>NC_067140.1:45895553-46211267 GCF_903995435.1 Acomys russatus | reverse complement strand
TTATTCGTGGAAATTTTTATACATATGTACAATATATATTAAATATATCACTGCACACTTCCTCCCTCCCACTCCCATTTTCTAACACATCCAAATTCTTAAGCTGTAATATTAAGTCATTTATATGTATTATTTCTAAGCTTTTAATATTGGCACTTAGTGTTATAAACTTCCTCTTGAACTATGCTCAGTATGTTCCAGAGGGTTTTTTTTTATTCATTTTTATACAGTTTGAAATTTTTATTTCTTTCTTCATTGTGTCTTTGATACACTCATTGTTCAGTGAGGAGCTCTTTAATATCCATGATGCTACATTTTTCCCAAACGTTTTTGTTTGTTGCTGATTTTCAGATTCATTGTATGGTGGGTCAAATAGTATAGATTACTTTAGTTTTTTGTATTGTTAAGATTTGAGTTGTGTACAGCATGTTGTCTATTTTGGAGATGCTTCCATGTGCTACTGAGTATATTGTATATGTTTTGGCATTTCAGTGGGCTATTCTACAAATATATGCTAGTCCATGTAATGGAAGATGTTACTTAATTTTTGAGCTTTCTCCTTTATTTTTGACCAAATTGACCTATCTACTGGAGATAGTTGGCTATTGAAATTTCCTACTATTATTGAAATTTTGTTATTTAATCTGTGTCTTTAATTCCTTTGGTATGTATCTCATATTGGGTGCACCAGAGTTTGATGCACATATGTTTAGGGTTGTGATACTTTTTCAGACTAATTGATTCCTTAATTAGAACAAAATGGCACCAATCAGGACCTAGGCCTGCGGGATGTGGGGAATGGGAAAGGAAAGAAGCATCTTACCTGGCCAAGTGGGCCCATAACAAAAGGGGTTTGTAAGTAGGACCCGCGGAAGGAGGAGGAAGAGAAAAAATAACTCATTAAGCAAAGGTGGCTGAGCTCATGGGCAGTAGGCCTGGAACTAGCCGTACACATTATTTTTATTAGAATGTTCAAATAACCTTGTCATTTGTCACCACATCCATTTCACAGTCTCCCTTATATTGTGTGTTGCTTTATGTTGTGTGTGCTGAATCACCTCCAAGGTCTTAGTATTCCCTAGGCTGCTTCATAGTGTGTATATGCAATCAAAATAACTTAGCATTTTCACATGCATTGAGTTTCTTTTATTAGGAAGAGTTTTAAATATTTGATTAGAACTTGATTTTTTAAAAGTACTGTTGGAAATTACACTTCTTTGCTAATATATGCATTACTGAAGACTGAAGAATTATAACAGTAGATTTTATTTTTTTAGTATTCTTTCCAAACCTTCCCCCAGAAGTGCCTTCACTTCACTGCTTCAAGTTTATAACACAAAATGATCAGACTTACACAGCTAAATTCCTTTTGTATAATGTTTTACACACACACACACAGACACACACACACACACACGTAAAGTGAAGTAAGTGGAAAAGGGCTTTCACTAAAGTTAAAGAATAAACATGAAAGGTAAGGGGAGGGGGCAGCGACGGAGACGCTGTAAATAGAGAAGGTACTCAGTTGGCCTAATCCAGTTGCTCCTCAAGGACTGGAGATTTTAAGGGTCTTTGAACAACTCTAATTTAGGGCTGGCCAGTTTGTCAAAAGCCAGGGAGGCTGATTCAGCCCAGAACTTTGAGGAAAACATGGATTGATCCTCCAGTAAGCGGGGCCTGATTGGCTGGAGCAAAAGCCTTTCAACCTTTGCTCCAGGGTTTGTAGGGTAGGGGAGAAGCTGAAACTTCCTTCTTTATTATCTATCTGCATGCATTCTTATCTGTGAATCTTTTAGGAATCTGTTTAACTCCTAGTCTCTCCCTCTCTCAGAGGCATAACTAAGAGCTCGTAGGATGCTGGGGCATAGACTGCTCTAACTGCTTTGAATTGGCAAATGGAACTTGTAGGTTGGCTCAGCAGACTGCCTAAGAGGATGGTTGATTAAGAGGCCAGCTTAAAACTTAACCAATGGCAAAGATTCAGAAGAACATATGACATCCATTTAATGACAGCATACAGCCGTCGCTCCTGAGGTAGCATCTGTAACATATAAAACTGAGACTGGTGGTATTAATATGATTCCAAGAGTGTAGTTATGAAAACAGCCAGGACAGGTTTATCTTTGTTATAGGAAAAGAACAGGCAAAAACCATCCAAAGAACTCTTACCAAGCTTTGTCATGTGCATCAGCTAGATTGATTATGTCTTTGCTACCATTATCCCACTGTAAGGTATATACTATGTGAAAGCTATTGGCTTGGGTTGGGAGTTTGAGTAGCTCTTCATTGCGCAGCTTAAGTTCAGAGGTTTGCCATTAGGTCTCATCCATTACAACCAACATGGAAACATTAAGAGGCAATGTTAATGATGGAAAATTTCTAGACATCATGATTAATGTAAGTCCTGTTTGATAAGGTAAAAAGTAAGCATACATCTGACTGTACCATGCATCAGAGTCCTGGAGAGGAACAAAACCTTCTTTTTTTAAAATTTTTTATTAATTTATTCTTGTTATCTCAATGGTTATCCCATCCCTTGTATCCTCCCATTCTTCCCTCCCTCCCATTTTCCCCTTATTCCCCTCCGCTATGACTGTTCCTGGAGGGGATTTCCTCCCCCTGTATATGCTCATAGGGTATGAAGTCTCTTCTTGGTAACCTGCTGTCCTTCCTCTGAGTGCCACCAGGTATCCCTCTCCAGGGGACATGGACAAATATGAGGCACCAGCGTACGTGTGAAAGTCATACCCCACTCTCCACTCAACTGTGGAGAATGTTCTGCCCATTGGCTAGATCTGGGTAGGGGATTGAGCTAGAAATAATCATAATGAGTGAGTTAACTCAGAAGCAGAAAGACTCAAATGGTATATACTCACTTCTATCTGCATACTAGCCCAAGGGGCATGTCCCACGAAAGCCTTCACTTACCAGGACACTGGGACAGAGGGGAGGACATCCTATTGGGACTCTAGATGAGAGAAGCATGGGAGAATAGTAAAGTAGAAGGATCCAGAGGGTCCTAGAAACCTACAAGTAGAACATTATGATAGGCAGATTTGGGCCCAAGGGTCCCACTCAAACTAAGGCACCAGCCAAGGACAATACAGGTGGTAAACTTTAAACCCCTACCCAGAACAAAACCTTCTTAAATCTGGATTGACATATGTTTTGTTTGCCAGATCAAAGTGTAACTGTGTAATCAGCTGTTATTACACCATACCCTTCATATCTAGCTGGTTGAATGTTTTACAAAGGACATCAGAGTAGCTGTTTCATTGGCAGTATCCTTCCAGCAATAGAAGCCCCAGCCAACACCAGATATGATGCCTGTGGGGGTGCCCAGATGGAGAACTAAATTACCATAATCCACAGGGAAATTCTTGTGATACCTTTTTTTTTTTTTTCCTAAGTAGCTACCTCAATCTTCTCATACTTTCCATTTTCTCTCTTCTGGTATCAAAAATGGTATTCCACTACCATTTTTATTTTTAAAGTTGAGTCATGGTTTTGTTATATAGCACTTCCTAAATATGTCTAGAACTGAAGATATCCTCTATCAACTTCCTAAGAACTTTGTACTGAGTTTACAGATTCATGTCATCATGCTTAGCTCAAGGTATTAGAGATATATGGAACGAAGAGAGGAGAAACACTTCTCTAAGCTGCAGAGATGTCTCACCAGGTGAAGTCCTTGTTGCCCAAGTACAAAAGCTCAGTACAAATTCCCTACCAAGTCCATAAAAGCCTGGCATGGTGCAACCTTTCTGTATCTCCAGTAATTAGGTTAGAGGAGGATATATTCTAGGGGATGGCCACTTAGTCATTCTAGCCAAAACAGTAAGTTCCAGGCAGTTAGAGACTTTGTCTCAAGAACAGAGGCAAGAATGGTACAAGAAAACACCCAAAGCGCGCAGGCGCGCGCACACACACACACACACACTTTCCCCTCCCCGACCCAAGAAATGTTTATCTCATTTCTGACTCTGTCCTAATTGTGCCACCAAGTTGTATTTTCTGAAGTGTCCTTGTTATACATTTCTGTGAGATGAGAATGTTTAGAAGTTATAAAGATTACATGAATTTTTAAAGTACAGAGTCTGTTTTTGCTGCACCTCTTGAGTCTGATGAGTTCTCTCTAGCAGGGAATGTTGGATGGCTCAGTATTGTGAGGGGCTTTTTTGAGTAATGAAAGCTATGGTCAATTCAAAACAGAAAACAATTATACTTTAACCCGAGACAATGTTCTGTAATGTGCAGTAAGTGTTGAACATCTCATTGTGTAATAGGTGGTTTCTATGACACTTCTGTACCCCAACGCCATAATTTATGACAAGTTTTTATTTCTCAAACTTTTCCTAGTCTATTCTATTAATATAAAAGAGAAGTAAATCATGATATAGGTTCAGGAAACAAACATGTTTTTTGCAATATGTACCTGACGTTCATTGTGATTAGACAACTTTATTTAATTAACCCTTTCTTAATTTATTTTTTGTCCTCTGTAAAGCATTAAGATATCCCAGCTCTCTTGTTTGCAGGTAGATTTTACTTACTTATCAAGAAATAAATAATAAAGATGAAATGTTTCAGGTTGTTCTTTATGCAAAATAATCATTGAGTGAATGTAGCTGTTATATTCTTGTTACTAACTTTCCTTACTTCAGCCTGTTCTTGCATGCTACGTGGGTACTCTTTTTTATAGAAGCCCCTTAACCACTATGTGTTACATCCTACTATCCATTTAATGGTATTGGCTCTTACGAATTCCTCGGTACTTGCCTAACATGCACATGGCCATATGTTCCTTTCCCACTATCACTGAAAAGAATAATGTTCAAAGAGCTTCAATTTTATCTAAAATGATATAAATTATTTGCCTCTGCCTTTCAGCAATGACATAAATTGACTTGATATCATCTCAACATTTTCCCCTAAGTTCCCTGGTTTACAGTAGTAACTAACATATGGACTAAAGAAAGGAATAAGTTACAATAAACAGAAAAACTTCTGGAAAGTACCAGAAGATTCTTCATTTCTCCTGTTACTCTTTTCTTCCTTCTTATAGTGTAGATTTCATTTTCATTGATGTTACAATTATTTATATACAATTACTTATATACTTACATACAGTTACTTACAATGCTCAAGCCTCCACATCAACTAAACTAGAGAGCCCATATACAATATTTGTATTGTCTCCTATGGCCTTCTCAATACAGAATACTCAGTGTATATACAGATTATGAATGAATGCATTTCCCTGATGACTAGAGATGTTGAGGATTTCTTTAAGTGTTTCTCATCTGTTCAATATTTCTCTGTTGAGAATTCTCTGTTTAGCTCTGTACCCTATTTTTTAATTTGATTATTTTGTTTGGTGATGTTCAATTTCTTTTTTTTTTCTAGGTGTTTTTTATTTTTATGTAAATAATTTATTCATATTAGATTTAAATTGTTATCCCCTCACTTATATGTTCCCATCACTCCTGCCTCTTTCACCTTATTCCCTTCCCCTAGGTCTGTGACAGAAGGGGATCTCCTGCCTTGCCGTATGATCACAGTCTACCAGGTCTCATCCTGGTAGCCTACTTACCTTTCCTCTGAGTGCCACTAGCCTCTCCACCAAGGGGAAGTGGTCACTAGCGTGCACCAGAGTTCATGTCAGAGTCAGTCCCTGCTCTCCACACAGCTGTGGAGAATGTGCTGTCCATTGGCTAGACCTGAATAAGGGTCTAGGTTTACTGCATGCATTGTCCTTGGTTGGTACAGTAGTTTGAGCAGACTCCCCTGGGTCCAGATCTGCCAGACTTGAAGGTCTTCTTTAGTTCTTCAGGTATTTTTCTTATTAAGCCTTTGTCAGATATAGGGTTGGTGAACATCTTTTCCCAGTCTGTAGGCTGCCATTTTGTTCTGTTGACAGTGACCTTTGCCTTACAGAAGCCTTTCATTTTCATGAGGTTCCATTTATTAGTTGTTGAAGTTGGTGTTCTGTTCAACTCTGGTGCCAATGAGTTCAAGGCTCTTCCCCACTTTTTCTTCTAACAGATTTAGTGTGTCTGGTTTTATCTTGAGGCCTTTAATCCACTTGAACTTTAGTTTTGTGCAGGGTGATAAAAAGGGATCTACTTGCATTTTTCTATAGGTATACATCCAGTTAGACCACCACCATTTGTTGAAGATACTTTCTTTTTTCCATTGTATGGATTGGCTTCTTTGTCAAAAATCAAGTGTCCATAGGTGTGTGCGTTTATTTCTGGGTCTTTGATTCAATTCCACTGATCAACTACCTTATTTCTATACCAGTACCATACTTTATAGTACAGCTTGAGATCTGGGATAGAGATTACTCCAGAAGACCTTTTTTTGTACAGGATTGTTTTAGCTATTCTGGGGTTTTTGTTTTTTCATATAAAGTTGAGAGTTGATTTTTCAAGGCTGGTAAACAACTGTTTAGGAATTTTCATGGGAATTGCATTGAATCTGTAGATTGCTTTTGGTAAGATGGCCATTTTTACTCTGTTGATCCTCCTGATCCATGGGCGTGGGAGATCTTTCCGTCTTCTGATATCTTCAATTTATTTTAGAAACTTGAAGGTTTTTTTCATATAAGCATTTCACTTGCTTGGTTGGAGTTACACCAACATGCTTTATATTATTATAGTATTTTTGGCTATTGATAAGGGTGTGGCTTCTCAAAGAACCAGCTCTTGGTTTCATTGATTCTTTGAATTGTTTTCTTTGTTTCTAATTTTTCATTTGAATTGTTTTCTTTGTTTCTAGTTTTTCATTTTAGCCCTGAGTTTGATGATTTCCAGCCATCACTCCTCTTTGATGTGTCTGTTTCTTTTTGTTCTAGAGCTTTCACACTTGCTGTTAAGTTGCTAGGATGGAATTTCTCCAATTTCTTTATAAAGGCATTTAGTGCTATCAACTTTCATCTTAGCACAGCTTTCGTTGTGTCCCATAAGTTTGAATATGTTGTACCTTCATTATTATTGACTTCTAGGAAGTTTTTAATTTCTTTCTTTTTTTTTTTTTTAATTTCATCCCTTACCCAGAGTTCATTATGTAGGGAGTTGTTCAGTTTCCATGAATTTGTAGGCTTTCTGTTGTTTCTGTTGTTTTTGAGTTCCAGTTTTAATCCATAGTGGTCTGATAAGATGCAAGGGTTTATTCTGACCTTTTTGTATCTCTTGAGGTTTTCTTTGTGACGCAGTATATGGTCAATTTTGAAAAGGTTCCATGCAGTGTTGAGAAGAAGGTGTATTATTTTGTGTATGGGTGAAATGTTCTATAGATATCAGTTAGGTCCATTCTATTCATAACATCTATTAATTTCATTTTTCTCTCTATTTAGTTTCTGTCTTGGTGAAATGTCTATTGGGGAGGTGTGATGTTGAAGTCTCCAATTATTATTGTGTGGTGTTGGATGTGTTATTTAAGTTTTAGTAATGTTTCTTTTACAAATTGGGTGCTCCTGTATTTGGGACATAGATAGTCAAAATTGAGATCCTCTTGGTGTATTTTTCTTTTGATGAGTATGATGTGTCTTTCCACATCCCTTTTGATTGGTTTTGGTTGAAAGTCTGTTTTATCAACTTACTTCTTGTGTCCAAGGCAATATCTATCTTTATCGCTGAGGTATGTTTTTTGTTTTTAGCACAATGATGTGTCTGTCCTGCTTTCACATCCATTCTCTGTCTCTTTATTGGAGATTTGAGGCCATTGATGTTGACAGATATTAATGACCAGTGGTTATTGGTTCCTGCTTTTTTATGTTGGTGGTGGTAGAGTGTGTGTGTATGTTGTCTTTCTTTTGGTTTTGTGGATGGGAGCTTATTCATTTCCTTTGTTTTCCTGGGTAAAGTTAGCCTCCTTGGGTTGGAGTTTTCCTTCTAGTATCTTCTGTAGAGTTGGATTTGTGGTTGCACATTGTTTAAAGTTGGTTTTGTCATGGAATATCTTGTTTTCTCCCTCTATGGTGATTGAAAGTGCTGAAAGATACTAGTCTGGGTCGGCATCTGTGATCTCTTAATGTTTGCATGACATCTGTCCAGGCTTTCCTTTCCTTCTTTGTCTCTGTTGAGAAGTTTGGTGTGATTCCAATACATTTGCCTTTGTATGTGACTTGGCCTTTTTCTCTTGCTGCTTTTAACAGTCTTCCTTTGTTCTGTATGTTTAGTGTTTTGATTATTATATGGCAGGAGGATTTTCTTTTCTTGTCCAATCTATTTGGAGTTCTGTAGGCTTCTTGTATATTCATGGGCATTTCTTTCTTTAGGTTGGGGATGTTTTCTTCTATGATTTTATTTAAAGTATTTTCTTAGTCTTGGAGCTGTGAGTCCTCTTTTTCTTTTATTCCTATTATTCTTACGTTTGGCCTTTTCATAGTGTCCCAGATTTCTTGGATGTTCTAAATCAGGACCTTTTTATATTTAACTTTTTCTTTGAGTGTTGTATTGGTTTCTTCAGTCATATCTTTTATCCCCGAGATTCTCTCTTCATTCTCTTGAATTTTGTTGATGATGCTTGTGTCTGTATATCTTGTCCTCTTCCTAGTTTTTTCCATTTCCAGAATTGTCTCAGATTGTGTCTTTTATATTCATCTGTCTCTGGTTGTAGGTCTTAAATCCTTTTATTCATTTCCATTCCTGTTTGATTGTAGTTTTCTGTCTTTCACTTATGTTTTAAGTTATTTGTCCAATTCTTTCATATTTTTCTTTGTGTATTTTTGTTCTAGTTTGAGGGATTTATTTTTCTCCTTTAAGAGCTCTATCATTTTCAAACCTCAGATTTGAAATCTTTCTCCTGTGCATCAGATGTGATAGCATCTCCAGGGTTTTTTGTGGTGGTGGAACTGCTGATCTCTGGTGTTATCAAGTGGTCCCTGGAGTTGTTGCTTTGGTTGTTCCCATGACCTCTTCCCACTGTGTTGTCTCTGGTGTTAGCTGGTTTGGTCGTCTCTGATATTCAGATATTGGGGCTTAGATTCTACACCCTACTCACTTCTGCTGAGCTTCCTGTCTCTGGTGCCTCTCTGTTTATGACCTGAGGAGGCCAGGCACCTCTGGTGAGATCGCTGTCTCTATTGGCTCCCTGACTGTGAACCGGGTGAGCTGAGGAGCAGAAAGTTGCTCGAGTGGGCCTTCTTGCCTCGAGGTGTCAGAGGGCAATGTGTGTCCCTAGTGCTTTGTGAGCCCATAGTTCTCTCTGTGCCCCGGGGGATCAGAGATTGTGCTCCTGTCATGCCATCTGTGGCTAGACCCTGGCACGGGGGCATCTGAAGGGACAGGGGAACTTTCTGTCATTTGCCCTGGCGGCCTTAGGTCGCCGCTTGTTTTCTAGGCTGTGGGGTCTTCTGTGGTCCAGGAGCCGCAGACACTGGAGTTCCATCACTCTACGGCTCTCTCCTGGTCATCGAGGGACTGGGGAGCTTTCTGCAGATTATCCCGGTGGCCTGAGGCCAGACCCATTTATGCTCTGCACAGTTTAACCTGTCTCACGGGAGGTACAACAGCACTGGTGTTTTGTAGTTTTCAGTTCAGTCCTTAGGTTATTGTCAGTCACTGCTGTCTTGCTGGTCAAACAAGGTGAGCTCTTCCATCTTAGATCCTTGGAATTTATTGTTGACAGGTGAAATTTAACTGTAAATATTTTTAAAGCATTTTTTGTCATGAAAAAATCAAAATTAAAAATTGCCAGAAGAAAAAATATCTTAGAAAGAAATCTTAAAGTTAAGCCAGGCCATATTGTTTCCACATTCAGATGGTAACTTACTATTAAAAATCTTGCACAGATTGGAAATGACTAATCAACATTAGGAAAATGTAACTGGGAGATCTGCCCTCATGCTGTTCATGGCTAAAAATTTCTTCATGCCCAATTTTAGCACTGGTGTTCTGATGTGAAATTTTTTAATAATATGAGCTGCTATATTGAAAAGAAATTAAATTATCAATTTCTGAGTCTCTGGATGATTCCAGATGCAGTGATCTCTATCACTTTCCGTCTTCAGTGAGGAGAATTACCCTAGTCTTCGCATCTTCCAAACATGAGAGACATGCGGGCAAATATAGGGCTAAAGTATCGTCAAAGACAAAAGTTTGTATAAGTATGGAATTAAGTTAAAATTATGCATGATTGCTAGCTTTATCCACACATGGTGTTTTGGTTTTTCATGCTTCATTTTAATTTTTGTTACTATTTTCTAATTTCAAAAATCAATCTTAAAACTATAACGCTTGAGTAAGTTTGTCTTCATCAGCGTCTGTGACAAAGAGCAAGTAATATTTATTCCAAGTAACATGCAAAGAACATTTATTTTATCTATGGAATATGTACAAAATGAAATGGCTGCATAGTAGCTGTGTCTGAGTATGATGGAGACATCTGCTCCTGTGAGAGTTGGGCATACCGTGTTCTGTCAAGTTCTGCTCCTGTGAGAGTTGGGCATACCGTGTTCTGTCAAGTTCTTCTCCTGTGAGAGTTGGGCATACCGTGTTCTGTCAAGTTCTTCTCCTGTGAGAGTTGGGCATACCGTGTTCTGTCAAGTTCTGCTCCTGTGAGAGTTGGGCATACCGTGTTCTGTCAAGTTCTTCTCCTGTGAGAGTTGGGCATACCGTGTTCTGTCAAATTCTGCTCCTGTGAGAGTTGGGCATACCGTGTTCTGTCAAATTCTGCTCCTGTGAGAGTTGGGCATACCGTGTTCTGTCAAATTCTGCTCCTGTGAGAGTTGGGCATACCGTGTTCTGTCAAATTCTGCTCCTGTGAGAGTTGGGCATACCGTGTTCTGTCAAGTTCTGCTCCTGTGAGAGTTGGGCATACCGTGTTCTGTCAAGTTCTGCTCCTGTGAGAGTTGGGCATACCGTGTTCTGTCAAGTTCTGCTCCTGTGAGAGTTGGGCATACCGTGTTCTGTCAAATTCTTCTCCTGTGAGAGTTGGGCATACCGTGTTCTGTCAAATTCTGCTCCTGTGAGAGTTGGGCATACCGTGTTCTTTCAAGTTCTTCTCCTGTGAGAGTTGGGCATACCGTGTTCTGTCAAATTCTGCTCCTGTGAGAGTTGGGCATACCGTGTTCTGTCAAATTCTGCTCCTGTGAGAGTTGGGCATACCGTGTTCTGTCAAATTCTGCTCCTGTGAGAGTTGGGCATACCGTGTTCTGTCAAGTTCTTCTCCTGTGAGAGTTGGGCATAGCGTGTTCTGTCAAGTTCTGCTCCTGTGAGAGTTGGGCATACCGTGTTCTGTCAAGTTCTTCTCCTGTGAGAGTTGGGCATACCGTGTTCTGTCAAGTTCTTCTCCTGTGAGAGTTGGGCATACCGTGTTCTGTCAAGTTCTTCTCCTGTGAGAGTTGGGCATACCGTGTTCTGTCAAATTCTGCTCCTGTGAGAGTTGGGCATACCGTGTTCTGTCAAATTCTGCTCCTGTGAGAGTTGGGCATACCGTGTTCTGTCAAGTTCTGCTCCTGTGAGAGTTGGGCATACCGTGTTCTGTCAAATTCTGCTCCTGTGAGAGTTGGGCATACCGTGTTCTGTCAAATTCTTCTCCTGTGAGAGTTGGGCATACCGTGTTCTGTCAAGTTCTTCTCCTGTGAGAGTTGGGCATACCGTGTTCTGTCAAATTCTGCTCCTGTGAGAGTTGGGCATACCGTGTTCTGTCAAGTTCTTCTCCTGTGAGAGTTGGGCATACCGTGTTCTGTCAAATTCTGCTCCTGTGAGAGTTGGGCATACCATGTTCTGTCAAGTTCTTCTCCGTCTCTCAAGTAGACATCACCTTCAAACATCAGTCCTTCCTTCTACAAACTAACTTTTCCTTCATTTTTTGGGATTAAGGTGTATACTAAGGGTGTTTACATCCAGGAGATCTCATAGACCTAGAATGTCTTTGGATGTGATCAGAGTAGTCATGTTGCTGAATTAAATTTCTCTACAGATCAGTATGGCCTACATCTGTTTGGTGACCATGGGATCCGTGGCTCTTTTGTTTACATCATATCAACAAACATGAATTAATGTCCCATTGCTCTACACTAATGCCACCACATTAAGTTAAAAATAGCGTATTTCTTCTTTGAACCATTTTAGTTTTATTCTGAGAAAACAGTTTCTTACAAACCCCCTCATCCTACAGTGCACAGATGCCTGAATGCCATTTCTCACTTTACGCCTTAGTGAACTTCCTAGAGAGTCATTTTTTTTCTGTCTATACATAACCACCAAAAACCAAAGTCATTCTCTGTTGTGCCATGAGGGACAAGAAATACTGGGAATCCATTACTGAGGGTTCATCCTTCCATTCCATCATCCAGCAAACTGTTCTCATTTTATACTTATCAAGTCATGACTTATCCACCTTTTTTCTCTAATTGCAGAGAAGTATCTTTTCTTATACACATTTCCTCCTGTTTAACCAGCATCTTTTATTTTTATTAAAATAAAAATTTTTATTTTTATTTAAAGATGCTGTGCTTTGCAGTAAGATGTTTTTGGCGGTCTCCAAAAGATAGGAAATATAAAATTATATTCCCTATGCCAAAAAAAAAAAACAAAACCCAAACAACAACTCATAATGAACATATATCCTAAAAGTATCTCCATAAGAATAGAAGGAAGATTGCAGGAGATACATAGGCACATTTTAGAACTCATTCTGGACCAAAGAGTGCAATGGAGTGAAGGAGAAAGCAGAGGTAACAACTGAGAGACAGGAAATGAGAGAAGAGACAGAGAAAACATGGATTAAAGATATTTTTCTAGAACCCAATCAATCCCTGTGAGGTTGGCTGATCCACAGTCGGTTGAATTTTCTTGTTTAGCATTTCCATGTCAGTCATAATACACATTACACTATTCAGGTTTTTATTTGCACTCTTCCTCTATGATTCCCCTCCTTTTATTTTTTTTTTAGAAAGAACACTGAGGGCTGGGCGTGGTGGCACACGCCTTTAATCTCAGCACTTGGAAGGCAGAGGCAGGCATATCATTGTGAGTTCAAGGCCAGCTTGGTCTACAAAGCAACTCCAGGACAGCCAAGGCTACACAGAGAGACCCTGTCTCAAAACAAAACAAAACAAAAAAACCAAAAAAAAAAAAAAAAGAAAGAAAGAAAGAAAGAAAAAGAAAAAGGAAGAATACTGTGAAGACTCCAGCTGGTAAGCTGGAGTTGTCTCCTCTCAGTTGCTGATATCATCTTAAGCTGCTGCGTCATACATGCTTTTCCTTTTAAAAAGCTGAATATTTCTATTTGTCTGTTCTGTTTCCTGAGTTTTCACTAGACCAGGTAGGAAAATTCTCACACATTTGGTAAGCTGTAAAATCACATCCATTTATTCTTAGGAGACATTCCCGAAGCTCACAGAACTAAAACAATATTGTTATTGCTATGCAGTTAATAAATAAATTACCTAGAACAAATTTGCTGTCAATAGTAAGGTTGATTTTTTTAAGTAAGTAATTTATAGCAAGTAAGATGAGCTAGGATCATGAGATTACATTTGTGACATATTTATAGAAGAGGCTTATAAAAAGGATCATTTAAAAACACTCATGTTGATCTGTTTTGTGAATTTCTAAGGGAAAAAAGTACATCCGTTACTTAACTTATTATCAACTTGTAAGATGAAAACTGTGACCTAATATCATATTAATTATCTAGAGGAATGGGAAAATTGTAATGCATATTATAATTTTAAAAATCAAAAGTGATTCCTCAGGTTATCTGTTAACACAGAACATGTGGTAGTATTCACTTCTGGTTTCACAAATCCCATTTATTTCCCCTTTTTGCTTGCTATATTACATTTGCCTGGTAATAAATGATTTCTCTCCTTATGCAGAAAGTTTCTTGATAGATAGTCCATCTTTAAAAGAATAATCATCATATGTTAAAAATAATCATGTAAATTATAATCATCACTGCACATAATCCAGAATATTTTGAAAAACAGAGACTTTCTCTTTTCAGAAACCGATTGAAACTTATTTGATGTGGGAAAAGTTAATCATATGGAAATTGTTTATTTAAATCTAATGTTCTGGCATTAGTTGATGTCTATACCAGATGAGCTTTGCCTGGTAAAAGTTCTTTGTTTAAATTATGCTGAACTCTCTGGCGTTTAAACAGAAGATGTTTGTCTAGTCACAAATTCGCATGAAGGCATACACTGCGACGTCATTTGATCATTAGATTTGCATTTATGTTTCTTCTTAAAAATATTTCTTTGTATTTAACATCTCTGTGTTTCGCTTGTGTATATATCTGTTCACTGTGTGCATGTCTGGTACCTGCAGAGGCCTAAGAAAATTTTGGATTCTCTATAACTGGAGTTACAGATGGTTGTGAGCTGCCGTGTGGGTCCTGGGAACAGATCCTGCTTCAACTTGAAGAACAACTAGTGCTCTTGACCACTGAGCCATCTCTCCAGCCCCACTACACATTTATTTTTTAAAATGTAAAATTACTGTTTAAAGTAGTAGATAATATATAGCCATGATTATGTTCTGATGCTGATAGCATAAGGTTAAGTAAGTTCTGAATTTTTTTTCTGCTGATCCTGGGGGGAAAGCTGTGTATGAGAATCTAAGTTTAAAGCCCCAGTACTCACTTAAAATTAGGCACGTGTACCTACCTACCTACACACACAAACACACACACACACACACACGCACATACACACGCACATGTACCCGCACACACACATACATGCACAGATATGCATATAGAAACAAAGATGATATACTTATCACATAAAAATGCATAAGTGAAAACATGTTAACAAGTTTGTACATTTTTATCATGATTACATCTCTTTCTGTTTTATGGCCATCTTCTTTCTACTTTATTAAGAAAACTTTTTTCATATAAAGAGTCTTTCCTCCAGATCATGTTTAAGGAACAGACATACTTTAATCCATTTCATGGATTTCCTTTCTTGTAAAGTTGGTACATAAAACTTTGAACATATGTACTTAAATATGTTTTAGGTCTGGTTGATAATCTTAGGCTATTTTTTATTGTATCCAGTATTACTATTGTCTTTGTTTTGTACTATCAGAGACCTTATTGAAAAATCTCATTAAACTAAAAGCATGACTTTATGAGAGTTCTCCGAGACTGCCCTTACTTCCAAATCTGCCTTAGCCATCTAATTTGTGCACATGTTTCTGATGCTACAGGTCAAGTTTCTTGCTCAATTGTAATTGTATAAATTCTGTTTTTAATGTGGCCAAATAAAATAACCAAGAAGATTGAGATCTAGTTCCTACATTGTCTATCTGGAATAATCTATGTATTTAAAGTTCTGTATCTACATGTATCTTAGTATCCTGGCAAAATTATCATTGGCAAATCTTTCAGTCTCTAAAGAGTCATGGTTTAGACAAGAAATGATATTATTACAGAAGACAATGCTGAATGCCATTTTAAAATTGTTTCTTTATGTTTTTAGATTATAATATAATTAAATTGTTCCCTCTTTCTCTTTCCTCCCTCCAACTCCTTGCATATACCTCTCCTTGCTCTCAAGTCTACAGCTGCCTTTTTCATTAATAGTTGTTACATACATATTTACATGCATAAATATAACCTGCTCAGAATATATAATGCTTCTCATATGTCTTTTATCCTTCTTGTTTTTAAGCACTGGAGAAATTTAAAGGCACTTGAATTGTGTTAGTTTGGTGCTTTTACCAAACATATGTACCAAGTTTAATAACAAGCTTAGAATTTGCCTCATGTTGTAGATATAAAAATCCTTTTGCATTTTTTGTCTTGTATTTGTTAGTTATTCAGTTTTCATATTATATTTTTTGTTGTGTGACTGTTTTTAGGAGTATCCCTTCTCATTTCCAACCTCATGATTATCTCTAGATTTCATTGAAAGTGTTTCACAAAATAAGTATGAAGTGAGCTATACCAATTTTAAGCCATCTCCAATGATGAGAAGTTATTAGAAGCATGGCCAGCTTTCAGCTAGCTATAAGGCACTTAAGCTCACATCATAGCTGTATGACCAGTTCTACCTCATAGTGAAATGTTAATGTGTCTTGGTTTTCCTTTATGTGCAATTGATTATTTTGCTGATATTCCAATCAGGTTTGTTTAGAGTTTTGCATTTTTTAACACTTATACTCAAAATAAATCCCAATCTCAATTCGGGGCATGGCGGGGAATGAATCTGTGGAAAGCAATACTATTTTTATGTTTGCTCCTATCTCTAAAACTGTTTGTTTATGCAAATTAAAGTAGTTGAAAACAATGTTATTTTCATGCTAAAGAGCAATTTCTTTTTCTATGTTGGTAAGGTTTTTCTAGATATGACATTTGGTTCAGGAGGGCACACAAAAGCCATTCTGCAAATGGAACCAGATATTACTGTCTATGCCTTAGACCGAGACCCAACAGCCTATGCTATAGCTGAGCAGCTTTCAGAAGAGTATCCGTAAGTAATACTCTATTTAATTTTGGTGCTGAGTTTTACCAAGTTTGGTTTGTCTCCCTGGAATTTGCTTTATCTTGAATGTTGCACTATTTTCATCTTACTGGCTATTACATTGTCACACCCACCTCTGCAAAAGAAAGGATTAATGTCAACAATATTTTCAGTGCCACAAAAAGTAATGGCATTAATGTATGTATCGTTTCTAAATCTGTGGGAAAAAAAATGACTCCAGCATACAAGGTTAAAGACACACAGAAATTTTCCATAAAAAAACCATTTTGACAATTAACATATTGTGAGGAAATCACTTGTTTTAGCTGTGTTTAATTATGTTTACTATGTACTGTTCACCAACCTACAGCAAGTTGATCTCAATTTTGAGACTAGGACTCAAGGCCTCCTGGGCAAGATATCAAGCCATCTTCTCCATAGTACACAGCACAATGCAATGCCAACATTTAGTAGTTACTTTCTATAAGCTTATCAGAATAAAGTATGTGAGATTTTTCAGAATTTATATATCTGTGTCACAGTAATGCACCTGATTTTTCCTGAATTCTTTTCTTTAATTCACATACATAGTAACTTATCCTTTTGCTAGCACTAGTAGGCTCTCACTCTACCACCTTTAAATAGATAGATAAATAAATAAATAAATAGGATCACAGAGATGGCTCAGCAGATAAGTGTGTATACCTCCAAGCCTGCCCTTCCATTTTTACATAATGGAAGGGCAGAACCAATTTCTACAAGTTGTCCATTGATCTTTAATTTCCCGATATATACCATGGCACATACATGGCTTAATGAACAATCATCCTTTAAAGAAAAATGTGACTCACAAACTAAAATCTACACAGTATGGTATGTATAAGAATATTTTAGAAGAGAAAGTTTCATGGAGCTAAAGTGACTGTTTTCAAGTTTAAGGATGATTTTCAGGAATGGGGATTTTTAATCTCTCATGTTCAGCACCCAGAACCAGGAAAATGAACTGGACTTTTACAGTATGTGAACTCATTATTAGTTGCAGCTATCTAACAGTGAATGCTGTCTTTGGCAAAACAGTACAGTATGGGCCTGGGAAAGATTATCCAGAGTCTAAGACTAAAGACAAGCCTTATTCAAAGGGCTAGTGTGTCCTATTGCTTCAGCTCACAGGCTTTGCAGACCTAAAGAGGGGGATTCATTCTTTCAGTGAAAATCTCAGCAATGTACTTTCTTCTGAAAGTACACCACATTGATCTCATTTTTCTTTTCCTTCTAAATATAATATGAGATTACGTTTCAACCATGTGAACCATTCTATGTTTCTGCAATTTAACGTAGATATATCTATTTTAAGTAGATTTTATTTTATCAAGCTTAATACTTAGATGGGGAAACTATTAGTGTTAGACATCTGAATATTTAAAAGAAATATTATTCAGTTAGGTTTGAAAAAATGTTCAAGTTAAACAAATATTTATTTGTTTATATTTATTTATTTGTTTATTGTGTGTATATGCATGTGTGTACAACAGGGCACATGTAGAGGTCAGAGGACTGCTTGTGGGAGTTAGTTCTCTCCACAATGTGAGAATATAGGATCAAGCTCATTTTCTGTGCTTTGATAGTAAGTCTTTTTATCCACTGATACTTCTTGCTGGCCCAAGGCAGCAATCTAAATATAAAATCTTATTTATACTATGGACAATTGGCCATTATTTTCTGTAAAGGTATTACTTAAAATGACATACATGGATTTAACTTTTATATTTATAATTTCCAAAAGGTCTGATAAAAGTAAATAAGAAACTTAAAAAAATTCATTCATTCAAGGCTGCCAAATACAACTAGCCAAAACACTATCTATGAGAGTAACATTTACATAATTCCTGATTGTTTCAGGGTTCTTCTTTCATTAGGTAGTTCATTGTATATATGTGTAATAATATAAATGGATATGTAAAAATATGTAAAAAGTCTGTTTTCAAATAGAGAAAGACTAATTGAGGATAATAAAAAATCAATACTTGAAAAAATATCCATTAATTTTTTGTTACAGTTATTTGACCGATAGTTAAAATCCTGAAAAAAGGGCTAGAGAGATGGCACAGCAGGCAAAAGCATGTCGTATTCCTGCAGTGCACCCATTTTCAGTTCTGAGCACCAATGTAAGGCTGGTCAAAAAGCTCCATAGGATTCCGTGTCTTCTGCATTTGCTGACAGCTTCAGTCACACGTGTATTCACTCATACAAATACATTATCAAAAACTTACTTTCCTGAAACATATTTATCAATGTAATCCCCTTCCAAAAAGCATCTTAGTTTCATATTAACTGATACTTGTTTTTTATTTCAATGATGTGTTATTTAACTTACAATACATAAAGAGGATATATTTTAAAATAAAAAACAAAAGAAGCTTGTATGGCCAGATATCAGGTAACACTGTAAAATGGCTACAATGAAATCAATACGGCACATCATGCGAATGGTCTAAGTGGTCTAGTGGAGAGTCTGGAAACAGATTTTACCAAATAATGTAATTTAATGGAAGACAAAAACACTTACACTCATTGAGAAAGTAGCACAGTATTAATAAACAGGAATAAAATGGACCTTTATTTTTATACTACATTAAAAACTGATTTCTAACAGAGAGAAAATGTATGAAAAAAATGCCAATAAAATTTCTAAAAGAACTCTGAATGGACCCCCTAGATAATTTATCTATAATAAATTTGCCTAATTGCAGTAACAAGCCAATAAGTCACAATTTAGGAATCATATTCTATAAAATAAACATTTCTGCCTATAAAGAAGTGACTATGAAAATTTGAATGGAAGTCATTTCTGGGATTACTGGTGTTTGGACATTTTTTAAATAAATGTCATTATCTTGAAACAAGCAATCACAGTTTGTATTAAATCACACAACAGAATAAGTTGTCATTTTAACACAAACATCTTTTCAGAATATTATTATAATTACTTCACTTCATATATTAATGTTGCTCTTATTTTAAAACACTTTTCACTTCTCAATTTTTCCTATTCTTTACCCTGTCAAACCTATGTTAGAAACTAGCATTTTTTTCTGAAAACTAAACAATTCATGTGAATGGTGAGTTGTCTGTTAACCAATTTTAGCTCTTTCAGATAAGATGACATGTTAGATTACCTGCTGTTTGAATGCTAGACCTTTCCACACTACCTCTGAAGACTAAGCTGAGAAAACACATTTAAATTGGAGCAGCAGGGCACTCATGTAGTTTAGTCTTAGCTTACTGGAAGATGGATGTTGAAGGCAATTTTAAAACATATAGAATTTTTGTAATGCCTTGAGGAACAATATGTGTTCCATATATTAAGTTCAGAAAATACAGAAATGAAGAGAGAAATAAAACTTATGTTGATTCTACTGTTGAATTATAATTTTAAAGCAGGTTTTTAAAAGGGTAGCATTTATTTCATTAAGTACTTAAAAAATTCCTCCATAGCGTTATGGTTGGAGAATTTATCTATATCGTAGAATCTATTCAAAATTTCCATTATATATCATCTTTACCTTAGATGTTTTGACATTTAGCTTCTCCTTTTGTGAAGCTCCTATTTCTCAATTTTAATCAAATTTGCACAGGAGTCAGAAAAAAAACAAGTCTTGAATTCATGGCTTCAGGTTGCTTCCTGTGCAATTTCAACCAAACGGTGCTGAATAGAATTTATATTCTCTAGCAAAGCCAAGGCAGGAGAGTCTGGTCTTATACAGCAGCAGTCACCTGGAAGCAGGAAAAAGAGACACCTGTACGACCTAAAACCCTTTCATGTTTAGTCCATCTGACCCAGGCTATAGGATGGTAGTCAGCACATTTAGTGCAGGTTCTTCTCCACTAGTTAATATGTTGTACCCAGAGATGTGCTTTAGTGATAGAGGTGATTCTCAGTACTACTAAGTTGGTAGGACTAACCATCATACGTGATATCTGCTAGAAAATGGTAATTCATCATCTTCTGGATATCCTGACTCCTTTCCAAGATTTTCCTCCTAAGGGAATTTATACATAATGCAGAGTTATTTCGATGGGGTCATACATGGTCTGCTGTAACTTAGCTCTTCATGTGTCTTTCCTTTCTATCTGTTTTGATAACTTGTTTTATATAGTTCCTTTTAATGTGCTATTCTCTGCATTACTAGTGATCTTTGAATGTTCTGTTCCCACTACTTAGAATCATTCTCTTTTGTTCTGATATTCTTACTTCCTTTACCAAGATAACATTCATCTCCTCATGGCTGGAGTTCATCTCCTCTGGAAATCATAACAGATGTTCTAGACTAGAATAATACTGATAACATATTACCTGTACTGATTAATTATGATCACAGCCATAATTAAATATATATGAAATTATCTGATTCCTATTTAGCCTTGCACTGTGAACTCAGTAATACATAAGATACATGTGTTAGTTTCTTTATAGCTCTCAGAACTTGGAGAAATTTCTAGAAAATTAGTACATGCATGTTCATCAAGCCTTGCGATTTTAAAAGTAGAGTTCCATGGTTTTACTTACACACACACACACACACACACACATACATAAAACCATCATGCAAGATGATATCCCATAGGCAAATGTTATATTTACAACATTCCTTTTTAGCCACCTTTGTGTTACAAAAAATACATAAAAAGGTAATAGAGTATCATCTGTCATTCAAAGATATCACTTCATATCATTCAAAGGGAAGAAGGCAGAGAGGTTCTGTCGCGCCTCGCTCGGCCAGCAAGAAAGACGCAACCACCAAGTTCCTCTCCAAGCAGTTTATTCAAGCTCTTCGTGGAAGCCACTCCCCCGAACCGCACCCGTCACACACTGATAAGGCATACTATCATCCAATCCATTCACACCACGTCTCCCAACCTCATAGGTCCACGAAGGCGGAACTACTGCAGGCAGTGGGCTATATCCAAATAAGGACTTGTTTGTATTCTACAGAGGCGGCTCTGGCGGCGTGCCAGGCGCCATCTTAGGGTGCGGTCCTTGGGGGCTCTCCACAAGGTTCTGAGAAGAAATGAAGAAAAGTAAACCTGACCAAAATGCATTGTGTGGAAAAAAAATAGGTTAAAAAATATATAAAAACATTTTGAACAAATACATAGAACATGGCCAAATATTCAGTGGTTTTAAGAAAATTGTTTAATTAGACATAACCATGATTTAACTTCTAGCAATATTTCATATTCCTATTCTATTTGATTTTATAAAATAGAATTAATACCCATGAAAATAATTTTATGACTTATTAAAATAATATACTAAGTTTTCTAGACATGTCTCTCCTAGTATTTATTATATTTTTTAATTTATTAATTTATTCATATTACATCTCAATGGTTATCCCATCCCTTGTATCCTCCCATTCCTCCCTCCCTTCCATTTTCCCCTTACTCCCCTCCACTATGACTGTGACTGAGAGGGACCTCCTCCCTCTGTATATGCTCATAGGTATCAAGTCTCTTCTTGGTAGCCTGCTGTTCTTCTCTGAGTGCCACCAGGTCTCCTCTTCGAGGGGACGTGGTCAAATATATGAAAGGGTCAAATGGTATATACTCACTTATAGCTGGACACTAGCCTAAAGGGCATGTCCCATGAAAATCTTCACTAACCAGGAAACTGGGACAGAGGGGAGGACATCCTATTGGGACTTTATGTGAGAGAAGCATGAGAGAATGGGGAAATAGAAGGATCCAGAGGGTCCAAGAAGAACATTATGATGGGCAGATCTGGGCCCAGGGGTCCTGTTCAAACTATGGCACCAGACAAGGACAATACGTGCAGTAAACTTCAAGCCCCTACGCAGATCTAGCCAATGGACAGGACATTCTCCACAGTTGAGTGGAGAGTGGAGTCTGACTTTCTCCTAGTTTTTTTCTTAACTGGCATGTATTGTATTCTTTTCTTTTGTTGCACTGTAACCAAACAAATGACGGAAACAACAAGAGGATAGATTCATTCTGACTCATGATTTAGGCATTTTTCATTCATAATAGAGTGGCATCAGAAACTAAATAGAGGAAACTGGAACAGGAGGGTTAAATAGGAAGAAGGATGGGAGAAAAGGATGAACGAGGGACCATAGGGAGGGACAGCTGAAAAACTGCATGGAGACCTAATATTGTAAAAGCTTCCTAAAAACTATGCATATAAGAAGGGAAACTAAATCGAGTCACCACAATGGGATGTATTCCTCACCTGGACATCTTGTGCCACCAAGTAAAATGCTGAATGCCAGGAATGGATTACATTTTGCCCAAAGTGGCCCCATGGAGCCCCAAACATGGAAGCATATTGCCAAGGCTATTGGTTGCTTTCTACAACGTGATGATAAAGCCGTATTGCTAGCAATACCTACTTATATCACCAAACGCAGTGATGGTAAGCTGGTGCCTAAGTAGAAGCTTTACCCCTACTGGATAACCTTCATGGATATAGAACTTACTGTGAAAGCTACCAGAGGAGAAAGGTAATCATCAGTATTCCTCAGCTACAAATCCTGGACACTGCAACAGCAACCTGCCTGCAAAATATACTGGTGCAATAGTGGCACAAATGCTATAGTGACATTGTCTCACCATTTTAAAAAAAATTGCATTTAATGACTGCTCCATGAGATAAAACCCATGCCTGACAGAGTTAAGGTGGCCGAGAACTTGAGTCTCATAAAGTCATGGACCCAGGGGCAAAGCTACTAGTATTATTGTGCTAAAACAAAGAAACAAATATAGCAATAAAATGACTCACAGTGACATACGTCTATACGTCTAGATAAGTATGAGACCCAACCTACATTAGAGAAGCTTCTTCTTTACCAGGCAGCAGGTAACATAGAGACCGACAACTGAACAATGCAAAGTGATAAAATATAGAACTCAGTTATAAATGGGATATCTCTATCAAACCCCTTCTTTCAGTAAGATAAACGCAGAAAAAATGTAAAGGTGGTAATCTAATACAGGAAAGTGGGCACATTGGGTATTTCTGTTAACCAAAAGCAGAAGCTATACCTAACACATGTTCATCTCCTCAGAAACTAGCTCAAGGATTAGAAAAGCCGTACTCATCATATCAAGTCTTATTAAGGTATAAACAAAACAGACACTGATGGTATTATGGAAATACACGTGCTAAGATCCTTCCGTGTGGAAAAGGCCAGTCTGCCTAGAGAATTTGAAGACTGCCATCTCTCTTTGTTGTTGTTGTTGTTTTTTTGTTTTTTTAAAAATTTTTTATTAATTTATTCTTGGTACATCTCAATGGTTATCCCATCCCTTGTATCCTCCCATTCTTTTTTATTTAAGTAATTTATTCAGATTAGATCTCAAATGTTAACCCCTTACTTGTAGCTTCCCATTCCCCTCCCTCTTTCACCCTATTTGCATCCCCTAGGTCTGCGACAGAAGTGGACCTCCTCCCCCACCATATATGATCACAGCCTATCATGTCTCATCCTGGTAGCCTGCTTACCCCTCTTCTGAGTGTCGCCAGGCCTCTCCACCATGGGAAGGCACCACAGTTCATGTCAGAGTCAGTCCTCCCTCTCCACACAGCTGTGGAAAATGTAGACTGCCATCTCTTAACTTGTTTTGTTTTGTTTCCTTTATTTTGAAATAAGGTAGAATGTGAAGATAGCTACTATGAGGGAAGGACTCATGATTTGGGGTGGGGTGAGATTTCAGAGGAAGTAGAATCTAATAGCTGCACTATGCTGAGGATACTGATTGTATGTGAAACAGGAAATAAGTATTTTTGCTTCTCATATCCAATTTTAATAGTGTCCAGGAATTTTCCATAACTTACATACATAAAATGAACTGCAGTATCCAGCTTTCTGAGTTGACTGTCATCTTGAGTTTCTCTAAGGTGTGCTAAGTAGTTTCTATTTGTCTTTGTATCTTCCTTTTTATCTTTCTTTACAGTGGTAACAAGCCCTTGTATTCATATGAATAGCTTTCTTTCTTTCACTTTTGTGGTAAGATATTATCAGGAAATCAGAAGACAGAGTAAATTTAGACTGTGCTTTTTCTATGGCCATAGTCCTCAGTGAAGACCTCTACTCACACATTGCTCCTGCCTGATGTCTTTCTGGGTTTGGGGGATTACAAATTTAATTGCCATGGCTTCACTTCTTTACTCCTTAATTTAGTTCTTCATCTTTCTTTTGTTCTTAAATATCTATCCCTCTCCTAATTTTAAGAGGATCTTTTGAAGTTTGTGAATGTTTTGTGGGTATGTTTGTGCAGTGTCTGTGTTCCTGATACCCTAGAAGAGGTCAGAGAGGGTGTTGAATCCCCTGAAACTGGAATTACAAATGTTTGTTAGCCACCATGTTGGGTGTTGGACTTAAACTCAGCTCTTCTGGAATTGCAAACAGTGCTATTAACCTTCACATCATGTCCCTGGCCTCGGGTAGGATGTTATTTTGACGTGATTAAGGCATGGAAGCAGAGACCCTTGAATGGTATTAATGCCTCTTAAAATTAAAGAAAAATACCTCTCCGTATTATTTAAGGCTACAGCCTTCATCTTTGCTCCTAATACTGTGTATGACACAGTAAAGAAGCTCCCTTTTGGGCAGAGAACATGTCCTTACAGGTAACTAGATTGGTGATAACTTCAGCTTGCTCTTTCTCACCTCTCTACCTGTATCATGTTTCTGTGGTCATAGCTTGTTCAAGTCTGAAACATCTTAGAGCACTCTGAACAGCCTGAGAGAAACTTTAAGTTTCAAGTATGCTTCCTCTAAGTGTTATTATTTTTCTCCTCTCTGACTTACTTCTAAAATTTAATTCTTCAATAAACAGATCAAATAATAGATTTCACTATAGTATTAGTATTTACCTTTATACTGTGGATATAATGTAGCTTTTACTATCTTGAACCAGAGTGATTGTTATTACTCACATGAGCCCCCACAAGATAAAGTCTGTTGTCAGTCCCTCTTAGAACTGGGCAAGACTGTGCCTGAGATTACAGCCACTTGCTACTTCTGCTCCTTCCCTTCAACTACACAGTAACTCAGCCTGCTACATGTTGTCTTGGGAGCTGCTTTAGGAAATGAGATGAAGAGTGTAGCTCAACAGCAGGGCTCCATTTATGCAGCTCTGAGCAGTTGTCATCTATGCAGGGTTGGAAATTTGAGGGGTTTGAGATCACCCATTCTCCTAAAAATAATCCCTCACATTCCGATAAGTGAGGAAACCCCTGACAAAGCCACCCAGGAAGATTTCAGAGGATCATTTCGTAGATCTTCCTTTGTTGTCTTATTTGGAGGAGGTAGCATTTGTTCATATATACCTTTGAACAGTAAGGCAGCACTATGATCTGGCGCAGTGTACCTTGCTCTTACTCCTACCACACCTCACCATCCCTTCTCACGCTATCTATGTTTTTGAGGGCTTATGTGAGCATAAGGTGCCTGATTTTGTTTTATGCCTCTGGAGTATGTGCCTGGTTTGTGCTAATACTTTACTGTTTTTATTACCCTGACTCTGTAGTATAATATGAGATGAGGTATTTGTGAGGCCTTCTGCAGTTCTCTTTCTTCTTAAGGTTGAGTTGGTTACCAGAGCCCTTTGTGCTTCCATATTAAATTTAGGAGTATATTTCTCTATTTCTGGACAGTTTTTTTATTATTGTTTTTTCCCATTATTCTTGCTTTGTTCCATGAACAGCTCATATATTATGAAATTATTTCCTATGGATAACACAGAAGGGGAATTGTGTGGATGGGGCAGAAGGACGACATCGGGGCATGGATTAGTATGAGGATTGGCAAAAGAACATATTATGCAAGAAAATGTTACTCCCCCAAAAAACCCTGTTATTTTAATGCTAGCTTTAAAGTAATTTTAAAAGTTTTTCAAAGCAAAAAATAGACAAAATTAATTTCCCATGAGTCTTTTGTTCTTTGACTCTTTTATTCATTATGCACGTCCTTTTGACTCTCTGGAATATATATTTTCCTCATTGAAGAAACTTTAAGGTCTTCTGGGTTTTGCTTTTAGCCTTTGGTTCTGAAGCCTAAAATTTCTGGAAGGCTAATTCTTGACTCATATTTATTATATACAACATTATACTGATGATTATTTATCTCATTACTAATACAGGCAGGCATGCTTTGCTTATTGCAAATAAATTATGGTTTTTATTTTCCAATATGCAAATATCATTGCAGACCTATATTTTAATACTTCTACACTGGCTTCCAATTAGTGTTATAGATTTATTCACAGAATATTTGGCTTAAAGGTTTAGAAAACTGACTCATGGAATTTAACATGCATATTTGAATTGCAAATTGTATTTATATTATGATAACTATGTGAAAATGAATTACCTCCTCACCAAATTGAGATAATCCATTTTCATTGCCTACGTCATTTGAACATACCCATATGGTAGAAGATTAGAATAGCAGCAGCTTGCTTGTTATAACACTAGCTATACCTAGAAAGACTTCATTTTATCTTGGGTAAACAGTACATATTTAGAGGCATATTTTATTACACATGAGAAAATTTTAGTAGAACTCGTTATGTTTTCACTTCTAGGCTATTAAAAGATTGAAAACAATAGTTATATTTTTCTAACATCATAGGCTAATTAAATTAAAATGAGTGTGCTCTAATTACATGTGTAATCCTCCTGTTCTTTCTACTCCCATTTTTGCCTGATATTTAAAGTAAAACTGAAACTAACAGCTGCTGAATAACATTATCTAGTTTAGTATTGTAGCTTATCCCTCCCCCCTGAGAGAGAGCACAATGTATGTTAATTCATGATTCAATGTCCATTTTACTGTCTGCTGTGTACAAGGTTATCAGCTTGGCCTGGGTAATATTCATAAGCCCAAATCAGATCTTCATAATATAAGGATGGCTCATTATATAATAGATGAGTAAACCTCTGTGAGGCTGGGAGTGTAAATCTTCATGGTAGGAAATCCCAAGTATATTCTAAAGCCAAATTTAAATTATGTTTAAAATGTGTACTCTCATTTTCTCCATTACTTATTTAAATCATTCAACCAACTGTATATTGGAGCACATATTAAACATCTTTGGGGATTTTATATAGATAGAATGATCAACATAATCCCTCCTTATCCCATCAGGAAATACATATATTAAACAAGTGTTTACAAGAGGCTAACAAGGTTTAGGGCCAAGAAGTCTTAGTTGTTAACGAAATGTGATGTATAATATTGTAGAGTTGGCTGAACACTGTAAGGGAGTACCAATATCATTGGAACAAATATTTATGAAAATGAGCATTGTATTGTAATGTATTGTGAACATTTCATTGTTCTAGTAAGTAAAATATTCAATAACAAGATACCATTGATCAATTAAAAATGTCACTGAATGTATTAAGATAATGTTGAAATAGTCTATACAACAGATTTTATCCATTGTAAAATCTTAATAGTTTTTCATGGTATGGTGAAATTATCAGTGTTAAAACGGAATGTTTCCACTTATATGAGAGGCTACTGAATCTGGCCTTCCTTTTTTTCAGGGATTCTCTGAATTCATCGCAATCCCATCATTGCTCTTATACTACAGTCAGCTACTTTTACATTGCTTGGTACCATTGTATCATAACTCTCTACATTCTGTCCAATCAGCTAAGTCTGCTTACTCTATCTACCTCAAAAACAATTGCCATGCCTTCTGTAGAATCATTCATAAAGTCTGTTGGATTTAAATATCTCTCCACTATTATGTATCACAAGTTATGTAACATGTATTCACGATCTTACATTATTCTGTTTAATTTCATATGATATGATCTTTACTGTATGACCATGTCTTGGATGATTTCTAACCTCAAAACTTTGTACAATTCATGGCGTATAGTAGACTCTTGCTTATAATCAAATGTGTGTCTAGCCAGATGGAAAAACTGAATGATGATTTCTATTTTTGGTCTCTAATTTCTACAGGAATGATATGTACTAAGTTTACCTCGTTTTTCACTCACAAAGGAAATGGAGCTCTCCGCAACATTCGAACTCTTCTTAATCTTTTAAATAGGTATAGATTTTAGAAAGATCAAGGAGCTGACATCAAACACAGTTGCTCATTAAATACTTTTTTAGAAATATGAGTAACATTTTTTTGTGGATAGCCTGCCTTCCACAGGTCCAAAACTCTGATCCATACCACCACTAGTACTTTAGAGAAACTGGTTATCACTGCTATTTTGACTTGACTTCTTTTAATGGAAACTCTCATATATAACTGTATGTATGTATGTATGTATGTATGTATATATGTTCATTATAGAAGGTATTTAGGTCATAGTATAAAGAAATTTTATGTTAATCTATTATATTTTACAGAATTAAAACATTAAAAATAAGCATTTCAGATTCTTATAGATAAAATTAATCATCTATTTGAAATAAAATAAAACCAATATTATGTGATACATTATTATCATTTAGTAATTAAATATGACAGGATTCATAGAGTAAATTGCAAAGCACATTTCGTATTAACACAGCTAATGTCTTGTAACATTATAATTTTAACAATTTATATTCACATGATTATATCGTTCCTAATGGGTATTCTCAGCATTAGATTCTGTGCACTAGACATTTGCAATGATATTGGTTAATATCTGTACTTCAGCAAGCTTTTTAACCTTGTTTTTAGTGGGTGTGAAAGGGCTTATTTGTAAGAGAGATTGCTACTGAGAGAATTTTCTCTTTTTCTCCTGCAAATGCAACAGCAATTCCCATGTTAGAGGCACCCCCCAGAAAGCTTGGCAAGGGATTTCCACCCACACTCTGAGTCCCTAACAGGGCTTGACCTATTTTTTTCCCCTTATTAATGTAGCAGATCCACATCATTGGGGAAAAATAGAATAAGTGCTATCATGACTTGAAATTTCAAAAGTTTATCTACATGTAACCAAAATTAATCTTTATTTCTAAATAAACCATATCAACACATCATATCAAAATCTAACATCTGCTCAATTATTGTGGTGATGTCAAACCTATGGACCATTCCTTTCCTTTGCCTAACATAAAGCTTGAGTGCCTTGTGACATAGTGGACCATGTCCTCTTTCCTTTATACCTGTATTTGTTGTCTTTCTTTTCTCCTGAAGTCCCAAAGTCCTTATTGGTTATTTTTTTTCTCTTCCTATAATATTTATTTTTTCAGGCTCATTCTACAGATCTCTTTCCATCAGTAACCCTTTCCAGTCCTCAGCATTAAAATCTCTCTAAACACCGATGGTTCTTGTCCTCAACCCCAACACTGCCAGTAACGGATTTTTCTCTGTATTCTTTTATTTCTTACTTATGTTTAATTGCTGTGGTCTGACTAAGACTCAGACTCTGTGTTGAGCTATGTATTGTCCAGAAATATTTAAGGATAAAAAAATTGACATTTACATTTAGTTAATTTTATTCTTTGTACATATATGAGCAGACAAGAATCGTAGGACAGATTTCTTTTATATGAATTAGACTGTAAAGCAATGGCTAAAAAAATAATATATCAAATGTTTATCAAAGTTTTACAATTTCATTGGATCATCATACTGACTGTGTGGTTGGAGAATTAGTATTCCCTTCCCAGCTTAAAGTAAGAACACAAAATTTCATGCTTATACATCAAGCCTTTTTTCTGTGACGGAATTAAAACTTTAAATTGTGGGCTAGAGAATGAGGCTGAGTGGTGGTGGTTTTGCCCAGCAGACCAAAGACCCAACCCTTGATCCCCAGTGAAATCTCAAGCTTATGTTCATGAGCTCAGCCGTTCCCACCTTAGTCAGTAACTCCTGGTTTATCTTTATTTTTATCCCATGCTCCTCTTTGGCCCTGCTTTTCTTCTTGAAACAGAAATCAGTCTACATATTGATGAATGTTCTATCATGTCTAAGTTTATTCAAAAGTTACTTAACTAATAATTATCTGAAGAAACTGAGCAGATGGAGGAAAGGAAAACAAGAGAGCTTAAAGTTAGAGACATATAGATATAAACAAACTTGTGTGAAATATTAAGAAAAGCACAACCCTTCAAAGTAGCCTGTGTTCCAAAGTCAAAAGAAGCAAAGAAGAAAAGCTTAAGTTGTGGGAAATTAAACATTTACTTTTTTCCAGACAAGGTGTCTCAGTGTAGCCCTGGCTGTCCTGGAACTCACGCTGTACCCAAGGCTGACCTGGAACTCAAGAGATTTGCCTGCCTCTGCCTCCCAAATTCGTGGATTAAAGGGGTGTGCCCCCGCTGCCCAGTGAAACATTTGCTTGTCAGGTACTTATATTAACATAGATTATATACCCAAAAAATCCTTGTTAAATACTATTTTATTCTAGGGAAATGATTTATTTTCAGTTATAAACATGTCTCTTTGGATGCCTTTCCCATGTACCAGGATTCATAATCTTTCAATAATTAGTGGTAAAAGGAAAAAGCCCTGTTCTTACCCCTATGAAAGTGACTTCTAGCTGATTTGAACTCACAGAACTTGAGAAAGTATGGGAAACAACCAAAGCCCATAGGCACTGGTAATATGTCTTGGGAGCATGGAGACAAAGCTAGGTACAGTTTTCAATAGGATAAATAGTCTCAGAAAATGCTCAGCCCTGAAAACTTATATACAGGTAACTCATATAAGTAACAGTATATAAATTTAACATGTTAGATTAGGAGTAATACTGTGTAAACACACACACACACACGAAAAACTATGCCATGAATTTGAAAGAGAACAAGCAGGTGTATATGGGAGATTGTGAAGGGAATAAAGGAAAGAGAAATTATGTAAATTAAATTTTTTCTTAAAGTCCATAAAATCAAAATGTTTTAGCAAACATTTCGCAAAGGGAAGTGATTGGCTACAATTAATCTGAAAATGATGGCGTCCCAGCAGGCAAAACCCAGGACAGGCTGAAGGGATGGCACTTAAACTGAATTTTTGGCTTACATTCTAAGTGAAATGGGAAATTATTGCAAAGCCCAGGAATCTGTGACATATTCTGACTTATTTTAAAGTATTACTCTGGCTTCTATGTAAAGAATAGTCTCATGAGGCCAAAGGCAGAAGCAGGGACACTAGAAATAGAGGAGACAGAAAAATAGTGTCAGTATAAGTGTGTTTAGATACCATAATCTCCACTGGAAGTTTGAGACTGTCAGGCTTGGCAGTTGATACAAGAGCTATGCGTATGTTTGCATGTTTTTAGCATATCCTCATTCGTCAGTTGTTTGTAAATATTCAGGTTTTTTTGTTGTTGTTGTTGCTTTTGTTACTATTTTTAAGTTAATTGATTTCTTCTCATACTTGGTACCTTCTCTCCTCTGCAGAATGAGCTCTTTAAAGACAAAATTGATATTTGCCACTGTTGTTTGTGTCCAAATTTTGTTTCTTGAATTAAACTAAAATACCCTTAATACTCTGCAAAAAAAAAAAAAAAAATCATAGAAAAATGAGTCAAGAAATAGGTTTCAAGCCGGGCATGGTGGCGCATGCCTTTAATCCCAGCACTCAGGAGGCAGAGCCAGATGGATAGCTGTGAGTTCAAGGCCAGCCTGGTCTACAAAGTGAGTCTAGGACAGACAGTGCTATTACACAGAGAAACCCTGTCTCAAAACAAAAACAAAAACAAACAAACAAAAGAAATAGGTTTCAAATAGCACACTTTAATTCTAATCTAGATGGTGCCAGCCTAGAATGTGAAGTAAGTCCTGTCTTAAAAATCAGACTACTGCTCAATGTGGTAGTTTGCTTTTTCCAAGTTAGCTTGTCTATTAAGCTTTAACCTTTTATTCTATGTTAGCTTATCCACTAGCTTTAGCATTTATCAGTGACTTCCTTTTGTTTAAACTTACAAAGCTCCAGTTCTTCATTATTAGATTAGAGCATCTACTTTGATTTTAAATAATAACAGAAATAATAGCATTTTTTAATTAAAAAAAAGTTTTGGCTTATCAAGACAGGGTTTCTCTGTGTAACAGCACTGTCTGTCCTGGACTCTCTTTGTAGACCAGGATGGCCTAAAACTCACAGCGATCTGCTTGCCTGAGTGCTGGGATTAAAGGCCTGTGCCACCACCCGCCCAGTTGGTTTATTTTATTTAATGGCAGCGCACATGCTAGCATTTTGATGAACTAGGAAGAAAGACCTTAGAACTGATCTTCTGTGTGCTCTTCTCAAAGCATTCAGCTTTGCATCTTCAAGAGACTGTAGGCCTCTCCTGGGCAGAAGGTGCTAAGATGCCACATACGTTATCCCGCAGATGTAGCCCAACCTTTGCAAGACTCGCTTGGCTGTACTACCTCAGTTCTTCTATTCTTTTTCAGACATCTTATCACTTTAATAATTTTCATGTTATCTTTCTGTTATTGATTAATGTGCCATTTTTGATAGATAATTGCACTAGTTAAACTTTGTGACTCAATTGACACTATAGTGTCCTTAATATACACAATTACACTATTACACTGCTTTCTCCTTATATTTAAAAGCAAATGCAGAGTACCTAGTTGTCTGCAGAGGTTTCAGATGATAAGAATTAGTTCCATGGGTTGGTGTTTTGTTTTGTTTTGTTTGCTTGGAAAATTTCTCTTAAAAACAAAAAAAGACATTTACTGCAGTTAAAATCATCAAAGTAGAAAAGTACCTAAAAATCAGAAATGTTGTTTGCCTGTATTTCTGTCACTTAAGTTCTTTTTGTGTTTATACCCAACTTCATTATATGCTACTATTTAATAAAATTACATTATTTAGGTGACTTGAGAGAGGTTTGGCAGGTAAGAATAGTTGCTCTGTAGATAACCCAAATTTGCTTCTCAGCACACACAAACACACACACACACACACACACACACACACACACACACACACACACACATCCTTCATGGACATAATCTATATTTTAAATCTATTATTTGGGACGTTATTTGAGAAGGAACCATTTTTTTTCTTTTCCCCCAATTTTTCAAGTACTAGCAGCATTTGGGTGCCTAAGAAGTTAGTATAAAAGCTTAATTCAAACTAAGAGTTATATTACAGACCCACCTTTGAAGACTCATCCTGACTATTTGATGTAACCTAGGTGTGTGAGTACATGTTAATGTGGAATGTGGAAGCTGGAGATCGGCATGGCTGTTATCTATCTTCCTCTGTCATTATCTACCTCATGGTGTCAAATAGAATTTCTCGTTTAACCCGGAGCTTGTGGATGTGGCTAAACTTGCTGACCAAGGGATTCTAGACATCATTCTGTTTCTGCCTTCCTGGTGCTAGGCTGTCAGACATAATGACATGTACAGCTTTTACAAGGATGCTTGGGGTCTAAACCTAGTCTTCACACCTGTGTGGCAATCACTCTACCTGCCATGTCTTTCCATGTTTATGAACTTGTAGGGGGGCCACCTCTCAGGCTAGATTTTACTGATTTATATTTTTTGTCTTTATTTGATTAGTCTGACTAGACCTTCTTGTTTTTGTTCTTGTTCTGTCAAGAAATTGGCTTTGTTTCACTAATTCTTAAACTGATTTTTTTTTTTCTATTTTTAATCTGGGCAAAGTCCTCTGAATGCTTGGGTTTTGGGTATACATTGCTATGCCCAGCTTCAGTCAGCTTTGTTAATAAGATAAATGTTTTCCATATTTGCCATTTAGCATAGGCTAAAGTTACTATACAATATAAAGTTTATTCTTCTTAGACATGATGATTTGCATCTGATATTATGCTTCTTTTCCCTGACACACTTCCTTTCATCTTTTCTCCTTTTCAGTTCATTTGGTGAAAAAGATCTTTCAATCTTTGCATATTATACAGGGATTTTATTTGTGAGATGTTCTGAAAAGTACTCTCACCAAGCATAGAATCCTGGGTTGACAAGTTTTGTTGTTGTTGTTGTTGTTGTTGTTGTTTTGTTTCCTGTTCCATTGTTCCAACATGTTTTTCCAACTGTCTTGAAGATTACATTACTTCTGGCAAGGAACATTTCATTATATTTATGTTTGTTATAAGATACATAATGCATTTTAAGATTTTGTTATGGTACTGTTATTTAATGTCATTATGATAAGCCTTGGTAGGGTTTTCTTTCTATCTCCTGTGCTAATAGCTATGAAGTTCATAGGCTTCAGCTATCATTCAGATATCTGTGTCCTATTTCTGTTAGATGTTTGATTCATGTATTTGGTGCCTTCACATTGTCTTTTTACTCACTGGTGTCTCTTTAAGATCGCTCTGTGTTGATAGTCCATTTTAGATGTTTTCTTTTCTGGTATCTGGTTCACTACTTTTTTCTCCTATATTGTCTAATCTTAAGGGATCTCATCATGTATTATTCATCTCAAAAATTAAATTATCATCTTTAGAAGTGTGACTTTTAAATAGCCTCCATAACTTAATTAAAGTAGTATTTCTTCTGGTTTCTGGTATATATGTTATTATAGTGTAACTGTGCCAGCAACTTCTGTTGCCTTTGTATTCTGGCTATTTTTCAAATATTTCTCTTCATTCTAGTCCATAATTTATAGCTTATTTCTATGCCTAGAGTTCCTTAGTTCGATGTCAATTATTATAAACTATACTGTGTTATATTGTCTATATTTTTCTATTCATATATCTCTACTCCTATATATTTTGTTTTGGCTAAGTATATAAGGTACTTGAAAATAGTTTGATATTTTTGATTCTTGATTTAGAGCTTTTACAATCTTTGCCCTCTCTTCCACAGTGATCCCATGGCCTTAGTTTGGGAAGTTTAATATTTGCCAGCAGTTTGAACCACTTTTTCAGAACTGCATTGGGTCTTTGCTTTCCTCTCTTTTTTGATGGGGTTGCTTTGTATTTTGGCCTCTTGAGAATGTATAGCAAAAGAAAAAGTCTTGCTTTTATACTCCACATAATTAAAATTACTATGTAATTTTATTTTGTAATTTATTTCAGTAAATGTCACAGTACACTTACATATTTGATATTTTTATTTTTCCCAGTTTATTATTGAGATATTTAGTACCAATTTCATGTAAATCATCTCTTTCATTTCATACAAAATAAAAGCAGGCCAGACTCTGTCAAGCAATCTTCAACACATATATTGGTTTGATAATCCCTTCTATGCAGCCCTTTCCATGCTCTCCTCTCTGCTTTTGTTGCAGAAGCTCTGCAGTTGTGTTCTAGGGTCTATACCATTTTTTTTTTTTTTGAGGTCACCTATGAGCAGCAGCAGAACTGTTCTTTAATGGAAGTCTTACATTGCTTACCATTTGACTGGATTAATGAGAAGATATATAATAGCCTATAACTAACCATAAAATATCGAATTAGACTGACCACCCTGCAGGGTGTTTGAAAATAAGGTGGAACTATTTTCATAAGCATTTCCTGAAATTTAGTTTATAAAATGCTGAGCCAAAGCTTCATACATGCTACATATTCGAAACACTGTACGTTAAATAATGAGGATAATTGTTTCTAGTTCTTCCTTACACCTTTAGGTACTTAGGTGGTTGCCATACTCAGTACTATAGCATGTAAATATATAATTTCTTAGATATGGCAGGGTATTTAATCCCATTGTGAACACTGAATTTGAGAACTAAAAATCTTTGTTTGATGTGGTTCAGCCCTAAAACACACCTTTAATCCAAGAACTTTCTGTTTATTGTAACCAGGTGATTATGGGGTAGCTTAGCCGTACCACACACACTTAATCCAAGAGCTTTCTGTAAACAGGATTTAATAAAGTTAACCCTAGGTGAAGAGAGAGCAAGAAAGCTGTTGACAGGGACTAAGTAGAAAGGAAGGACTTTGAGTTAAGAGTATTTAAGACAGTGTGAAGAAGGAGCTTATTGGCTTTGAGGTTTTGACTTTTTCCTCTTGGGCTGGCAGCTGAGCTAGCAAGCTTATTGCTCAGAGTTTTTGGCTTTTTTCCTTTGGGACATGAGCTGAGTAGGAAGGTCAGCTGAGTGCTTTCTAGCATCTGGCTCCTCAGTCTTTATTATTAAAATTCATCTATTTGGGATTTTTCTTACTCTATAACTTACTTTATAACAATACTTAGAATAAGTTTTTCTACAGAATATGGCATTTAAAGATGTTTTTATTATTCTGAAGATTCTTTGACAAGACAAGTTAACTCCTGGCAACACCCAGCCTTCCTTAAAGAAGATGATCAACATCAAAGAACTTCATTATGGAGTTGGCCTCAAATATGTGAAACCAGCCATTGGGCAAAATGTCCTCCTTTCTGCCACAGACAGAATTCTGACGAAAAATGAGCAAACTTAGATGCAGGCAGAGTCGATGGCCTAACTCTGCCAAGACAGGGTAAGCAAGTCCTCAAAAGTTCCTGCCTTGCAAATATGTCTGTCAGAGATATTGGGTTAGAAGGCTGAAGATGATGCCCCAACGTTATAGAGAGTTTTGGGTGACTGTTCAGGCAGTAAACTGTCTCAGTCACTTTTTCATTTTGGAAGCTGCTAACCTGTACTTCCGGTTTACTCAGGTATTTAAGTTTTATTCCTTCTCAAGTCTATGATGGGGTTGAAGACCAGATAGTTTAGTCTTACGGTTAAGGTTAGTTGTTTAGGGGTTAAGATGTTTTTAGATTAAAATAGATGTTTGAAGTTAATAGAGATGAGATATGATAGATACTGATTTTTGTTCAGAAATTTAGACCCAACAAGATAGGAAAGATACTTTTTTCAAGGTTGACAATCACAAATAGCCAAATCATTATGAATGTAACATTTATATAACTCCTGAGTTTCTTCTGTTGTATTTTATTTTATTCATGTATAATAATATAAATGTATATGTTAAAAAGAAACATAATTTTAAAAAAGTTTATGCTCCTTCAATCCAATCATTTTCTTGTTGCTTGTATACTGGAGGTGTTTTAGTTGTCTTTACTAGTGATGATGTGATATCTTTAAGCCATTAAGTCAGCTATGCTTATCATTATGTACATCATGTTTCTTGCATAAGTTCCCAGATAATTGTGTTGTGTGATGTTTACTATTATATTACTGCTCTAATGAGGCATTTTTGAAGTTATGTGTTTTAAGAACTGATATATCTCTTGGGTTATTTGTTTTGTGCATTTCTTTTTTTTTTTTTTTTTTAAAAGCTGTGGCAGAGTAACATAATTTCATAACTTTTTAGATTGTATTCATAATGGGATTAGCAAAATTATTGATTGAAAGACCAAAGCAACCTTCTGTTAGTGATTTTACATGTCAAAAATTCATCTTCAGTTGTTTTTCAGCTGCCAGAAAAAGCATCTTCTTACTTGTTATCATTAACCTTTGGCTTGTCAGTAGCATTCTAAACATTATCTCTGTATTACTAATAACATACATCAGGTCAGCCACCTTGTCAGTTTCAGCTTTTACCTTTCTAGCCCACTTGTTCTATCTGAAGTTGGAGGTCAAGGGAAGAATTTTAGGGATTTCTATTGATATTTTGGGAAATGAATGATGCTTGAATCAATACCATAAGATTTATATTTTTATTTCATCTTTTCTTCATCGTCTCATCACATATAACTTATTCTGGGAAGGCCTGTTATTCTTCATCCTCCTATTTGCTTGTCAGAACAAGCAAATGTTACTCTTGGGGACAATTGTTTTTCTCTTTTGTATCACACTCTTCCCAAAACTGACAAGAGTTGTCCCTTTGGGGACCAGTCTCCTATTTCTGAATGAAAAAAATCCCTGTTTTGGGTAAAATTTTGCTTCACTCACTATAAATATTCCTTTCATCAGTACATGTTATAAGTAATAACATACATTTATAAAATTTATGGAATACGTATAATATGTTATATAACCAAGTATCTTAACTAACTTCAAATTACAAACTTCTTTATTAAACAAACAAACAAATGTGTAAGATGGTGAAAAGACTTAACAGGTAAGGGCTGTTGCCCACCAGCCTGATGACATTAGTTCTATCCCCCAGACCCCTGTGATGATAGGAGAGAGCCACCACTAGCAGCTTGTCCACTGATTGCTCATTGCATGCATTTAACTCCTCCCAAAAGACAAAATATAAATAACCAAGAAGTGTACATACAAAATAGTTTCACATCAATTACACTTTTGGCAAAACCATAAAATTTCTAATATAAATCAGTCTTTACTATAGGTGTCTGAAATTTCCATGTATGGAATTGATTGCATTAACTGAAGTAGGAAGATCTGCCCACTGTGAGTGCACCATTCCTGTCCAAGATCCTGGACTCTGTAAGTGGAGAAAAGCAACTGAGGAATAGCATGAATTCACTGTTCTTGCTTAGTTTTTGTTGCTGTTGTTTGGTTGGTTTTTTTTTTGTTTGGTTGGTTTGGTTTGGTTTTCATAGTGGTTATGAGGTGACCAGTTGTTTTAAGCCTATGCTGCTTTGATTTCTCTACCATGATGGACTGTACCTTGAATTGTAAGGTAAAATAAACCTGTACTTCTTTAAGTCAGGGTAACTTGCCATAGCACCTGAAAAAAAGGAAAACCGCCATCAACATTGTATGTGTATGTGTATGTGTGTGTGCTTGTGTATGTGTGTATGTGTATTTATGTGTGTATGATGTGTGTGTCTGTGTGTGTGTGTCCCTCATGCCATGCCCCACCACCATGCCTGTGCATGTGTTCTCTAGGCTTTGACCTCAGAGTCATTGCGTCCTCATTAAGGATGCTCTCCAGTTTCCTTTAATGCGCTACTGATTGTGATGTGTCTCTAGCCTTTGCCCTTGGCCTTTTTCTTCTGGATTTTCTTTTTAAAATTTTGATACATTGGCTTTTGAGGCTACTGCATTATTGGTCACTCCAGAATTTATGTACTCAGCTCTAACCTTTTCTCCAGCTCAGATCAAATTTAGTTTAATTAGCTGCTTAAAAATTGCTATTTAACATGTTTAACAAAAAGATGCTTATTCCTCAACAAATCATCCTTTCCTTCTTATCTCACTAATAAAATCACCTTTTCTTTCCTCTCTCACTAATAGGCACCTCCTTGTATCTGTCAAAAACAGTCACCCCCTCCTCTGCTTACTTTCTGATTACTCCACAATCCAGCTTCTCATATTCCTCACTGCCAGCAGCTTAGAGAGGTGCTCAGTATTGGCAGCTTTGTTTTACTTCAGACTCTCCTAAATTTGGTCTGCTTTTGTGAGCTTGTTTCATCTATACAACGTCATCATACTTAAGTTTCTTACAATGTCCCACGTGTAGAATTCAGTCTGTTTTGAAGACTTATTGGATTTCTATTCCATATCACGTGCAGTGTCTTGCTACAATTTCTTACACCATCCTTCCCTGTATGGCTCCTTCTCTTCATTTGGGATCAAACATTTACTATTTTAGGTAAAGGCAATTTCTGCATATTACATCTGAAACAGCCACTTTTACCATTTTTTAGTCTCATTGTAATCCATTTATCCTCTTTTGTATACTTTTTTTACAAGGGAGCTTTTAAATAATAATGTATATATTCATTGTTCATGGTGCCACTTTACATGTCATCGTTTTTACACTAGTATATATTGTACTTGTTAGTCTCCTTGCTGCTTTGGCAGCTTCCCTCCTAACTTCTTGTCAAATGTACATGCATTATTTTAATTTTATATCTTTCCATAAAATCTAGGAGCCACTTATGAGAGAAAACATTATCTTTGTCTGATACTAACTAAATTTGTTTGTTACAATTAAGTCCAGTTGTTTCCATAGCTTTGTTCTTTGTGGCTGAATAAATAGAATTCTACAATTTTTATATAATATAATTTCTCTTTCATTTTTTCTATCCTGAACTTTTTGTAAATTATTATGTATTTTGACATGTATGATTTTTTCTTTGTGATTTTTTTCTTTTCTTTTTTTTTTTTTTTTTTTTTTTTTTTTGAGATAAAGTTTCTCTACATAACCCTCGCTGTCCTGGAACTCAATATGTAGACTAGACTGGCCTTCAACTCACAGAGATCCATCTGCCTCTGCTTCCTGGGTGCTAGGATTAAAGGCATGTGCTATCATACCTGTCTTTTTAAATATTTTTAAATTTTAAATGTTTTTGAAAAATCATACATAAATACTGTATTTACATATTTTCCACTGCTTCTCTTACCCTCCTAAAACCTCAAATTCTTGACTTCTTCTTTAGCTGTTGTTTCAAACACACATACGCACACACATGCATGCACCACTGAGTCCTTTTAAGGGACTTCATATATGCAAATGTTTAGAGATGACCACTTGGAATCAGATAACCTATCAGAGACTTGGAGAAAACTGAATCTCCCTGCCTCAGTAGCCATTGGTTGCCTGTCGTTTTTTTCTACCACATGTTTATATACCTAAATTCATTTTGTAACTGCTTTTGTGAATATTACAGTCCACATTGGTATGCATTGTTTGATACTTTCCTTGAGGTAGAAATTTTCCATTCTGCAGGAAAGATCATTATGGCAAAAAGGAAACAACTCAGAATAGCTCTGATTGACCAGGAGCTTTACCAAACTTACCAGACTGACTAGATTTTACTCCCCACGGGTAAATGAGCAATAAAGACTGATGTGAGTCGCTTTCAGAACAAGCAACCTGGAAGAAACAGAGCCCCCAGAGAACCTTTGAGAAGCACTGACAAACCAAAAAGCTTGAAACGAACAGAGTCCCCTAAACTTCCTAGATGAAACAGACTGAGACCAAGCTGCATAGAATAGGTTCAGACCAACTGAGCCACCAGAAAAGAATACCCTCCAAGCCGCTGAGCTGCCTGCAGACTGTACAGTGAGCTCTAGGTTTCCAGATATGATGAGACGTCACCGATGCTGACTTGAGCTTTGGTGATGCAGCTGTCTTTGAGTTTCTGCTTGTGTAAATATCCCCTCACCTACGTTACCATAAGTAACCCCAATAGAACAAATTGGTTCACCGTTTTGGACTTTGGTGGTATCTGTACTTTGGTCGGTTACCAGTTTTCTGTCTGTGGTTATTAGAGGTTGGTTCCAATCTCCAAAAGAGGAGTGCCACACAAGAGAATAAAAGTGTCTCTGTGGTGTCATGACATAAAGTCTTCTGGGTAAATTCCTAAGGAGTAGTGTAGTTGGGTCATATAGAATGTTATTATTTGTTTTTGTTCTTGTTTGTTTGTGTTTTCAATTGGTTTTGTTTATTTAATATTTGATCCATACATATATCTGTTCTGGCAGTTTTACCAACTAGTTTACAGTATCAACAGTTTTTGCAGGCTTCCTTTTTGTCTACATCCTGACTTTCAATAACCATTCCTTGTTTTCTTAATGTCAAATTGGGGTGAGAATGCAGTATAAAGTGAACATGTATAAAGTGAAATTAAATACTGATATGTGTTTATAATTGCACAAAGGCTATTATTCTACTTGCATTGACCATAAAAATCTTCCGGGACCTGGAGAAGTGGCTCAGAGGTTAAGAACACTGGATGCTTTTCTAGAGGATCCTGGCTTGAGTCCCAACATCCACATGACATCTCTGGCAGTTCACAAAAGTCACTAAATTCAGTTACAGAGGATACAATTCCTTCTTGTGGAGTCTCTGTGCTCAAGATACATGGGTGGTGCACAGTCATTTATGTAGGCAAAATAGTCATGTCCAAAAATAATTAAATAAGTATTTGTTACAATGTCTAGTAATTTTCAAAGCTAAACATTATTTAAAGTAGAAGTAAAACTGATAAATAAATGAAATTAAGGAATAATTTTGGAATAGAGACAAAGAAGAAAGGTGGTTATATAAAAGAAATAAAAGAACAATACAGAAACAATCAAGATATAATACATTGAAGAAAATATATGTAACAAAGTTTGTAACAATAAAAATAAAATATAAAGTCGTAAAATATTTTATCAGAAGATTTTATACATGAGTGCATTAAATTTACATCACTTATGTCCTACCCTTCCCCTCCAGCTCCTGTGTCTCCCTAACCATTCCTCTTTGAAATCATAATGTCTTCTATTTTAATCCTTTTATTTATATGTTATACTAAATATAAGTGTTGCTTTTACTTGAATGTGCTTAGTGATGGCCACTCAGAATGAAGTCTCATTCCTGAAAATCAGAACAAAGGAAACCAAGCAAAAGCTTGTTCTCCCTTCAACAGTCTTTGACTGACTATGGTTCTTCATCTAGTAATGAGGCCTTGGGAAATGTTCCTTCAGCTATATTGGTATGTTTCCTTGTGTTGTCTTTTCAGGTCTTGTGCAGACAGCCATATTATTGCGAGTTCATGGAAACAACCTCTCTTTCATTTCCAGAAGAAATTACCATCCAGCTGTCATCCTGGTTCTTAGGCTCTTAAAATATTTCTACCCTCTCCTTCATGATTTTCACCAACTTTTAGGTGTAGGGCTTGTATTATAGATGTTCTCTTTAGGGCAAAACAACCCACAGTCACTTACTCTCTGAATTTTCACCAGTTTTGACTCTCTACTTTTTTCCATCTGTTGTGACCAGAGCTTTTTTGAGATGTGAAAACTACACTTACCTAAGGGTATATGTTTAATATTCAGAAGGCAGTAGGAAACTATACTACATAGTAATATGACGTCAGTGGGTTCTTCTTGTAGGTTCTAGAATATCCCATGGCACGGATTCATGAGTTCCCTCTAAGTGAGTAGGCATTGAGTCCAATTTTCCCTGTTGGTTCCTCCTAAGATATAAGTGCCATCATTCCACCATTGACAGGTGTCTGTCAGCTTCTGGTAGGCTATGGCCTGGGTCCCATGTCCAGCCCATTGGTTCAAGCACTGTTTGCTTCCCTAAAAGAAAAGACAGACCTTGAGATCAAAGGTCCCAATGTCCTGTTTCTTGTTCAGAGGCAGCTTAGAGTGCTTAGGGTGAGGCCTGAGGCTTAGCACTAGGCCATGTACCCTGGTCTCTCCAGGGGAGGTGGAAAATAAGTTTTCCACAGAGTGTTAAGAGTTTAGCTCTTTTAGAATGAGACTGCTGGTCTCAGACACAATTGGAGACTCGGGATCTCCATAAGCCCATGATAATACCAAAAGTGTTACAGGTCCGTGTTTGAGCTGATATGCTAGGCACAGCAGAGGAGGCAGATGTCTGAAACCCTTGGGCAGGCAGCTCCAGTGAGAGCAGGTCTGGAGGTGCTTCAAGGGTCAGCACCAAGCTAGTGGTGGCAATGGAGCAGGCTCAAGCAGTTGCAAACGCAGTTCTGCAGTTGCTCTCTGACTATGGGATTCCATGATTCCGACACCAACCCCCAGGATAAATGGAGTTGCAGAAGGTTATGGTGGAAGAATGGCATTCAAGTAGAGCTAGCAAGCATTCCAATCAGTCTTTATTTCTAACCTTGTGCAGTGGGGAGGGTTTTGTGGGTGAATGTGTCTGATCAGCTAATGCTAAGGGTTCTAGGATACATAATCTACATACAGGGGTATAGTACTTCATTTACATGTACCATTTACATGCAGTAACATCGGGTTCTATCATTAGAAAGAGAAAACAGTACTTAATTATCCTATGGGTGAGGGGATAACTTCTAGGTCCTATTAAAGGTAATTTTCTGGAAGCTTAGATATCATCAGCCTAGGGTGGAGGTACTTCCAGAAATTCCCTGTGCTTGCTGAACAAGTTCCTTATCAGGAAAAGGTCAAGCCTGTAATCATCCTTAAGGGTTATTGACACTCCTTACAAAATCTGAGGTTACCAGATCAGATGGAGTGAAGACTCCGCTGAGTAAAGGGAGTCCAACATTATGGACAGAACACAAAAATGGCTTTCCAAAGATGTCAGACTTCAACCTTATCTAGCAGAGTCCCACAGACAGATCGCTTGTCATTGTTCTAGCTCTATGGCTTCATATCTGGGTAGGGATATTGATAATTTTTCCAGCTTGTATAACATCATCTGATGCTTTGAGAGCTTGTCCTTATAAGGATGCTACCAGGTCAGTACTGCCTTGAATTATTCAAGTCTATTGGCTGAAGCATGGATTGTGTTTATTTACTTATTCATATTTTTGGTAAAAGTGCTGAAAGTTTATTTCTTTTTTCACTTTTAAAATTTTATTAATTTATTCAGATTACAACTCAATTGTTATCCCATCATTTGTATCCTCCCATTCCTCCCTCCCTCCCACTTTCACCCTATTCCCCTCCCCTAGGTCTGTGACCGAGGGGGACCTCCTCCCCCACTATATGGTCATAGGCTATCAAGTCTCACCTTGGTAGCCTAAGCTGGCTTTCTTTGAGTGCCACCATGCCTCCTCACCAAGGAGAGGTGGTCAAATATGGAGCACCAGAGCTCATGTCAAAGTCAGTACCCGCTCTCCATATAACTGTGGAGAATGCCCTGTCCATTGGGTAGATCACAGTACGGGTTCAATGTTAACTATTGCATTGTCCTTGGTTAGTGCAATAGTTTGAGCAGAAGTCTCTGAGCCCCAATCCACCCATCATGATGTTCTTCTTGTAGGTTTCTAGGACTCTCTGTGTCCTTCTATTTCCCCGTATCCTATATATCTCTTAGCTAGAGTCTCAGTACGATGTCCTCACATCTGGATTGTGTTTCTTAATAGGCTTCTACCTAGATATTCTGGAAGGCAACCAAGAACAATGTCAATAGTTATATGTTGGATGAGTATCTTGGAACCCTCTCCTACCCAACTATCAACTCAATAGTAGGTATCTCCTTGCCTGGGATTTTTTTTTTTAACCCATGGCCCTTGAGTGTGCATTATCTCACTAGTGTGGGGAAATTGAGTTAGAACTCTTTCTTCCCCTCTCGTGCCCTCCAGTGTGTTATGTGTGTGTTTGTGTATGTCTGTGTGGAATATGTATATTTCAAGAAAGCTTATAAATAATGGTCTCTGGCTTTTCCAAACATCTTTTGAATCATGTGTCCCACTTACTTTCCTTTCCTTGTGTATTACCCATATTCCCCTTAGGTGAGTTCCCCCAGTTTCTATCCTTTTCCATTCGTAGTAGTATTGTCCTCCTTCCTAGAATGCTTTTTCACCCCATCCTCAATAGTTCCTTTCTACCTTTCTGACTTTTATCGTTACTCTGAATTATACACTCAGACCTAAAAATTTGGCTATAGGATTTACATATAAGAGAAAATGAGTGTTGGACTTTCTGTAACTTGAGTTGAGTTACTTCATATAATATTTTCCAGTTGTATCCATTTACACTTAGATTTCATCTGAGTAAAATTCCATTGTGTATTTAGAACTCATTTTCATTATCCATTCACCACTGATGGACATCTAGGTTGCTTCCATATCCTATCTATTGTGACTATAGTAGTAATGAACATAGGGAACCAAGTATCTCTGGAGTAGGATATTGAATCCTTGGGGTGTATACCAAGGAGTGGTATTATTCTTGGTAGTGGTAATTTTTCTTCATCTTTTTGAGGATTCTCCACACTGATTTCCGTAATTGTTGCACCAGTTTGCAATCCCACCAACAGTGAATGAGTGTTCCATTTACCTACATCTTCACCATCATTTGTTGTCACTTAATCTTAATAATTCTTATTAGGGTAGGGTAAAATCTCAAAGTGGTTTTAATTTGCATCTCATTTACTACTAAGCTTTGAACATTTTTTAAAGATACTTCTTAGACATATTTAGAAAGATTTCATTTTATGATAAAAAGTCAAAAATGATTTTGTAATGCTAAAAGATAAGGAAACTAAAATAATACATTTTATTATATAAAGCTATGTTTGTTAAATATGATATCTAGTTATGCCTTCCAGCGAGCATACAGCTTTATGCTTAGACTTAGGGCAGCTGCACTCCGTATCTTTACTACAAATCCTTAATGGATGCCTCATGATCTTGGCATCTCTAATATATTAGGGTCCCTATGACAACTGAGCCTTCGCCTTCGCCTTCACCTTCGCCTTCGCCTTCACCATTGACAGTTCTTGGCCTCTGCAGGAATTTCATCCCAGACGCCCAGTGCCAGTCTTCAGTTTGTCTTCCTTCAGTCTTGCATCTTCTGTGTCTCAAACTCAGTACCACATGGATGAAGCTTACACATTGCCAACTTTGGCTTTCAGTTGATTATATAGCCTTGTCCTTTTGGCCATCTTAGTGCCATGAGGAAATACTCTACTATTGTCCAGGTAAGGCACACAATTTGAAAATCAGTGGTATTGATCAGCCCTAGCTTGACCACACAGGTTATGAAATACAGAGCTTTCCTCCCCTTCTTATAGAGCTCTCCTCCACATTGCAGGTTGCAAAGGAATGGCAGTTGTGCCAACAGTGCTATGTATAGCTTTCAGTGCCAGGATTTCAAAAGTCCCCCCTGGTCTCTGGTTGTATAGTCCCTTCTGCATTTTTGGATTTCTTGGTGGCAGTAGACAATTCTTCATCATCTGGTACCTGGAAGAAAGACGCGTTCCATACTTCTGTCTGCTGATGTTTTTCGGCCTTCCTTGTTATATAGGTATGGTGTTATAGTTGGAATGCAGCTCCAGCCTTGCTAGACCTCAAGTGCCCAAGGACGGGAATGGATGTACTCCACCTTCCTTTCTCTGTGTTCCCTCTCTCACCAAGCAGCCTAACCCATCAGCCTGGCCCATGTTTCTGGAATTCATGAAGGCTGAAAGGCAGTCTTTCTTAGCCATTGTTACTTCTTTAGAAAACTCTTTGTTCAGATCCATACCCAATTTTAAAATCATTTTCCCTTCTCTTTTTATTTTAATTTCTTTATATAATCTTGATAATAATCCTCTTTCAGATGTATAGCTGGCTCCCACTTTGTGAGCCTCCCTTTTCACTTGACTGTGTTCGTTGCTGTAGAAAAGCTTTTTATTCCTGAGGTACCATTTGTCAATTGTGGGAACTAAATCCTGAATGAATGAAGTCCTATTCCGAAAGTCATGCTCCTTTATCTTACTAGGATACTACCTATATTTTATGTAGCTGTTTCAGATTGATATTGAGGTCTCGGATTCTTTTTGGTTGATTTCTGTGTGCAGTGTCTAGTTTCATTGTTTTGTAGATGGACATTCAGTTTTCCTAGGACCGTTTGTTGTAGATGCTGTCTTTTCTCCATTATGTGTTTTTGGCATTTTTTTCAAATATCAGATTATTATAGTTACATTTACTCATGTTTTGGTTTTCTACTCTGTTCCATTGATCTACATGTCTAATTTTGTACTAGAATCATGTTGTTTTATTACTGTAACCCTATAATTTTAAATACCATATAAATCTATCTAGCATGATTTATTTTGTTCAGTATTGTGACTATCTAGTGTCTTTTGTGCTTCCATATGGACATTTAGAAGGTCTTTGTGTTTTTCTATTTCTGTGAAGAATGTCATGGAATTTTAATTGGGATCACATTGAATGTGTAGATTGATTTTGGTAAAAACGTCATTTTCAAAATATAAGTTCTACTAAACCCTAATCATGGGAAGTCTTCTATCTTCCTCAGTTTCTTTCTTCAGAAGTTTAAAGTTTTCATTGTAGAGGTTTTTAACCTCTCGTTAGACTTCTTCCTATATCTTTTTCATATTTAGACTATTGTAATTGAGAGTGTTTATGATACCTTCTTTAATTTTTAATTTTAATTAAATTAATTTATTCATATTACAACTAAATTGTTATCCCATCCATCACTTAAGATATCTTTTTTTAATCATGTTTGCTATTAGTAATAGGAAGGCTACAGAACACTGTAAAAACATTTAAAAATATGGAATCAGTAATGATAAGCATGTAGTAAAAAGAAAAAAAGTTAAACAGAATTGCCAAAAAAAGAAAGAAAGGGAAATGAAACAGTATTCCATTTGTTTCTTTCCTGGTAGCGTAAAATGGGCATCTACACAGTGGGCAGGTTATTCAATTGAAGCTATACTAGTTTGTCTTTTCTAATATTTGAAGTGGTGGTGTTCCCAGACTTGTTGAGGGTCAAGAATCTGACAGGGCTACACTTACTCTAGACCCTGAAGGTATGTCTAGCCTACAGCACATGGCCTGGGTATCTGTGAATTCCATCAAAAAAAAATTTTAAACTTAGAACATTGTAAGTTTAGGTCTTGTTTTTGTTGTTGTCTTTTTTGTTGGTTGTTTGGCCACTGGATTGTGCTGTTTGGCAGTGTGAACTTCACAGATGGCAGCACCATGTCACAATAGCAAATGGTGGCACATTTTTGGCATATTAGGTGCCTTTGCTGGCTACATCTATCTGTAGAGCCTTTTAGCCATACAGAGCCTGCCATGCTTAGGATCACCTATTCTGTATCCTCTGGAGAGGTTCATGTTCAAGACAAAGTTTGTCAGCAGTCAGAGCCCTGAAGTCTGTGCTGGAGTTCCACTCCCTATGCTTTCATGTGTTGCTCAGCAGCACATACTGTGAGAGTGAAGAGCTTGCTGTAACCTTGTTTCAGAGTTAATGCCACTAGAAATGAACTACATGACAGATTAATGACTGCAGGTCCAACTACCCTCTGACCTCAGGTCTGGGGCTGTGATTACCAGCCAGTATTCTTGGGTAGTGAGGTCTGCTTCAGGCCACAAGGGCCAGGCTACTGAGTATGACTATGCTCCTGCTGCTTCCTGAACTTAGTATCCAGTTTCTAGGTCACCTCCTCTACACAAGTGCCTCAGTGACTTAGTCGTCTACATTAGGCTTTCTCTCAAACACCATGTCACAGCGCTTCCTAGACTCCAATGTTGTTCTTACCAGAGTCTTCAACTCCATCTAACACCTGAGAAGATAATGGGCTAGGCTTGGGGGCAGGGCTACTTGTTTTTTCCTCAGGGATGCTGGGATTTTGAAAAGCCTTCTGTACTTCCTCCTCATACAGATAGCTGCAGCTGGTTGTGTGGTATCCAGTTCTTTTCACTGTGCATAGCCTTTTGTTCTGCTGCCATTTTCCAGCTGTCCTGTCATCATCTTTATCACAACTGAAACTCATCCAATCTTGGTGTATTTGGAATTGTGTATGCCTGGTTGTCCTGATTCTTTTTATTCACGGTGTCAGAGAGTAGTAGCTTCTAATCCATCTTCGTTGAGCAGCTGCCATTGTTCTAGAGGACGCTATACCTAGTTTTCCTGTCTCCTAATCCATTCTGAACAGGACAGCCCCTGAACAGGACAGGTGATGGTAGATGATTCCACTTGCTTGCCCAAAACTGTAATGGTTATTCTCTTATAGAAATGAAATGTTTCACATGTTTCACATGGCTCCCAAGGCTCTACCATGTCCAGCTTCTTCATTTTTCTCTTCCCCTTGATCACTTTACTATGGTTTTGGATTCCTTGTTATTCCTGACATGAAAGTACAAAGGGTACTATGAGATGAGAGGAACAGACCTAAAGGGATGCAGAAGAGGGAAGTAGGAATAATTAAACACATATGATAGTAAAGCTAAGAGAAAGATAAGTAAGAGAAAGAAAAGGGAGCAACAAGGATGGAGAGAAATATGGAGGGGTCGCAGGTGAACAGGGAGGAATAATAATAAAGTACAATGGCACATGTGCGTGCATGTGCAACAATGAAACCTAGTATGCGTGCTAATTTTAAAAGTTAACGAAAGCTCAGCTACATAAAATAAAACATACATTGCTGTGCATACCTGTAAGTTAAGGCTGCGCATTAGATATTTTTTCTGTCTGGAATATTCTTTCCTCACCTTTTTATGGAGTCTTGCTATGATGCTAAAACTCCTTGGCTAGAGGAAGCTTTCTCTCAGAGTCAAGACTATGGGCAAGAGCTGTCATATCCAGCACCTTCTCAAAATCCCTGTTTAACCACCCCATTCTCAATTTATCTTACTGCTTATCCTTCACCCATTTAAAATGATGATTTTGGTCTTAGCCTACCCTATCATATTGCTTTGCATTTCTAATGTTATTTCTCTCATTCACTGACCTATATATTTTACTAATTTATAATACATTCATAGCCTCATCCCTATTAGCATTCCAACTCCACAATGGCAATCATATTTATTTCCTGATGACTCTTAGTAGTCTTGCAAGGCATGTGGTGGGCTGTATGCAATGAGCACTGTCTTGGAGACTTAATCGTTATGTTTCATTTCACTTGAATCTCTTATAGTTCACTGAAGATCTCAGTCACTCAAATGATCTAACAAGGCAGAACTTGCTTCTAGAGAGTTGACAATATAATGTCTATACAGTGAAACTCCTGCCCTTACCCTCCTTGAAATGTGAGTGAGACATCAGTAAGGAATAGAGTAGTGCCTGCGTGTGCTTGGATTATGTGATATTTCATGCTTTACATACTCATGCGTGCGTGCACAGGCACACACATACACACACACAGAGGAATAAAATATTTTCTAGAGAAATGTGTGTAGAAATGGTAATTAAGTAATGCACAGATTTATTTTCTTATGTAGAAACTCTTTTTCAATGACTTTATTATCTTTTGACATTATTCAAATAAGGATTATTGCTGGGAATTTTTGAATTTTTTTTCCTCTGTCCTATATGAGCATTTGTTCTATCCAGTTCACATCATGAGCTAGAAATGAGAGATTACTGTCTTGATTGTTTATTGTTTAGTTAGTAAGTAGCTGAATTCTTAAAAGATCTCACAGCATCCCTTTATCACAAAACAAATTATATATCCTGATCTTTATAATATGAGTTTCAATTTGTGATTGGAACAGATCTTTAAAGGGTTTTCAACTAATGGTTTCAAGTCTAGTTCTAAGCACAATTGCTATTTTAGTTATAAATTTTGATATGTATTTAAGCAATAGCTATTTGCAAAACAGCTGCCATCCTAACAATTATAATAAACTATCTTTTGAATTCTTTAGAAATTTCAGTGTTTATTACTTCATATAAAATTAGAATATTTTTACACCTATCAAGGGGTATCTAGCAAGGTAAAAACTGCTCCATCTTTGGAATATGTGAATATTTCTATCAAGACAATATCAGCATTGCATTTCACTTCAGAAAAAGATGCAATAAAATGTAGCATTTTATTATTTGAAATTTGAGAATCTGGATATCTTTAACCACAAGCTACTATTTTGGTATATCCTATCACCTTTGTTGATGTTTTATTGGACATAAATCTTATTGTATCAGGTTGCATAGTGACAATATGGTTCACCAGCCTTTCTATTTTTATAACTTTATTTAAAACTGACATGTAACTTGCTGTACTGAAACTTTAAGTGAGCCAGTTATTGGAGTGTAACAAAGTTTTGACGTCAGAGGAGCTATTTATTCTACTGGAAACCATTAGCAATGCATTACTCTTTGGCACTGCTGTTTTTTGCAGAAGCATGGTTAAAATTTTATGACTGATTTTTGACCAATTCAGTTTTTCTCCTTCTTAGAACTAGGAACTTATATATACTATACAATTATATTTTTATATATACATATGTATAACATTCTTCAATAATTTATATATATTGAAATTATACATATTGAAAACTTTGGATGTGTATTATATTTTATTTTATTATTTCATGCCTGATTAGTATTTTATAAAAGATATTTGAGTGATAATATTATTAAATAATATTTTTATATAGATGCTGATTAGCAGAAGAATGTTGCAATGCTGGTTAATTTTACAATTAATTTTAAAGTGCCCCTTATAATATTTTTTACCATAAAGAATAGATTCTTTATAAGTCTATAATATTACTTCACATAAAATAAAGCCAGTTGCAGACAGGTTTGCCTCCTTTGTAGCTCCATCTATACACCTTTGGCTCTGCTTAAGTATAGAGATAAGCATAATTTGTCTGTGCATGGATATTAGGTCCCTTCATGGCCTGGCTGACCCAGTGCCAGCTTACCCAGTGATCCATGCCAGAGCATTTCAAATTAGATCTGATGGGATCACCATTTTGAATTAAGTAGAAGAAAACATTTTAGCCTTTCATCAAGTAAATGGGTAGCTTGCTCTTAAAATCCTATGTGATAGTCTGCCAATCTTAAGTGTAAGATAACTTCATGGCATCACCTAAGTCAATTGGTAACTTGCCCTTAAAATCCTATGTTATGTCTTTGCCAATCGTAGTTGTAAGATAACTTCATGGCATCACCTAAATAAAAGATTGTATGTAAGGAGATCGAATTACTTCTTTCATTTTCTACTGTGACATCAGGAATTTTAAAACATTACGTTTTCTTCCTGTTTGTGAGACGAGCTCTGACTTGTAGTACAGCCTGACCTGGACTTCCCTATTAGGCCAAGTTGGCCTCAATTTGTGATCTTCCAGTTTCAGCCTCCTTTGGGGGCTAGAGCCTCCATGATCCATTGATCTCTGTGTGAACAATTGTGGTTTGCTGTGCTAGGTTCCATTTGCTGTTGAGAGAAGTTCCTTTGATTGAGGGGTGAGAGCTATACTTCCCTATGGGTGCAAAGATAGATTTTAGAATGTAGTAACTATTTACATTGGGCTAGTAAAGTGGCCGTTGTAGTTTCTCTTCTGAGACCCATGACCTAGCTCCCTAGGGAGTTGGCTAGGCTATTGTGCCAGGCATGATTTAACTCCTGTTGAGAAAACCATTAAGATTTTAGGTATTCTTCCAGTCCATTGCTGTTATTTTATAGTCTCAATGCAGAAATTATTGTCTCACACACAGAAATAATTTGCCCAACATTCCATAGAATTTCAAGATGTTGTGACACCTACCTTAGAGATCTCAGATCCTTGAAATTCCATTTTATAAGTATTTTTGTCAAATTCATTTACGTGTGACAGAAATCACCAGTTTATAGAAATAAATGACAGGAAATTTTGAATGGTTCATTTCAAGTTTATAATTAAAATTTCAGATTTTGTTATATTTCCTTTAAATGTTGTATATGTGATCTTTTTAGAGATGTTATTAAAGCCATTATGACACTAAGCTAGTAAATTAAATTAAAGATAAATATTTGGATTATTTCTACTCTTTTTATTACATTTTTATTTTTATGTGACAATAGGTGTCACAGTGTGTGTGGTGCCATTTCTTTCCATTTACCATATGATACCCAGGATCAAGTTCAGGTTTTAGGCTTAGTGGCAAGGTCTTTGCCCACTGAGCAATCCTGCCATCTTGGATAACTCCTGCTCTTCAACACACAATAAGGCTTATGGTCAAGAGATGATTTCAGTACCATAATCCCTGCCAGTGACCTAACCGGCCGGTGAACAACACAGACGCTAGATCTCTGTAATGCCTTTACGCTGTTGCTCTCTCCTCCACACAGAGATGCTAGAATTAGCGTATGGAATAGACTTGTTCTTCCTTTCATGCTGATCTCCCTTCCATAAACAGTGTACGTAATTAATGTGTATTACTCAATTAATATTACGTGAGCTTAAGTATTAGTCTTACTGCTACTACTTGTGTGGCCTTGAGCAGTATCTTATTTACTTCTTATCAAATTTTTATTGCAGACTTATTGATCTACTTCAAACATAAATAAGAAAGTATTTTGTTTTTTCAGTTCAAGTTGCTATAATTGTAATATGAGCATATATTGTTTATATAATACTAAATTTTTATAAAATGCATATGTTTATATAATGATGTGATGGAAATGAAAATGTGGTTAGCACATTGAAAACATTTGTGCATTGTAAACTTGTGTGAAGTGTTACACACTGTGAACTTTTCAAGAATGGGCAGTACATCTTACCTTGTTATCTTATTATCTAGCATTACTTGAGATATAACACAGATGTATTCAGAAGGTCTGTAGCTGATTTACTGATTTTACTAAGTATCTGAAAACATGTATATAGATACAGAAGAATAAAGTATGAAAATGTAAATCTGCAGGTATAGATAGTTGGGTCTTTTTTTTAACTGTAATACATCTATACTTGCGATCATATTTCCTGAAAATAACTGTGATCTTTGATAAAAGATATTAGGCTTCTTGTGTTTTCCTTTTTCTTTCTTTCTTTTAATTTTTATTAGTTCTTTAAAAATTTCATGCAATGTGTTTTAATCATATTCACTCCCCTCAACTTTTCCCAGATCCACCCTACCATCTCTATTTACCAGATTTGATATTTCCTCCCATCAAGACCAATTTGTGCTGCCCAAATTATTTTGGCTGTGTGGCTTTCCACTGAAGGGTGGGCAACTTAACTCTGCCCTACAGTTTCCTTATAGCCATCTGCTACCTGGATCCTATACATTTTCCAATTTTCTCTTCTACATGGATCCCCAAGCTTGGATGCATGGGGTGGAGTGAGTGCAAGGCAAATGTTTCATGTAGGCTTGATTATTCTGCAGTCTCTTATTGTTTGTGCCTTCGCTAGTTGTGTGAAGTGACTCTGTGTTAATCACCATCTACTAATGGTCGAAACTTCTCTAATAAAGGTTGAAAGATGCTTTCATCTGTGGGTACAACAATAACTTATTAAGAATCAATTTAATACTGTGTTTATTTTGCAAAATACTTATAGGTTTTCATTTATGGCCTAAGACCTGTCTGGTCATAGGTTATTAGCCTAGTAATGGTGCCAGGTAGGCTTGTTCATCTTGTGTAAAAAACAAACACAATCAGAAAGTAATTGGTTATTTTCATAACATTTTTGTCACTATTGTACCAATGGACCTCTCTTGCCAGGTGAGTCATGACTGTAACGTGCAGGACACACAGTTGGATGCAACTGATCATTAATTTTCTTCTTGGGTCCTATGCACATCACCTTCCAGCACTGGGAGAGTGATCTAGTGGGGATAAGTTTGGGGCTAGCATTAGCAATAGCCTATAATATCAAAAGTCTATGGGACTTCGTTAGCCAATGAATCTAAAACAAGTAACTCATTTGGGGGGTTGGGCTATTGATTAAGTAGTTTCTTATTTCTAGTAGGAGTATTGTTGCCCTGCTATTTCAATTTTAACTGTGTGTGTGTGTGTGTGTGTGTGTGTGTGTGTGTGTGTGTGTGTGTGTGTTGGGGGTGTATCTGTGTAAGCTTCTACAGTAGTGATTTTTATATGACTTTTTCAAATAGCCTTTAGTGTATTGTTCACTCCCCATATTCGCTCCTCTATCCTGCCTTCCACTCATACCCCAATTTAACCCTTTCTGTTCCATTGTTCCCTTTTAACCCATTACACCAGTGTGTTCTATATGCCCTCTCTTTAAAGACCCTTTAGTACCTTCCTGTCCCCTGTGTATACACTAAATAAAATGCATATAATTTAAGATTCATAGATAATATACACAAATGAGCCAGCTATACTACTCATGAACAATACTCAAAGGATTCTATATCCTACTATAGAGAGACCCAGCCATCTAATTCAATTGATGAGCTGTTTACAGTAGTGAGCTGGAAAAAGCATGAAGTTGGTCAATTGATAAATAACAAAAATGAGGTACATTTACACAATGGAAAATTATTCAGCAGTTAAGAAAAGTAATTATGAAATTTTCAAGTAATTGGATGGAGCTGGAAATAATCATTCTGAGTGAGGTAACCCAGACTGTGAAGACAAATGTCATGTTTTATTTTTAGTTTTGCTTTTGGAGGTGGGACAGTGAGACAGTGTCTCACTGTGTAGCTCTGTCTATCCTCCAACTAGCTATATAGATGAGACTGGTCTCAAAGTCAAAGAGATCTGCCTCCCAAGAACTGTGATTAAAAGCATGTTCTATTACACACAGCTTAGTTTTTTTTTTTTTTTTGAATTGTGGACTTATAGCTCATTTTGACCTTAAATTTGTCAGTCTTCTCCTTTAGTCTTCCAATTAGAGTTGTAGTTATACACTACAAAACCCAGTAATGCATTTTTTTTATATTTTCAGTTTTCTCAGCAGAGGTGTTTGAAATATGATATAGAAATTGAATTAAAAGAAATTTATATAACTAGTCACTTGGGCTGTTTGTATAAATCTAGAACGATTAATTTAATATATCACATGTCACTTCAAGAGCAGTAGAGAATTTATATGCTTTATTGATAGTTGGTAGTCTTTTTATAATAAAAAAGTAAAATTCATTACTCTATTTAACTTCTTTTCTTGGTCACTTTTTTATTGCTGTGATAAAATTCCATTATCAAGGCAACTTATAGAAGAAAGTGCTTCATTTGGGTTTAGAATTTCAGAGGTTTAGAGTCTATGGTGATGGAGCAAAGGCATAGCTATGGCAGCAGGAATAGCCAAGAGTTCACACTTACCTAAATATTTGAAGCAGAGAGAGACATAGGACTAATCCAAGACATTGGAAACCTCAAAGCCCACCCCATCAATGCACCTCCTCCACCTAGTCCTCATTTCTTAATCCTTCCTAAACAGTTCCATCAACTAAGGACTAAGTATTCAAACCCATGAGCCTATGGAGGCCTACACACACACACACACACACACACACACACACACACACACACACAATCAATGTTTGTAATATAAGAACCGGCTTATAGGCTGGTATAATAATGATCAATAGAAGTGAATGCTCCAACCACTACCAACAAAATGTCACATTTTGAGGACTACCTTTTCATTGGACTTCAGGCAACCTAACAACTGGTACCTTCCTTTGCATAATAATATAATTCTTATAAAAATTTATAATTAGTTCGATAGATTATTTGATTTTCACATCTGCTTACATATTGGTAAAACAGGGAAAGATACACAATAGTCATGGAACTAAAATTCAGCAACTATAATTTACAGGAACCTCTTTCCTAGAGATATCACTGGAAAATAGTGTGTCTAAAACAAATTTTCTTCTGAAATACATCTAGATAATTTAATTTGCATTTTCAGAGGAATGAATTTGTCTCACTCCCACTGAACTTTAAAAATAAAGAAGCAAAATCCTAGTAGAACTCATATTGCCCATTTTAGATTTTAAGAAACTTTATTCACGAGGTCAGAAGATCTGCATTCTCATTTTATTAGATCAAAGCCATTAAGTAGCTGTGATAATTTTCTTATGTGTTGTTCAGTACCCACACTTAGTTTCGGAGCTAATGAGAACCACCAACACAAGATATGATTTGTATGCCTTTGTTTTCTTCTCTGGATGCATGGCTGTGCTGCTACCAGTAGTTTTGAGCAGCATTGCTCTAGTAGTCAAAACTTCAGGAAAAACATTATATCTCTTTTTGGAACATCTAGCTTGCTAGCAAATAATCACTTGGTATTTTTTTTATTAATTTATTCTTGTTACATCTCAATGTTTATCCCATCCCTTGTATCCTCCCATTCCTCCCCCCACCCCATTTTCCCATTATTCCCCTCCCCTATGACTGTTCCTGAGGGGGATTACGTCCCCTATATATTCTCATAGGGTATCAAGTCTCTTCTTGGCTACCTGCTGTCCTTCCTCTGAGTGCCACCAGGTCTCCCCCTCCAGGGGACATGGTCAAATGTGAGGCACCATAGTACGTGAGAAAGTCATATCACACTCTCCACTCAACTGTGGAGAATATTCTGACTATTGGCTAGATCTGGGAAGGGGTTTAAAGTTTACCTCCTGTATTGTCCTTGGCTGGTGCCTTAGTTTGGGCGGGACCCCTGGGCCCAAATCTGCCTATCATATTGTTCTACTTGTAGATTTCTAGGACTCTCTGTATCCTTTTATTTTGCTATTCTCCCATGCGTCTCTCATTTAGAGTCCCAATAGGATGCCTTCCCCTCTGTCCCAGTTTCCTGGTAAGTGAAGGCTTTCGTGGGACATGCCCCTTGGGCTAGTATGCAGATATAAGTGAGTATATACCATTTGATTCTTTCTGCTTCTGGGTTAACTCACTCATTATGATCATTTCTAGCTCGATCTATTTATCCACAAATTTCGGGAATTCCTTGTTTTTAGTAGCTGAGTAGTATTCCATAGTGTATATGTACCACAGTTTCTTTATCCACTCTTCTACTGAGGGACACTTAGGCTGCTGTAGATGTATTAGTTTTTAAAGGCTGTATGTCACTCATAGGGAGACGCGGCGCGGTCCCGACGCTCTGGGTAAAGGCTAGGGAGGGGACCCGGCGGGCGGAAGGTAGGCAGCCAAGACCAGGTTCCTTTCCAGGGCCACTGCACCCGCCTATCACTTGGTATTTTTGTTGAGAGAGAAAGAGTAAGCTAGAACAAGAGCATTTGCACACCTGAGGGGGGCTAGGGAAAGGGAGGAGAGACTATTTTTCAGTCTTAAATTGTAGGCTAGCCTGCACTGAGATTCACTTCATAGCTTATGCTCATCTTGAGTACGTGGCAATCTTCTTTCCTACCTCACATCTCTTAGTGCTGGGGTACAGGCATGTGCCTCATGCCTGGACAGAAATTAAATGTTTTTTTTTTTTATAAGAAAGAAGGTAGACTCAAAATGGAATAAAGAGATGCATATTGATTTTAAAATCCAAATTCCAGATGCCATGGGTTTTGAGCTCTTCAGTGATCTTTGCATTTGAAAGTTAGACTTCCATTGTAAGTCTTTCTTTCCTACTTAAACATTTAATGTCTAAATATATGTGGTTTTTTTTCTTTAATTTACTGCTATTTTTAAAGGCCATCTATAGCTGTTTGAGTGAGAATATCCCCATAGAGTCATGTTTTTGAACACATAGTCCTCTCCTGATAGACAGGCTTAGACAGGTTATAAAAATCTTAGGTCACAGATCCTAGATGGGGGCAGTTTTTTACTGGATGCAGGCTTAGAGAGTTGATGACTTGCCCACTTCCAGTTCCTCTATATGGTACTCATGTTCAGTTGAAATGTGATCTCTCAGCTTCCTGATGATTTAGCCCTGGCCTTTCTTCCATTGTGGACATCTAGATAACTGGAACAGTAGCCAAAATAAACTCTCATTTATCTTGCTTACAGTTATGGTATTTTCTTACAGCAATAGTCAGTATAGTGTTTGGATCAGAGTTCAATCCTAGAACTCATGTGCACAAAAATGTGCACATCTATATGCACCGGTACATGTAACATGAATGTGCACATCTACACATATAAGATATTTTTTGTTTAAAACCCAATATACTAGTGTGTGTGTGTCCCTTAAGGCCCTATTTACCATGTCATAATCCACAGATATGTTAAGATAAATTATGACCAATCATTGGAGTGGAACAGCCCTTTGATAGTTAACCTTCATTGTCACCTGACTAGAATGAGAGTCACTAAGGAGACACATCATTAGGTGTGTCTGTGAGGAATTTTCCATAGAAAATTAACCAGGGAGGGAAGATCCACTCTGAGTGTGTGGGACACCATCCTATAGACTGAATAAAAATAGGGACTGAGTGCAGGGAAGACCAAAGAACACCAGCATGCATGTCTATCAACTTCTTGACTATATATAGAATGTGGCCAGCTGCCGTTGTTCAGGCCCCCACACCTAGTATTCTTTGTGCTATCATGCCAAAATTATAGACTATACTCACAAACTGTCCACAAAAATTAATTCTTTAAGTTACTTTTGTTAGGGTATCTTCTTACAGTAATTAGAAGACTGAAGTAAAAAACAAACAAAAAAACTCACACAGAAGGTAAAGCCATTACTGAGATAAAACTGACCAATCATCTGTTGTCCTTTAGAAATGCTTTATGGGAGGAATATGGGAAAAGTTAGAGCTTTGGCTTAGAATATACCCCCAAGTTCTATAAGGAGTTACACTGTGGGAGGATTGAAAATCACAATTCTGCCTGAATGGCCAACACGGATGGCTGTGTGCTTACGTATTCAGAAAGTAAGATCAGTTTCCGGAATTATATTAGAGGCTGTTTTGTCTCACATGAAGACAGCACTCTTAGTTGTCTTCTCCCCTCATACAAAAACATTGAATGGAGCAGATTTCAAAAATAATGGACTAAGTTGTTTGCTGAAGGAAATTTCAAGATGGTAAGATATCCAGGCTAAGGTGTGGTTACTATTTGATGGAATTAGTCAGATAGACAATAAAATCAATAATAAAAAACATGAAAAGTTTGATGAGGAATGAACTGTGAGTAAATTGAAATTTGCAGATACAATGGGCACACACAAAGCAGCTGTAATGGGAAAGATTTTAGCATCATTAAAGAGAAATCTCAGGTTCTTCAGTAAGATAATATATTGTAAAGGTAATATAGGGGCAAGGCTTATTGAAAGTTCCAATGTGTATAAATGGAAACTGATTTGAAAGGAAAAAGCCGAAAGAGAACATATTTTGACCATGTTCTGTCCTCTAAAACTGACACCTATGACGTATTCCCCCAGGTTCCTCAGCCAAAGTATACAAAAATCATGACAGCTGAGACAGAAGGGAGAAAGACTACATACTGAATGGGTATCAGAACTTGTCAACATCATGGTGTGTGTTTCGTTTTTAGGTATGCAAAATATAAAAATTGTGTAGTCATGAAGGCTTGACCGGAATGTTCTAGAAATTTGTTTAACTCAGCTGATGTATGACAGAGTCAGATTATCTTGAGAAAGACATTGTGAAGCCATTGCATGAAGCTATTTAAGGTGTAATGGAGATATCAGGATGAAGAAATTACTAGAATCATAATAAGTTCGGTAAGGGTCTTATTAAGAGTATAGTAAAATATCAAGGAAACCAAGGGAGAACATAGTTATTTGAAAAAAAATGTCTTTTCTCGCTTGCTGATTTTCTAATTTAGGTCCTAATAATTGGTACTGAAATTTTTAAAGAAAATGGCACAGTATTATGTTGGTAGAATAAAAAAAGAGTGAGTTAGAAAATGGTTGGAAGTGAATGTGATCAAAGTATATTGTAGGAAATTCTACAGAACAATATTTTTAAGTAAATGAACTTGTATTTGTAAGGCCATGATAAGGGCTACACATTAAAGAAGGCTGTGCCTTTGTTTCATATTTATTTTAGAATCAGATATTTAGGTCAGTGGTCAATAGGGAGATATGGCTTGGCAGTTTAGAAAAGTAACAGTTCTTCCTGAGGAAACACCCACATAGAGGCTCACAGCTACATACCACTACAGTTTCCTCCTGTGGCCTCCTTGTTCACCTGGCACACATGTGTATATAATACATGCATGCATAAAGTACCTCCCATCTCCCATCTCCCGTTTCATCTGGATCCATTCCCTTTTTCTAACTAGAAAATCAACCGGCTTTTAAGAGATAATAAAATAAAAAATTAACACACCAGACTTGGACAAAACAAACAGAAAGAAAAGAGCCCTACGGGGGGGGGGGGCGGTGAAAAAGCAGAGACCCACTGGTTCCCTTTATCTGAAATTCCAAAAAACCCCCACTAAACTGGAAGCCATCATATATGTACAAAGGACCTGGTGCAAACCTGTGCAGGATCTGCTCATGCTCCTCAGTCTCTGTGTGTTCATATGTATGTTAGTCATGTTGACTTAGAAGCCCTTGTTTCCTTGGTGTCCTCCATTCCCTGTGGCACCTATACTCTTTCTACCTCTTCTGCGGGGTTATCTAACCCTTGAAGTGAGAGATGTGATGGAGAATGTCGCAAGGCCTCTCACTCTGCATAATGTCTGGCTTTGGTCTCTGCACCGTTCCCCTCTGCTGCAGGAGGAAGCTTCTCTGGTGAGCAAGGCACTGATCTATGAGCATAGCAGAATGTCATTAGGAGGCATTTATTGCTACATTCTTCTAGTAGAATGGTAATGTTTGGGTTTATCCCATGTCCCTTGGCATATTCTCTGGTTCTTTGTCACCCAAGCAGTGTTGAGTATGGGTTTCATCTAGTGGAGTGTGCCTTCAATCAAATCAGATACTGCTTCGTTATTGCTCTGTACCATTGACCTAGCATATCGTGCAGATAGATACCACTGTAGACCAAAGCATTTGTGGCTGAGTTGGTTTTGCCTTTGATAGAGTACAGAGTACCTTCCGTAACAAAGATGCTAGCATGTAGGTGTAAAGGCTTTATGTAAGCACCAGCTTGACTTTTTCATGTTCAGTGAGTTGTGCATGTGGTATCGTCAGGAGTTTGTCCTTGCCATCGTTCTGTGGAGAGCACCCTATAGTCTTGACAATAGCCTGTGTTGTTGGAGGATTCCCTTGGAACCCCTCTGTCTAACAACTTAATTAGATGTAACCAAATCCCATTACTGGCAGCTTCATTTTATGACAAGAGATGGAAAATAGGGACTCTGTTCCCACCCAATATTTGGCAATTTTATTTAGATTGCCTTCAATTATGTATATATTTCAGAAATCTTCTACATATTAGGTTTCCATAGTATTCTTCAAGTGGCCCTTAATTATATATCGTTCCTATATTCTCTTACTCATCCCTCCCTTTCCTCCCCATCCCCACTTTATCCTCCTGTTCCACAACCCCATCCATTTATAACTATGTATTTACTTCCCTTTCCTAACAAGATCTATCTGTCCCCTGAGTTCCTAAATCGATACGTTGATCCGCCTATTCCACTTTCTCCCACCATATCCAGTAGGCTTGCCTTGTGATCAGAGTTAAAAGCTGTCTCTTTTTTTTCCTGGAAGATTGTATTATAATATCAGTGTTTTGTTTATATAATATTGGAGTTACTTAAATAGCTAAATATTTAAATATTTGGAAGACTACATGGTGGAGCCACCTGTGCGTGTCTTTTTCTCTGTGAGAGTCTATAATTACAGATTAAATTTTAAGGGATTTTATAACTATATTGTACATTTTATGCTAGATTTAATAAGTTATCGTTTCTTGAGAAAATTTTTATTTTATCTAAAGCTCTTAATTTTATAGCATAACAATGTGAAATATTCCCTCTTGTGATATACGTGATGTCTTATAGGGTCTGAAGTAATTACTTTCCTCTTTGTCCCTCATATTGGTAAACATCCTTTTAGATTGTTAGTCAATTTTCTTAGTCCTTTCAATGAACTTATTTTAGAGGCAGGAGGATCTCTGTGAGTTCATGTCCAGCCTGGTCTATAAAGTGAGTTGAGGAGAGCCAAGGCTATATAGAGAAACCCTGTCTAGAAAATGCAAACAAACAAAAACCTTACTTTAACTCATGGTATAAAATATATTTTTTCATTTTAAATTTCTGCTTCTTTTATTTTCCTCTTTTGGATTTGTACATGCTGTTGTGTTAATTTATGAAACTTAAATCTATAATTTATTATTACACCTTTTTAAATGTGTGCACATGTATGGAGTTTGCCCTGAGCACAGCATTAGAAGCATACCTAGCCTAAGTCTCAATGTGTTACCTTTTCACTGGGCTATTTTATCAGTGCTCAGTTTAACTCATTTCTAGTTTCCTTCCATGATTTGTTTTGCTTGTGGATTATTCTGAAATATGAAAGTGTGAAAACACTTTTGAGATTTCAAGTCATCTCTTTATTAGTGAGGGCCAGTTAAATCCTATGGCTAGATCCTACCACCGAGGCAGGAAAAATGAATACTTGAGATGTGCAATTGACACCGTAGTTGCGATGATATTTGTATATGTGTTTGTTCATACATACAAATACACCTTTCATAGAGCTTCACTAAATTCCTATGAAAGCTTTCTGCTGCCATGTACTCTACCTTCATCCTACAGAGATCACTGTTTTATATGTATTTGGCTCAATTGGATCTGCTTGTAATTTTTGTATTGTTGTTATTTTGTATGTATGTATATACGAAAAAATTAGAACCCTTTCCTATGAAAGAACTAGTAGAACTAGTAGTAGGTTTTCATACACACACACACACACACACACACACACACTCACACACACACACACACATGTTTATATATATATGATAAGTTATGTAAAAAAATGTATGTTTGGTTTAGTAATGAAAAAATAGAAAAGTTGCTTTTCAACCCTGGCCACTCAGTATCTTCCAAGATGGCCTCAGGGCTGTTCTATACTTTCCAAGAAAAACCACACCCTCATGCCTGTCCCAAACACCTGACACCCCATGATGTCCCAAGCTAAGCTCTTGTGCCCTCAGGGATAAAATAACTAGTAACCAATCATTTTAAAAGGCATTCTTAAGAACCAATTATGGTCCAAAAACTCTGCTTAACCACCAATTCTGCTTCTGTGAGATATAAAAGACCCAAGCTTTGCTTATTTGGGGTTCTCCAGTTCAATGGAGCTTGGTAGGCCCCGTGGCGATGGATCAATAAACCATACTCTGCTATTTGCATCGGACTGGACTCTCGTGTCTCATTGGGCTCTGGGAAGTAGGACCTAGGTGGGAATTAGGACCTAGCCTCCAGGTCTTACAGTATATAGAAATTCATGTAAGAAACCTAAATTGCTGATTTTTTTATTTTTAGTAATAAATTTTAGTTATGATTGTGTGTGTGGGGGGGAATGTATTCTGGAGTGTGTACATGAGAGTAAGTACCCACAAAGGCCAGAAGAGTGTATCAGAACACCCAGGCTTGGTATAACAGATGGTTGTAGATGTATCTGTATCTCCTAGTCAAGAAAAACTTAGGCCCCAGGTAGACCTTTAAAGCATAAAAACAAAGACAACAAGACCTTTTAAGTTTTCAAAACTGAGGCCTTAGCTGGGCAGACTAAACTGTCTCGCCGAAGTTAACCCATACACCTTGCCTTACCAAGCCAGGTATCCTCCCAGTATCCAGGAACACATCTTCATGAACAAGTCTACATTCCTTGCCTCTTAAGGCCCAAAAGGCATTTCTCTTTTCCTTTCCCAGAGGTCCTTTCTCCCTATCAGGAAGTCCCAGCCTTCCACTGCCTGTCCTTCTGCAAAGCTGACTGGCCAAACATCTCTTTATTGACAGCAGCTTCATCTACACAAGATAATCCCTCCAAAGATAGTTGTGAGCTGCTATGCAGGTACTGGAAACCAAACTTGCATTCTATGCAAGAACAAGTGCTGCTGACCTCTGAGCCATTTCTCCAGTTCCACACAAAATATAGTGCAATCTCTCTCTCTCTTGCCTTCTTTCTTCCTCCCTCTCTCCTTCCCTCCCTGTGGGGGGTAGAGAAGAGGGTAGAGAGGACAAAGAAAGGGGGTGGGGAGGAGATGGAGAAATGGGGAGGGGGATTTACCTCAAGGAACTATGAGGTCTGTCTTGTGAGAAATCTGTATGGCAGTAGGCTGGGAAGGCTGAGGTAGGAAACAATATTACAGCCTTGAGACAGAATTCCTACATCCTCTGGGAAACATGATTTTTTGCTTTTTAAAGCCTTGTAGTTGATTGGATGAGGCACACTTCCATTCTTAAAGCTAATGCTCTTTACTTAAAACCCACTCATTGAAAGTACTTTTATAGCAATATCTAAACTATTTTCTGTTTTACTAGCCAATGGCATAAATCATCAAATACATGGTGGTTTTTATAAGTCTGTAGCTGAATTTTTGAGGTCCTATTGGAATGGAGAGTTTGACATCTGGTGTAAAATACTATAAAACGAGTTTGCTCACATGGCGTTAAGTAGATAATAGGCATAATCTTATTCTCCAGTTATATTAAGCATTGAATAGTAGTTGAGATATATAGCATCAGGATTCCCCAGAGAAACAAAGGACTAAGGATTTTAAATAATTATGTTTATGGATATATCTAGATTAGTTCTTATATACAAATACATGATGGTTATTTTAGTATATGTAAAACACTTATATCCTTAAATGTCCTAGCCACAAATTTCCCTCACTACTGTGTTCTTGCAAGTAAGATTCACTGGCTGAACATCCTTTTTTTGCAAAGGGATCTCTCAGGCTCCATTTCTGCTTCTCCATGATGAGCAGGTTCAGTTTCATGTGACTATGTGCAGCTTTTCCTACAAGCCAATCTCAACCCTCTGTAGCAACAAGGAGACATCTTTTGACAAGCTATGGTCTTCTTCTCACATTCATCCACACTTGGCTCCCAGGTGAGCTCCCGTGCGCTCTAGCACGATGCTTTGTTTCCTTGTCAACAAAGCTGTGAATATCAGTGACTATCAACTCTTTTCAGTTTCATCCATACTCAGTGGTGAGAATAAGGTGTTTGGCTACTTCTGTAGCCTAAGGTGGGATCTGGAGGTGATTGAAACGGGCCTTTCACCCTTTTCTCAGCTCCCATTCATGATATTGGAGTAGGGAAAATTCAAATATCAGTTATTGACAAAAAATAACTAGTTAAATGTCTTTCAGTCCTGAAATTTTATTGTTTTTGGTTTTCCAATTCTATTTTGTTAGCATTCATACTTTCCAAAAATGGGGAAGACATTTTTTATCTATCATCAGCTCCAGCCAAATTGCTCTGTAAATTATATCTCTTCCTTTCGGCTGTTAACTCAAGAAACATGACTTACTGTCCCCTTGCTATATCCTACAAATAGCATAATCATTGGCAACAACAAAAATTCTGTAAATATTTGGCATGTAATTAAAAAATTACTCTTCCATTTGGAATTTGAGGAAAAACTACCAATATCTGCAAGTTTCTCCTTAAATGGCATAAGACATAAGTAAATGTCCTAGATATGAATTGGCTAATGTTGCTAAAATACAAGCCTATTCCATTCACATTCCGCAAGGAAAATGAAAGGTTCAGGGTGTTGCCCTATTTCTCTTTACTCATTTTCCTTCCAAACTGAATTTTAGTTTCCTTAAGGCCTCTGAAGAAACCTAAGGGCAGCAGCGCACTGTGTCTAAGAGAGACACTTGGAATAACAAAATAGTGATCAAAACATCTTCCTGCCTGTTGATTCTGAAAGCTTCTTGCACAGTTTGAATTTCTTGCTACAAGTTAAAACAGCACTTCTTCAGGAGTCGTTTAGTCTTGTCTTTATTTTTGTGCTCAACTTTTACCGTCACTACAGGAAAAACGTGTATAGTGGTAAACTAAATGGAGGAACATATTGGCCTTGTCTTTTTCTCTTAGTTCTTTTCATTTAATTATATTTATTTTTAACAGACACATAAAAACTTCACATGTAAATGTGGTAGTATGGAATACAAGCATATACTGTGCAATGTTTAAATTGGAGTACAATAGCACATTGCAAATTCTTATCATTTTTTAAAATTTTTTATTCATTAAACATTTTATTGTTTACATATACATTTATGTTATTACACATATATACAATAAACTACCTATAGCAAAAAGAACCATGGCACAATCAGGAATTATATCAATATTGCTTTCTTAGTGTTTTGACTATTTATATTTGACAGCCTTGAAGAAAATATCTTTCCTATCTTGGTACGTCTAAATTCTGAAAATAAATCAATCTCCATCACATCTTGTCATTATCAGCTTAAAACATGTCTAGGCCCAAAAACATCTGAACCCCTAAACAACTAAGCTTCATTGTCTTCAACTCCATCAGAGACTTGAGAAGGAATAAACTTGATTACCTCATCTTTAACCATAGTTTACTGTCCATTGATCAACCTTTTCATCTTATTTTTCCCCCACTCTTTCCTCACCACTGCAAGATACCTTTGAGATTAGTGTATTAATATTCCATATATGAGTAGGTTATGTAAAACTTGTCTTCCTGTGCATTTTTAATTCACATAGCATAATAATCTCCAGTTCCATCTTCATTGTTGTACATATAACTGGATTTTTTCTTTTTATATAACTAAGCAACATTCATGATATGAAGGCATATTTTATTTATATTATTTTTGTTTTTATCCCTCCTGTATATGAATTGCCTTGGGCATTAAGTAATTCTTTTCAAAAATATCATGTTCTACTTTTTATATTCATATATTTAAGGAATTTTTAGAAAAAAGAATGAAAAACTTAGTCTAACAAAGGAATACTTCTGGTTGGTAGATACATACACTCTCAGAAGTTTAATGCTGAGCAAGTACTTGATGGTATATTTTTTGGGGAGTAAAGCATTCAGTGATAGGATGTGCTCATACTTCCACTGCTCAGAGACTTGGAGACAGACTAATACAACAGAATATCTCCATCTCTCTAATTTGCTCACAGGAAGCAGATCCAGGCTATGTTGGGCCAATTCAGCCAGGCAGAGGCTTTGCTAATGAAAGCTGGAGTGCAGCCAGGGACTATCGATGGAATTCTTTTGGATCTTGGGTGTTCCTCCATGCAACTTGATGCCCCTGAGCGAGGTTTCTCCCTTCGGAAGGATGGCCCCTTGGACATGAGGATGGATGGAGACAGGTGAGTATTGAAAAAAGCATTTCTTCTTACCACAAGAAAATCAATTTCTTAAAAACATTCTGAATTTAATTTCCTTGAAGACTGAAAAATTCCCAGCACACTCCCACATTCAGCACTGTCCATACATAGAAAATCATCTATGTTTGGTACACATTATAAACCTCAGTATTTCTTTAGCTTTGGAATTCTAAAAGGAAAATATTTACTGTCTTCAGAAAATAGTGAGAAGGTAGTCAAAATAGGGGAATCAACTTTTAGGTCATTTTTTTTCCCACTGATAACAACACAGCTTTTCAGTAGTGATGTGGAAAAAAATAGAAACTGAAACAACAAATTCATTTTTGTGCATCCCAGCCATGTCTCTGTGAGAAAAGGATCTATATTTAATTGATACTATTTTATAATGCTGCAAAAAAGTGTCTGGTAGAATCTCAGTGATCATCAATTACGTTTATATCCTGTCCCTGCAACAGTCATGCTATTTGAACCTTCTCCAAAATATCTCTAATGTATGATACCACACCATACATCATTACATATCCATATATCTGTATATAGAGATGTCACCAGTGACACTTCTTTCTTCATCACCATAGAAATATTAATGATCATTTGCCATTATTTAATTCCAATAGACATACAATCTAGTTAATGGCATTGTGCTGCACAGTAGGAGAAAAGAGGAAAATTTCTTTTTTCTACATTAATTTCAAAAGCTTAACTTTGTACTTTCTTTTGGACCTACCAGTGGTACCAAGCCAGAAGCTTACCCTTGCTTTTACTGTGCACATGTGTCATGCCACAGATAGCCTGAGGTAAACACTTATCATATGTAGCCTCCTCCCTTGTTAGATGATTTGACTGGTTAATTGGCATTGTGGCATCTATTAGAATCTCATCATTTCTGAGTTCCATGCCTCCTTCTATTTGTATTATTGGCATTTATAGAATAAAGAATATCATCATGAAATAAAATAATAAATTTCTTAACAACCAGTGACTAGTTGTGAAGGTCAGATATTCTCAGCTTTAGAGATTAAGGCGGTTTTATAGAAATAAAATGTTGAATAAATTTATATACTTCCTGTGTCTTGCTAAGGGAGATGTTTTTGGTAATACACTGAACAAAGCTTCAAATTAATAGTAGAGTGGTGAATTGCCATACTCTTAATCTAAAAGCTTCTTCAGCAATTTTAATTTGTAAATCTCCATTTTTAAATTTCTCCTCCAGAACTTCAAAATAAATGTGTTCTTCACAAAGAGACTATAAAGGCTGGTGAATCTAGAAATGGGGGGGGGGGGCTGCGCAAACTGAGGCACCAACCAAGGACATTGCAAGCAGAGGACCTAGACCCCCTGTTCAGATGTAGCCAATGCACACTTTATTTCCACATGGGGAGGGGGCTGAGCAGGGGACTGCCTCTGACAAGAACTCTGATGCCCATGATTTGATCACTGCCCTTTATGGGAGAGGCCCTGTGGGAACACAGAGGAAGGGGTGGTCAGATGTTGAGGGAGGAGGACCCCACCTGTCAGAGGTCTAGGGAAGGGGAATAGAGCAGAAGAGAGAGGGAGGGTGCAAACAGGAAGATAAGAGTGAGGGTATTACAATCAGCCCCCGGAGAGTGATATATCTCTGTGATAAAGACACAAACAAGAGACATTTAACACTGAAGTCTTAATTTTATGCTGACCCCAATTTCAATAACCATTGCTTTTAGATTATATTATCTTCTTATGTAGCAGAGGCGAAATTCCAACCCTTAAGGATTTGAGAGGCTAATTCTTTTAACAGATACAGTCTTTGTTGGGAGACAATAATTGGCACCCAAGTTAAGACTTTATCTTGTGAGATTAGTCACAGTAAGTCAGTGAAATCTTTGGACTGACAGGGAAATTTGGTGCTTTCTTAGAGGGGAAGATCTTGTTCATCATAGAAATGCCCGTCTAAAGAAGATTTCTGGCCTGCTTAGGTATTATTCTTTTTGTCTTCTATCATTATGGAAACTCACACACAACTATGTTGTATTAATGTAAAAGTAAAATAAAATTATACCTGGTGTCCATTGAATACCACTTGATCAAATTGCTATTTTAATTTTCTTATTTAAAAGTAGGAAGTTATCATAAAAAAGTAAATCCATTCACACTACCTTAGAATTGTATTAATAGAACTAAGAATCTAAATTGCCATGATTCACAAGGATTATCCCAACAGTCAGTGGCTTGGGCAACTGAATTCATAGGTGGGTAAGATCTTGCAGGGATTTTGTCTTTTCTAATAAAAATGACGACTGGAAAATACATGAATGAGTAGGGTCCAAAGGACAAGAACATCTCTTGCCCAGTCACTATATTGCCTGTATTTACTATTTTATGTGGGCCTTCTCTCACAAGAATTCTGATGGAGATAAGTATTGTTATATTTATTTCCGAGGTTAAAATTGAGAGTCTAATACATTTACAACCTTTCTAATATAACAAGGCTACAAGTCTTATAAAGATCAATGAACCCTTAAAGAAAGGGTCTTTAATTTGTAAGCCAAAAAGGCAACCCACTGAGATGAAAGTTAGGGCTACCTAGTAAGACAGTCATTGGTGCTGGAATATCAAGAGAAAAAGAGGATGCCACTTTAAAGAGAATGGGAGAGGATGGAGGGAGGAAAAGTGGGGTGGTATAATTCTACTTCCTTTTAAAATATACATAAATAAATAAAACAAGCTAAACAAAAGGAACATCATCATATATAGAATAGGATTTTTTTCCTACTCCCTAAAACAAACATAGGGAGGTGGGCTTTTAAAGACAAACAGACACACACTAAGGACAAAAGAAATTTCTCCTGAATGTAGAAGCATGCTAACAAGGTAATAATTTTCAAAGAAAGTTTTTGATGTTTTTCCAACCTCACTCTGGCTTAAACCTTAGGTCTTACTGCTCTCGTATCTTTGGAACTCATAACTACTCACAGTATGAAACTAATAATCCAATATATTTATGTGGGAGTAGTAGGTGTACTACTAGCAGATGTTCCTAATAACTCGAGTCATGGAGGCTCATCAATTATAATGCTTTGACTCACTTCTCTAAATGAAAATAAACTAGAACGATCTGACAGTAAATGCCATTTTCTGCTAGTAAATTTAGTCCATGTGGTCAGAACTTGGTCGTTCTTTTTGTCCCCCAGTTGAAAGTAATATTTAGGCTTATTCAATCAATACTCTTTATTTTGAGCATTTAATCCATAATGACCTTTGCCATTGGTGACTGAGCTGATAGCAAATATCCAAAACATGAATGGTTAATACTAGGTCTTTTTAGTTATTGTTGGGGGAAAGTACCCAGGATATTCTTGTGTAGACTTTTGAAGTTAGATGGTTTTGGTCTCACTCGTAGGTTCTTTGCAGACATAGATTAATTTCCTCCCCTGCAGTTAGTCCTGGTCAGCTGTCACCTGTCAGCATTATATTGCCTATTCTACAGAAGGGAACAATAGTAATGTAACGAGTAACTCAAATTTTGAGCAAGTTAACTCTGTTGAACATTTTTTATTGTTTTATCTTAAGATAAACCTACAAGATCAATATTAACTTTTCTATGAATGAAAGTTAAAGGATAGCAACGTATCTTTAACTTCCTATTACCCTGACTTCAACAAATATTCCAGTTCCTCTTGCTATAATGAATACAATGGAAACTGTCTTTTATGTGTGTGATATTTCAGTCTGTTTTAGAGTTTCATCTAGGCAATGTGTTATGAATGCTTGAGTTCTGTCGATGAGAACAGTGTCCATAAATTAATTGACTCTTCTTGTGCACAGGTACCCTGACATGCCTACTGCCGCTGATGTTGTGAATGCCTTAGATCAACACGCACTTGCTTCCATCCTAAGAGCATATGGAGAGGAGAAGCATGCCAGGAAAATTGCTTCTGCAATCATTCAAGCGCGCAGCATATATCCTATCTCTAGAACGCAGCAGCTTGCCAGTGTTGTTGCAGGTACCCTCATTAATCCTCTTTAATGTCTAAGAGTAAAATATTAAATTAGTACATGTTACATATATATCATGTGTGTGTGTGTATGTGTGTGTGTGTGCGCGCGCGTGTGCAGGCACGTGTATGTGTGTTCCTCCCTGCCTGGCTCCCAGAAGTATTCATTTATATGTCAAATCATTCAGAAGCAAGTCTTTCGATATCCTTCTCAAATGTTGGCTTTCTTTTCTTTCTTTTTTTTTTTTTTATTAATTTCTTCTTGTTACATCTCAATGTTTATCCCATCCCTTGTATCCTCCCATTCCTCCCCCCCCCATTTTCCCATTATTCCCCTCCCATATGACTGTTCCTGAGGGGGATTACGTCCCCCTGTATATTCTCATAGGGTATCAAGTCTCTTCTTGGCTACCTGCTGTCCTTCCTCTGAGTGCCACCAGGTCTCCCCCTCCAGGGGACATGGTCAAATGTGAGGCACCATAGTACGTGAGAAAGTCATATCACACTCTCCACTCAACTGTGGAGAATATTCTGACCATTGGCCAGATCTGGGAAGGGGTTTAAATTTTACCTCCTGTATTGTCCTTGGCTGGTGCCTTGGTTTGAGCGGGACCCCTGGGCCCAAATCTGCCTATCATATTGTTCTACTTGTAGATTTCTAGGACCATCTGGATCCTTTTATTTTGCTATTCTCCCATGCGTCTCTCATTTAGAGTCCCAATAGGATGCCTTCCCCTCTGTCCCAGTTTCCTGGTAAGTGAAGGCTTTCGTGGGACATGCCCCTCGTGGGACATGCCCCTTGGGCTAGTATGCAGATATAAGTGAGTATATACCATTTTTCTTTCTTCTTCTGGGTTAACTCACTCATTATGATCATTTCTAGCTCAATCCATTTATCCACAAATTTCGGGAATTCTTTGTTTTTAATAGCTGAGTAGTATTCCATAGTGTATATGTACCACAGTTTCTTTATCCACTCTTCTACTGAGGGACACTTAGGCTGTTTCCATGTTCTGGCTATTATGAATAAGGCTGCTATGAACATGGTTGAGCAAAGTTTCTTGTTGTGTGCTGGAGCATCTTCTGGGTATATTCCAAGGAGTGGAATAGCTGGGTCTTGAGGAAGCCCTATTCCCATTTTTCTGAGATAGCACCAGATAGATTTCCAAAGTGGCTGTACTAGTTTGCATTACCACCAGCAATGAAGGAGTGTTCCTCTTTCCCCACATCCTCGGCAGCATGTGGTGTCGCTTGAGTTTTTGATCTTAGCCATTCTGATGGGTGTAAGATGGAATCTCAGAGTTGTTTTGATTTGCATTTCCCTGATGACTAAGGAGGTTGAGCATTTAAGTGCTTCTCAGCCATTTGATACTCCTCTGTTGAGAATCCTCTGTTAGGTTCCAAGCCCCATTTCTCAATTGGGTTATTCGGTTTGGTGGTGTTTAATTTCTTGAGTTCTTTATATATTTTGGATATTAGACCTTTGTCAGATGTAGGGTTGGTGAAGATTTTTTCCCAGTCTGTAGGCTGTCGCTTTGTTCTCTTGACAGTGTCTTCCTGCCTTACAGAAGTTTCTCAGCCTCATGCGGTCCCATTATTAATGGTTGACATTAAGGCCTGGGCCGTTGGTGTTCTGTTCAGGAAGTTGTCTCCTGTGCCAATATGTTCCAGGCTCTTTCCCACTTTTTCTTCTAAGTGGCTTAGTGTCTCTGGTTTTATGTTGAGGTCTCTAATCCACTTGGATTTGAGTTTTGTGCAAGGTGACAAATATGGGTCCAGTTTCATTTTTTTACATATAGACCTCCAGTTAGACCAGCACCATTTGTTGAAGATGCTATCCTTTTTCCATTGAATGGATTTGGCTTCTTTGTCAAAAATCAAGTGACCATATGTGTGTGGATTCATATCTGGGTCTTCGATTCGATACCACTGTTCAACCAGCCTGTTGCTGTGCCAGTACCATGCTGTTTTAATTACTATTGCTTTATAGTACAGTTTGAGATCAGGTATGGAGATTCCTCCAGAGCACCTTTTATTGTACAAGATTGTTTTAGCTATTCTGGGTTTTTTGTTTTTCCATATGAAGTTGAGAATTGAACTTTCAATGTCTTTAAAAAATTGTGTAGGTATTTTGATAGGGATTGCATTGAATCTGTAGATTGCTTTTGGTAGGATGGCCATTTTTACTATGTGCCTTGTATCCCCGATCTCTCTAAAACTTTAAACATGAATGGGTGTTGGATTTTATCAAATGCTTTCTCTGCATCTAAAGAGATGATCATGTGGTTTTTTATTTTCAGTTTGTTTATATGGTGGATTACATTGATGGATTTCCGTATATTAAACCATCCCTGCATGCCTGGAATGAAGCCTATTTGGTCATGATGAATGATATCTTTGATGTGTTCCTGTATTCGTTTTGCAAGTATTTTATTTAGTATTTTTGCATCTATGTTCATAAGAGAAATTGGTCTGAAATTCTCTTTCTTTGTTGAGTCTTTGTGAGGTTTAGGTATCAATGAGACTATGGCCTCATAGAATGAATTTGGTAATGTTCCATCCATTTCTATCTTTTGGAATAGCTTGAAGAGTATTGGTATTAGCTCGCCCTTGAAGGTCTGGTAGAATTCTGCACTGAAACCATCTGGCCCTGGGCTTTTTTTGGTTGGAAGACCATCGATGATTGCTTCTATTTCTGTAGGGGAAATGGGACTATTTAGCTTGTTTATCTGTTCTTCATTCAACTTTGGCAAGTGAAATTGATCAAGAAAATCGTCCATTTCCCTTAGATTTTCAAATTTTGTGGCGTATATGCCTTCAAAGTAGGATCTTATGATTCTTTGAATTTCTTCAGTGTCTTTTGTTACGTCTCCCTTTTCATTTCTGATTTTGTTGATTTCAATACTGTCTCTCTGCCTTTTAGTTAGTTTGGCTAATGGTCTGTCTATCTTGTTGATTTTCTCAAAGAACCAGCTTTTGGTTTTGTTGATTCTTTGGACTGTTTTCTTAGTTTCTAATTGTAATTTCAGCCCTGAGTTTGATTATTTCCAGGCGGTCTACTCCTCTTGGGTGTTTCTGCTTCTTTTTTTTCTAGGGCTTCCAGTTGTGTTGTTAAGATGCTTATGTGCGATGTTTTCCAATTTCTTTTTAAAGGCACTAGTGCTATGAATTTCCTCTTAGCACTGCTTTCAATGTATCCCACAAATTTGGGTATGTTGTTTCTTCATTTTCATTGATTTCAGAAACTCCTTGATTTCTTTCTTTATTTCTTCCCTGACCCAGGTGTCATTTAGCAGAGAGTTGTTTAGTTTCCATGTACGTGTAGGCATTTTGCTATTTCTGTTGTTGTTGAATTGCAGCCTAAGAGCATGGTGATCTGATAGGATACAAGGTATTATTTCAATCCTCTTGTATCTATTGAGGCTTGCTTTGTAACCTACAATGTGATCAATTTTGGAGAAGGTTCCATGGGGTGCAGAGAAGAAGGTGTGTTCTTTCTTGTTTGGGTGAAAGGTTCTATAGATATCTGTTAGATCCATTTGACCCATGGCATTGGTTAATGATGTTGTTTCTCGGCTTAGTTTCTGTTTCAATGACTTATCCTTCAGTGAGAGTGGGGTGTTGAAGTCTCCCACTATTAGTGTGTGGGGATCGATTTGTGATTTAAGCTTTCTTAGGAGATCTTTTACAAATGTGGGTGCCCTTGTATTGGGAGCATAGATGTTCAGAATTGTGATGTCATCTTGGTTGACTTTACCTTTGATGAGTATGAAGTGTCCTTCCTCATCCCTTTTGATTAATTTTGGTTGAAAGTCTATTTTGTTTGATACTAAAATGGCTACGCCTGCTTGCTTCTTGTGACCATTTGCTTGGAATATTTTTTTCCAACCTTTTACCCTGAGGTAATGCCTTTCATTATGGGTGAGATGTGTTTCTTGGATGCAGAAGAATGTTGGATCTTGTTTATGTACCCATTCAGTTAGTCTGTGTCTTTTTATTGGAGAATTGAGGCCATTCACGTTGAGAGATATTAATGACCAGTGACTGTTAAGAGTCTTAATTTTGATGTTGTTTCCAGTCGAGCGTTTGTGTAGTTGTGTTTTTGCCATGGGATAGTTATCTATTTCCTGGGTAGTTTTGGTTGTAGCTTGACCCTTTGGGATGGAGTTTTCCTTCTAGTACCTTCTGTAAAGCTGGATTTGTGGATAGGTACTGTTTGAATTTGTTTTTGTCATGGAATATTTTGTTTTCTCCATCAATGGTTATTGATAATTTTGCTGGGTAAAGTAGTCTGGCCTGGCATCTGTGGTCTCTTAGGGTTTGCAGGATCTCTGTCCAGGCCCTTCTGGCTTTTATGGTCTCTGCTGAGAAGTCGGTGTGTAATTCTGATAGGTTTACCATTAAATGTTATTTGGCCCTTTTCCCTTGCAGCTTTTAATATTTTTCTTTGTTCTGCATGTTTTGTGTTTTGATTATTATGTGGCGGGCAGTTTTTCTTTTCTGGTCAATCCTATTTGGTGTTCTGTAGACCTCTTGTATGTTTATAGGCATTTCTTTCTTTAGATTGGGGAAATTTTCTTCTATGATTTTTGTTGAGAATAGTTTCTGGGCACTGGAGTCTGATGTCTTCTCTTTCTTCAATGCCTATCATCCTCAAATTTCTTCTTTTCATGGTGTCCTTAATTTCTTGGATGTTCTGTGTCAGGAGTTTTCCAGATTTGGCATTTTCTTTAATGGTTGATTCAATATCTGTGATTGTATCTTCTAGACCTGAGATTCGTTCTTCCATCTCTTGGATTCTGTTAGAAAAGCTCACCTCTGTGTTGCTCGCCTTCTTCTCTGAGGTCTCACGTTCTCGTTTTTCTTCTGTCTGTGTGTTTATCATTGAATCTATTTTCATTTTCAGATCTTGAACTGATTTTTGATTTCTTTCATCTGATTGTTTGTATATTCCTGAGTTTCTTCCATTGCCTCTTTATAGGTCTTCAGAGCTTGAACCGTTTTATTTATTTCTTTATCTGGTTGTTTGCATTTTCCTGCAATCTTTCCAGTTCCACTCTATGTGCTTCTTTTATGTCTCTCACCTGTTTGTCTGCGTCTTCCTGCATTTGATTACGAATTTTATTTGTTTCCTCCATTATCATCCTCATTACTAAGGATTTGAGGTCATTTTCTTGTATTTCCGTTGTATTTGAGTTCTCTGGGTTGTTTTCTTTGGATAGCTGGAAACTGGAGACGCCATGTTGTTTTGGGGTTTTTGCGTATGCTTTTTCGTTGTCCTTTAGACATCTTGCCGTCTTTGTTTTTGTTGGGTAGCTTCCAGAGTTGGATGGAGGGTGTCTGATGATAGATTCACTTGTTTTCTCACGATTTCTCTAGGCTGGGAGCTCAAAGCTTCACTGGTGTGGATGTTAGGAGGTTAGCCCTGTTATTCTGGTCTCTCATAGCCAGTGATCTTCAGCCCCTTCCTGCTGTGGATCCTGCAATTATTCTGGGTCTCTGAATGAGCGTTGGGTCAGGCCAAGGTATCCACAGCCTTCTGTGTTCCCTGCCAAGTCCAGCCAGGAACACTGGGCCCAAACCACGGCCTGAACTCAGCTAGATTCTCAGGGCCTGAACCATCTGCCGAGCTCAGCTAGGGATTCTGGGCCCAAAATGCACACAGGGTCCAGCCAGAATTTTTGGGCTGGGACTATGCACCAAGCTCCGCTAGGGCCTTTTGGCCCAAAGTGTGTGCTGTGGTCAGTTATTGACTCAGGGCCCGAACTGACCACCAATCTCAGCCAGGAATTCTGGATTCAAACTGCACACTGTGTCCAACCAGAGTCTTAGAGCTGGTGGAACCGAGCGCTTTGTCCAGCCTGTGCCACAGCAGGAGACTGTGGCTGCTCTGAGTTAGGGCCTGTGGTGGAACCAAGTGCTCCATCCAGACTGTGTCACCGCAGGGGAGCTGCCGCTGAGCTGAGGTGCTGCCTAGTGTGGAGCTGCGCGCTTAACTAAGCCTGAGCCACAGCAGGGGAGCTGTGGCCGAAGCTGTGTTAGTGCCTTGGGCAGAATTGCTTGCTGGGCTTGGCCAGTACCCGGGACTCTGGGGCCAAACTGTCCGCCGAGTCCAGTCTGGGTCCGAAGGCTCCACGCGACCCAAATCCTGTCCCGAGTCCCCTCTCCCGCAGCAACTCCCACCAGTCACCAAACCAATCGCCTCCACCGGAAGGCTATGAGCTGCAAACCTCAGCCACCGCTGCTGGTGCTGCTGCCTCTGCCGCTGCCGCTCCGATCAGAGAAAATCCATGCTCGTCCCGTGTGCACGCAGGTCCTCTGCACCCTGGTCCCTCCGAACCGTGGAGCACTCCCGCTGCCGTGATGTTCGGACCTCGGTGTTCCTGGCTCAGAAATCTGTGCAATTCCCTGAATTGTTCACTGGAGCCTCCAAACGTGGTCCACACTGCTCGCCGCCATCTTGGATCCTCCATGTTGGCTTTCCTTTGTTTTTTTGTTTTGTTTTGTTTTGTTTGTTTCTTTGTTTTTCAAGCTTTCTTGCTCCAACAGCTCTAATACCACACACAATTTTTAAAAATTATTTACCATAGGTGGCTGACTAATATAATAGAAATTTTATGCATAACAACTTATCATGTGTGCTTACCAAGGTGAAACATGGAATGGCAGGATGTACAGATGCCTCAGTTCATCACAATGGTTATAAGTATCCTGTGTGACATTTGACATCACCTCTCATAGTTTCATATTTCTGTATTTAATATTTCAGGCAAAAGGCGAATTGCATTGCTGACTGCTAAAATAAAGCTCAGTGAGTCATACATCTATTCTAAACAATCAGCTAACAAAGGCTATGTGATATATAGGTTGTTCTGCTTTGTGGATGCTAACTAAGTCAGCCTAAGGGACTTATTGAAACATTTCATCTTTTCCGCTGTTCACCACCACAAACCTCTTGAACTGGATTCTAGCTAGGAGGCACTTTATTGCACTCTTCCCATCTGAAGCCAAAGCTGTTTCACAGCTATGTTTTGATGAAAGTTTCTCAAAGTAAAAATGCAACTCCTGCAGTTATTTAACGGAATTACAGTGGTAAATTATTCATCTTGTTGGACCAACATAAACACTGTATCATTTTTATAGACCAAAAATATATTGATTATTTTCATTGTTTTTTATTAAATTATAGAAGCAATAAATAAATAAAAGCCATATTTGTGAAGCATTTTGAAAGCACCTTGTACTGGCAAGGCTACCATAATACTACATAAAGTTTAAGAAATAAAACTTAATTATAAATTCACTTAAATCATTAAGCTTTCTTGTAACAGTTGTTTTATGGCATAATTAAATATAATTAAATAATATTGCATTCTATTTAACATAATGCAGTATAATATATTGACTAAGTCATTAATTTTTAAGCTGCATTTTTCAGGTCCTTTCAACTTAATATCTTTTTATTGAAATTGGAGCAGAAATCATGTGGATTTTATAAACATACAGTAATTGACCTTCTCTTTACACACTTTGCCCTTCTCATTCTTTACTCACCAGCAACTCTACTTGTCCTTGCTGTCTTTAAGTAGCACGGTATGCCATTTTCTGTGAAAAATCACATTATTAATTCATAAGAAAACACAGTTTTGTCTGGTACGGATATGAGGGCTTGTAGCTAATGAGCACCCTGGAGATTGTTCTGTTAAAAAACCTTTATCTAGTAACTTTTGAAAACAATTCTAAAGAGGAGCAGTAGTTTGCTCAAGACTTCAGCCTAATTAAGGGTTAATATTAATTAAAATGTGAGAGGCCATGAATTTGACATAATTGGAGCTATACCTTTAAGAAATTAACTTAGCTGTTTTGTTTCTGGATCTTAATCTGAGAACACCAGCCTTGTATTAGGCAGAAAAGTTGCGAACATGAACCAGAGTGCTATGATGTTAAAAATGCATTAGCGCTATATCAACAATGAAGGAAAAGTGAGAATGTTCACATATGGGCAAGAAAAACAATTTAAGTGGCATTAAACCATTGCATTTTCTAAGTCTGTCTTTATGTCTTCAGTATCACTCAATATAAATATAACTTTATTGGTGACAATATGAAATTTTGAAATAGAAAAAGACATGATATTTCTGAAAATTTCAGAAAGCTATGACTTACCACAATTGAACAGATAGACTAGAAAGCTTAATATATCTATAGCAAGTGATGATATTGGAGTGTTCCAACTAAAACAGCTCGTGCCCATGTGTATTCTCTCCTGAATTCTATGAAACATTTGTAGAATTAACCAACTCTCCCCCCCCAAACTCTCCATAAAATGGAAAGTGAAGAAATGACACAAAGCTCATCTTATGAAACCAACATTACCCAGATATCAAAGCTGGTTGAGGAAGAAGGAGGATGAAGAGGAAGAGAAGGAGAAGAAGGAGGAGGAGGAGGAGAAGGAGAAGGAGAAGAAGGAGAACAAGAATAACAACAATAAAAAGAACAAGAACAAGAAGAAGTAGTGTTGGAAGAGGAGGAGGAAGAAGAACAAGAGGAAGAAGGAGGAAGAGGAAGAGGGTGAGGAAGAGAAGGACAAAATGATGATGATTATAAGACATTCTCCCTGGTGGTCATGGATGCTATGTTTTTCATTTTAATTTCTTATTTGTTTTGTTTATTGAGATTGTAATATAATTATGTAATTCTCTTCCTCCAATCCCTCCTTTTTATATTCCTTTTGATCTCTTTCAAACTCATGGCCTATTTTTAAATTATTTGTTGTTACAGGCATATATGTATTTCCAAATACATAACTGAAACCTACTCAAGATGTATGGTGTTATTTGCATGTATGTTTTCAGGGATGGTGATTTAGTATTGCATATCCAATTGGTGTGCTCTTCCTTCAGGAAGACTATTTTTCCCACACCTATCAATCATACCTGAGTTGCCTGTCATATTTTGTATGTGGTTCCAGCCTTCTGGCCTTTCTCCCTCCACATTAACATGTACATTTTGTATTTTGTTGTCTTTGTTCAGAATATCTTTAGACAGTCATGTTGATGAGACTATATTCTATGGCTGTAGCTTCTGTTACTACTGGGAGACACAATCTCACAGAAAAAAACACTGTTTCTCTGGCTCTTAAAATCTCTCAGCTCCCTCTTTGACAGTGATCCCTGAGCTTTAAATGTAGGCATTGTATTGGAGATGTATCCATTAGTCCTAGGCTCCACAACTCTACTTTTTGATTAATTGTGTTTTTCTATAATGGTCTTTGCCTGTTACAAAAAGATTTTTCCATGATGAAGAGTGAGGACAACCCTTTTCTATGGGGATGAAGACAAATGTTACCAATGTAGTTTGGGATTCTGCTGATTTAGTAAAGTGGTGGTTGTAGGTTCTCATATCCCAGACTTCACCAATCCTGGGTAGTTGACTAGGTTTCCAATGAAGTGCTTGCAAACCAAATTCAACAACACATTCTTCTTTGCAGTGTTAACATACCACTGTTCTTCAATCAGAAGAGCTCTGGGTTCATAGCATTTACTAGTGTCATTAGATAACTGAATGAAATATTACATAAAATAATGAAATATTGACTATAAAAGAAAAGATATATAGAGGAGACTGTTTCTTCACAAGACTATTTCTGTGGCTGTGCAGAAACCTTTTAATTTCATGTAATCCAATTTATTAATTCTTGACATTATTTCTGAGCATAGCTGAGTCTTTTTCAGAAAGTCAATTCTTACTGTGACAAAATGGGCTTTATTTCAGGGATGCAAAGCTTGCTCAACAAGCACAAATCAATAGATTCATAAAAGGCCTTTGATGAAAATTAGCGTACCCTATTAATAAATGCCCTGGGGAAAATAATAATAAAATATTTCTCAACATGAGAGTACATATGCCAGATCTATGGCCAACATTCTACTCAGTGGAGAAAAGCGGCACATATTTTCACTGATGAGGGAAAAGACAGGGTGTCTTCTCTTTCTACTCATTCAATGTTGTCTTTGAAATCTTGACTAGAGTAATAATGCAAAAGAAAGAAATTAAAGCTGCATAAATAGAGAAAGAAGTAAATGGTTCCTCTTAAAGACGACATGCACCTATATATAAAATCCTTGAAAATTCTACCAAAGAACTCTTTGAACTGATTAACAATGTAATATTATATAACATCAACATATAATTCAAAAGCTTCCCTATATACTAATAATAAATCACCTGAGAAGGAAATAAAAAAAAAAAACAGTGACAATAACTGCAAAAATGAAATAAAACAGGCTTGGAGAGACAGATTATCTGGTAAAGTGCTTGCTACACAGCATGAGGACATGTTTGATCCCAGAACTCACCTAAAATGGTAAACGTACTCATGCTCACACGTGTGTGTTATCACGGCACTGAGAAATTGGAGTCAAGTGGAGCCCTGGTTAGCCAGCCTAGCCACTAGGCAGGATTCAGACATTTTCTGACATAACGAGAGGTCAGGGGCTGCAAAGATAGTTCCCTTAATGAGCTGAGGGTACTTACTATTCTTGCAGAAGACCCAGGTTTAGTTCTCAGCCCTCACATGGTAGACAGAGACTCACAGAGTCTCAAAGATAGATAGATAGATAGATAGATAGATAGATAGATAGATAGATAAACAAATAAATGAATAATTCTTTAAAACACAACAAGTGGCCAAAACCTGAAGAATGGCCCCTTACCTGGAACTTGGGGATCTCACATTCATAGGCTGGAAAAACCAATATTGTGAAAATCACTATTTTTCTTAAATCATATTATGTTGCTAGTTCTTATGAGTTGAAACATTCACTCCTAGAAGAAGGCTAGAAAGTCATAACTTGGGTGCTTCAAAACTCTCAGGATTCAGGAAACTTAGGAAAGTTATGAGGCTTGGAGAAATCAAGGAGTTACAAAATCCCAGGGCCTTCTTTCAAGTTATAAAAGCAGGGACCAACTATTGAACAAAAAAACTGCATGGAGCTTCCTACCAGTAGCTAGATAGCTATAGGTTTGCAGTTGTCATGAATTGTCACCAGTGCTAGAGTATGTTTTATGATGCTGCTGTTGCTGCCTTTGAGTATTCCTGTAACTCCAATAATCTCATTTTATCAAGCTACACTTGGGTGGAGTTGTTTAATTAGTCTTTCATTGTTATCCTAATACAGATGAGTAGATGTGTTTTCATGTGCTCTCAGGAACAGCCATATTACAGTGATCAACAAATTCAATTCAATGCCAACCAAACTTCCAGTGACATTTTTCACTAAACTTGAACAAACTTAAAATTCACATAGAATATAAAATATCCCAAATAACCAAAACAATCCTGAACAAAAAGTATAATGCTAAAGTTATCATAATATCTAATTTCAAATTATACTATAGAACCATACTAGTATGAACAGCATGGTAGTAATAAAAAAATGGACATGAAAATCAATGGAATAAGATAGAATATTCAGGAATATACACAGTACCTATGGCCCAACTAATTTATGCCAGATATAGAAATCTCTTTATAGAAGAGATAGCCTCTTCCAAAAATAGTGCCATGAAAATGATATGTAGAAGAATGAGACTAGACCCACCTCTTACCTTGCTTAAAATTGAATTCAAAAAGATCAAAGACCATAATGTAAAACTCAAGGCTTTAAAATGTTTGGAGTACAATAGAGAAAAAGCACTTGAAGATAAAAAGATAAGAACTATCTTCCTGAAAAAGACTCAGCTATGACCAGAATTAATGTCAAGAATTTATAATTCGGATTACAAGAAATCAAAAGGCTTCTGGTTAATATATTTAACGTACTTATGATTTTATACAGTATTATAATATTTCCCAAAATCACTTATAAGACAATTCACATTTTAAGCATAACTTTTATTCTAATATGCAGATAAATGAAGAAGTAAAGTCATAAAGTTTAAGAATTAAATATGACTATAAACCATTTACTAAAAGTCAGATACTTGTACCCAGAACTGTAGCCTCCCTGCTGCTTCTCTCATGTCCATTTCCTCCAAGTCTGGCTCATCTTCCTGGGTGTGCTTGAAATGGCTAAGGTGTTTGCCCATGTGCCTTTGTAGTACTGCATGAAGAAAAGTTCATGGCAGAGAATCTGTGCATCTGTTTATTGTTGTTTTTTAAAAATTATCTGCTACGTATGCTCAATGACAGTTGTCAGTAGTTACTAACTTAAGTCCGGGTTCTTGATATGTGTGCACTTCAAAACATGAATGTACTCATGTGTGCGTGCGTGTGCACACATATACACAGGTAATAACAATTACAGGAAAAGAGGCCATGGATTTAAGAAGAGAAGAGATGGTGAAAGGGAAGGGCTTGAGAAGGAAGGGTGAGGGGGCAGTGATATAATTATATTTTAATTTCAAAAAGAAAAAATTATAAAATAAGTGCAATAAATATAAAATATGCCACATTGTAATACTGTTTAAATATAAAATAGTTTTATCTTAATTATATGTTGAAATGGCAATACTTAATGGCATCTGTGTTACATATAGTTTGAAAATTAACTTTTTTCTTTTTAATACCTTAAAATGTGGCTATATAGAAAAACTTTTACATAATGTGTATATCACATATTGAACATGATGCTAGAACCTGCAAGTACCATGAAACAACAGTATTGTCATATCATAGTGTTTGAACCTTATGAGATAGCAGCCTACAATGATAATGCATGAAATTAACATTAAATCAGGAGATCTCAACCTAAAATAACATGAAATAATAAAAATAATTTCCTAGTTTTGTAGGTCCTAAGAATGTAAATGCTCTAACAACATGGAAACAGTATATGCTGCCAAGCTTAAAAAAAAAAAAAAAGCACTGTTTCTTGGTGTTTTGATTATTTCATTTTTAGGATTAAAATACTTATATTTCTATCTTATTCTTCAATTACATACTAAAGAAAAATAATTTTCAGAGAAAATATTTTATTGATTAAAGAATCATTAAAATGAATATATATATATATATATATATATATATATATGCACACTCTTGATGGGAAAATACCTTTAATTGGAAAGAAGGGGCTATATCTAATTTTTCAGAATATATGTAATTTTACTTAGTCTTGAAAAACAGCTAAATTCTAGATCTGCATCTATTTGAAAATTTTAAGCAAAAGTATGTTAAAGAGGCTGGCTATTCCCATTTTGTTCTGGAGCTCCTCCAGATTCTAGTACCCTTTTTCCTCTTGGGCCACAGCAGGTGATCCCAAATTAAACACTGATCTTGTGAAAGAAAATACTTAGTTCAAGACTTAGTCCTGCAGCTTGCTTCCTACATAAAGAATTCTGGATCTCATCTTTCTTATTTTGAAATAGAAGTAACAGCTATCATGTAGTTGACATTATTTTTGCTAAGTAGATATACTTAGTTTAATATATCCATTTGTAGTCTTAAAGATTATGCCGTATTCAAAACACACTTAGAAAACTTTGCATCCACAGGTTAGACAGTTGATCCATCTATACTCAGAAGTTGGTAGGTGACTCATGATGCTATTTGAATAGAAAAAAAAAATGAATTCAAGTGAAGTTTCGTTTGTATTTGTGATTCATGTTGATTAAATGTATATGCTTATTTCCTGACTAGAATTTTATGTAACCTTTATTCTGACTCATAAACTAGATGCAAAGCCAGAGTTTAATGTATGCATGTTGGACAAATAAATCGATGAAATGATGTGTACATTTATAGCCAAAGTATAATGCAAATTCAGGGGGAAATTATAAATGTCTAGGTGTTAACTGGGAATCAGTTTTAAGGAGACACAGAACATCAAAGAGACCAGAAAGCTTGAAGAAAGGTAGGAGTACAGAATGCATGAGTAAAATCCTCCTTGACCAGACTGTGGAGACAGCTCACTCTGAACATAGTCCCACACAAGTCAGAGGACATGAGTTGGATCCCATGTTAAAAAAAGAAAAAGAAAAGAAAAAAAGCCAAGATGGTGGCATGAAATTATAAATCCTGTGGTGTAATTACAGGGGGAAGCAGACACCTTGTTGATTCTCTGATAGGTCAGTCTAGCCTAGTTGGTGAGCTGCAGGATAATGAAAGCTCTTGCTTCCAAACATTTTAAAACCAAAATCAAAAAAGAAAATGAAACAAAATTAACCAGACAAAATAAAAACCAAAACAAAACAATGAGCTAGGTGGATGACACCTGAATAACAACACTGGAGGATGATCTTTAGCCTCTGTACACATTCATACAGACTTACACAAATATGCGCGCACACACACACACACACACACACACACGTCATACAGACATGTATTCATGTGTACAAATCAGACATTTACACACAGACACACACAAACCCTTAAATCTATTGCTTGTCTGTGTTTGCTCTGTGAACTTGAATGATTAATCTCTGATCCACTTTACCTATTTTTGAAGATGAAAATAATTTCTATACCAAGCCAATGAGATGGCGTCTAAGAGTATCTTCTGTGAGATTTAAGGTCTAAGTGCACTTAAGCACTTGTGCTCCTTTTCTCTCCAGTCCAGGGTAAGTCAGAGAGCAAACAAAAGTACCTCACAGAACTCCTCTGTGGCCTTCTGCTAACCTGTGCTTTGCCAAGCAATATGATCTGTGATAGGCTGATCACTTCATTTCAACCTTTCTTCCCACAGGGATGGCATGACTTTTAGGAAAAGGAAAAATAATCATCTTTTCTTGCATTCGGATATGCACAGCATATTTTTCCACAGAATTAAATTTACTGCTGAAATGTCAATTGATACTTTGATTAGCAACAAAAGTTACTCTAGTAATACAGTGCTTATTAGATTGAACTTCAAAGTTAAAATGATTTACATTAATGGATTATTCCCTTATGTATTTCTAAAACCACCATTATTAGCAGTGTTTAAAGAAAAGGGAGATTTCTCAGAAATAAATAAAACATTAATCAAGAAATAATTGTTGCCATCAAACTTTAGTACAAACATAATTTTTGTCCTAAAGCAGTTAGTCTAAGTAGTTTTCCATCACTATATTCTGTACTTTCTCTGTCTTTTCAAAAGTAAGTGTACTTTATACTAACCATGACCGGTATTAGTATAGTGTACTGTAGTATTAGTGTAGTGTACTGTAGTATTAGTATAGTGTACTATAGTATTAGTATAGTGTGCTGTAGTATTAGTGTAGTGTACTATAGTATTAGTGTAGTGTACTGTAGTATTAGTATAGTGTACTATAGTATTAGTATAGTGTGCTGTAGTATTAGTGTAGTGTGCTGTAGTATTAGTATAGTGTGCTGCAGTATTAGTATGGTGTACTATAGTATTAGTATAGTGTACTGTAGTATTAGTATAGTGTACTGTAGTATTCGTATGGTGTACTGTAGTATTAGTATAGTGTACTGTAGTATTAGTGTAGTGTGCTGTAGTATTAGTGTAGTGTGCTGTAGTATTAGTATAGTGTGCTGCAGTATTAGTGTAGTGTGCTGTAGTATTAGTGTAGTGTGCTGTAGTATTAGTGTAGTGTACTGTAGTATTAGTATAGTGTACTGTAGTATTAGTGTAGTGTGCTGCAGTATTAGTGTAGTGTGTATTAGTATAGTGTACTGTAGTATTCGTATGGTGTACTGTAGTATTAGTATGGTGTACTATAGTATTAGTGTAGTGTACTGTAGTATTAGTATAGTGTACTGTAGTATTAGTATAGTGTACTGTAGTATTAGATTGTTTAATTATCATGTAGATTAAAAAGTGGTATGGGCAAACCCACAATCAAACTTTGCTGTAATGGCTGTTGCGCTGACCTGTGTTACACATTGTTATTTTGTGATTTGAAATTTGTAGACTTTACACTATTGCATAGCATATTTCTTACTGTTGTACTGTTTTTTAAACTGAATTACCAAATAGCATTTCCTGAGTAAACTTATCCAAGAAGTCCATCTTAGAAGGAAATGAAATTTGGGCCAAGACAGTTAAAAAGAAAACCTAAAAAATCTTTGGAAATCAATCTGGTGCTTTCTCAGAAAATTGGGAATAATTCTACCTCAAGAATCAGCCATACCACTCCTGGGCATATACCCAAAAGATGCTCCACCATACAACAAGGGCATTTGCACAACTGTGTTCCTGGCAATTTTATTCATAATAGCCAGAATCTGGAAACAACCCAGATGTCCCTCAACTGAAAGTGTATAAACTGTGTACATTTACACCATGCAGTACTGATCTACTACTCAACTTTTTTTTCTTAATTTTTTATTAATTTATTCTTGTTACATCTCAATGGTTATCCCATCCCTTGTATTCTCCTATTCTTCCCTTCCTCCCATTTTCCCCTTACTCCCCTCCCCTATGACTGTTCCTGATGAGGATTTCCTCCCCCTGTATATGCTCATAGGGTATCAAGTCTCTTCTTGGTTACCTGCTGTCCTTCCTCTGAGTGCCACCAGGGCTCTCCCTCCAGGGGATATGGTCTAATATGAGGCACCAGAGTATATGAGAAAGTCATACCCCACTCTCCACTCAACTGTGGAGAATGTTCTGTCCATTCCTAGATCTGGGTAGGGATTTAAAGTTTACCGCCTGTATTGTCCTTGGCTGGTGCCTTAGTTTGAGCGGGACCCCTGGGCCCAAATCTTCCTATCATTATGTTCTACTTGTAGGTTTCTAGGACCCTCTGGATCCTTCTACTTTGTTATTCTCCCATGCTTCTCTCATCCAAAGTCCTAATAGGGTGTCCTCCTAGTACAGCCACTTTGGAAACCTATCTGGTGCTATCTCGGAAAACTGGGAATAGGGCTTCCTCAAGACCCAGCTATTCCACTCCTTGGAATATACCCAGGAGATGCTCCAGCATGTTCATAGCAGCCTTATTCATAATAGTCAGAACATGGAAACAGCCTAAGTGTCCATCAGTAGAAGAATGGATAAAGAAACTGTGGTACATATACAGTATGGAATACTACTCAGTTATTAAAAACAAGGAATTCCCGAAATTAGTGGACAAATGGATTGAGATAGAAATGATCATAATGAGTGAGTTAACCCAGAAGCAGAAAGACTCAAATGGTATATACTCACTTATATCTGCATAGTAGCCCAAGGGGTATGTCCCATGAAAGCCTTCACTTACTCAACTTTTAAAAACAAGGAAATCTTGAAATTGGCAGACAAATGGATGGAACTAGAAAAGACCATCCTGGGTGAGGTAGCACAGACCCAGAAAGACACCCATGGCATATACTCACTTATAAGCACATATAAGCCACATAATGCAAGATAATCACACTACCATACAGAGACTGATGTGCCAACCAAGGACTGTGTGTGATGTGGACCTAGACCCTCTGCTCAGATGCAGTAGATAGGCAGCACAGTTTCGTTGTGGATTCCACAATATGGGGAGTAGGGACTACTTCTGGCATGAACTCTGGCCTCCCCACATTGATCACTTCCTCCTGGTGAGGTGGCCTTGCCAGGCCACAGAGGAAGAGGATGCAGGTAGTACAGATGAGATTTGATAGGCTAAGGCAAGATGTCAGGGGAAGAGTCCTGTCCTTTATGAGGACTAGAGAGAGAAGGGAAGGTGGTATCAAGAGGTGATGAGGGAGGGGACTACAATTAGGATGTAATGTGAACAAAATTTAAAAATTTAAACAAAAAAGAAAACAGAAAATTTAGCTCAGTGGTTAAGAATTCTTGCTACTCCTGCTGAGGACCTAGTTCAGCTCCCAGCACCCATGTCAGGTGGCTAACGATTGCCTGTAACTGCAGCTCCTTATGATCCAACACACTCTTCTGGCCTCTGTAGGCACCTGCACACATGGCGTACACTGACACAGACATATACACACATGCATTAACCTTTAGCTTGTCTTAGTCAGTAGGACTAAGTAGAAAGGAAGGATGCTCCAAAACCAGCTGACCCAGACCAAGCACTAATTAAATGATGGTAATAATAGTGATAGGTCATACTAATGCTTATTGAACAAATACTGGGAACTATCTAAAATAATTTTTATAAATAAGGTCTTGGATCCTTACAATAGCCCACAACCTCTGTGTTGTTCCCATTTGCAAACCTCAGGTGCCCCTAGTGAGATCATGTTGTCATCAGAATTAACCTGGTAGGAGTTGGAGATTAGATGAGACTTTGAAGAAGTTTTAAAAAGAACCTTACTGAGTAAAGCCAATTTTACCCAGAATCATTCTGTTTCACAGATTTTAATTAACAGTTTGAAATTTGTAATATTACTTGAATTTCAGACTGGTGAAAATTGAACACTGTATTAAAGGATCCCAGGCGAAAGGACACGAGTTGCGTCACAGAGACTTATTAAATGTGATGGAAACTCAACAGATGAATGCCGGCAAACAGGTGTAAGAACTCAATTAATTTTTAAACCCTACGACTCGGGAGGATTGCAATGCATTGTGTTGACAGCCTCAGCACGTTGCTAATTTCATCCACGAGCTTAAAACTCTCAATACATTTGAGGATGTAAATGAATTAAAATTTAAAAAGTGTAAATAGTACTAGTGTGTCCTAAAACTAAAAATATTAATTTCTTTGTAGGACTTGAAATGATTTATCAAGTGAGAAGATGACACTTTTTATTACTGAAATCAAACAGATTGAGTCCCATTATTATATGTAATATAGACAGTTGTTACTAAGCACAATTTTTCCTTTAATGTAGAATACTTTGTGAGTCAGAAGAAAATTGACAGTTCACTAACAATTTCCAGCTTCGTTAGTGACATGTGAAGGAAATTTGCAATCCACGCAGTGGTGGTATTAAGTAGTTTGGAAATGCTGATGCCTTTTTCGATGGCATAATTGAATGGTAAATTAGGAACTAAAAGTTGCACTAACAGTTTGCTTTCACAGGAAAATCACCTTATTTGGGGTTCTGGGACCATCTGAGAATGTGATGAAGACAAGGGACTATTTCCACGCAATCCTGGACACATGAACAACCTTAGAAAGAGATGAGTTGCAGAAATTACATTCAAAGTACCACTTCCTGTACATCCCTATCTCTGACTCAGATGGGTTTTCTTCTTTGTTGCCTGACACCCCCAGTCTCTCCCTATACTAGGGACTAGGAAATAAGAATTAGTTCCTGGGCTTTCTACAACCTTGTGTGAGCTGAAACATGTACTGCAGAGTACTAAGTTGAAATGTGTGTTGAAAAAAACAGAACATCTTGGTGAGTATTGAAGGTAAAGTAGATGGTAACTAGTAAGAAGAAAAAAAGGGCAGTGTTGGCGAAGGAAAGGGTGTGCAGAGGCTGGAAAAGACAGCTAGACACCCCACGCTCTCACTGTTACAATCATGTGGTTATCGTAAATGTGTAGCAACAAATGCTTGAAAAATATTTTACTTTCTCTGTCAAGATTTCCGAAGTAGCTTTAAAGAAAATAAAAGGAGCTGGGCATAATTACTCAAGATTTTTGCCAGAAAACTCTTTATTCACTTTGTATCTAAGCTTAATTTCTCCCTACATTTGCTTAGCTGGAGCATATTTAGCAAATCTTTTAAAAACATAAATACAACTGTAGAGTTCATTCTTCCTAACAAGTAAATTTGGTACATCTTGACTCTTAATCAAATCCATGTAATCTGCACCTACCCAAAAGTCTAGATAAGGGCTCCAGTCACAACTGTTGCTTTTATATACTTCCCAGTATCAAGAAAGCAGATGACAAGGGGAGACAAATGTGCAGTCTAATAACCTGAGCGAACAATAGGTTATTTTCAATAGAGTGAGGAGGACAAAAGCCGAAGATATTCATTTCCATTCCCAGGTTGTGAGACCAGGGTGGTTACTGCTTTCACCAGATGCACAGTCTTTAAGGCTCACAATGCACATTTACCCCAGGGACATGCAGAGAGAAAGCCAAACTCTTGCAACTTGATGCAAAGAGGTTTGGAGTCCATTAAGACATCTCTCAGTAACAAGGTATTCAGGGTTAGAGTAAAGATTCTATGCTTGTTTTCTCCCAGAAAATGAAGATTGTTACATAAAACACCTGACATGGAATCAGAGCCTATGTAGACCACTTTGAACCTGTTGCTATCAGTTTAGCTTCCTTTCCTGCTAATCAGGAAAAAGGAGATAAAGAGGCTTGCTGGAAATACAATCTTAAAATTCTGCCCTATCTTGAGCACATTTAAGCCCAAGATCGTCCTAAAGACACAGAATTATATGCAAACAAATAGGAATAAGTTAACAACAGCAACAAATAGCAGTGATGTAAATATCCCTTAGTAAATGTCCAATAAACAGCTCAGAAGTCTTAATTTTTTTCTAGAGCAATTATATACAATATGTATTACCCACAGACAGATTCCAGGTGTTTAAAGGTTCTGCATTTCATCCACATACAATGCCTGCAAATTTTGGAGGCAACCTTTTCTTTTTGTTTTGTTTTGTTTTGTTTTTAGCTTTAATTGCATATAAGAATCTTTGCTTTCTACCTCTCATAATTTGGATAAGGATTTACTGACATAATCAAAGTACATAAACATGATTAAGAGAAAATCTGTTTTCAGCATTCCCCTAAGTGTGTTACCTGTAAAAATAAATTATATTGAGTAATTGGTTGTTGAAATTAAAACTAGCTGGAGAGATGGCTCAGTGCTTGCCATGCAAAGCAAGGACTGGAGTTTGGATCTCCAGCATCCACAAAGAGCCAGGTGTGTGCTGACTGGAGGAAGAGACCAATACTCTGCGCCAAGATGGCTTGCTGGGCTGGTCTAAATTGGTAAGCTTCATGTTCAGCACAAGACCCTGCCATAATTTATAATGTGGAAATCCACTGAGGAAGATACTTAATGCCAGCTCCTCCACATAGTACGTGCACATACATGTGCACGCGCACATGCACACACACACAGAGGCTTTCACATAAGTGTAAACACATATATAGACCACACACATAACCAAACAAAAACTTGAGAAACACTTTAGTTATATTTAAGACTTTACCATGGACAATGTGGCTTTGAATGGAGGGAACACAGCGTGCTGCACTTTTTATACTTACTTGACAGAAAGGTTCTGTTGTTTGGTTAGGATTTTAAGGTGTTTTGTTTCACTAGCAGTTTCCTGGAAATATCAAGTTAGAAAATGTAGACAGTTGAGTGTCTTCTTTCTCTTTTTGCTTCTATATTTCTGTGTACCGTGTCTTTGTTATCCATCACCATAACATCTGCTTGTCATTCTTACTAAAGGGTTTGAATTTCGTGAGATCAATGATGACATACTTTCAAGTGTTTTCATCTTAGTATTTAGCCCATCAAGGTTCTAAATATTGGCTAAATGAATGACTGGTTTATTGTTACACACATGCTTTTGTTGGGTTTTTACAGAACACTTCTTGTGACATTCTGGACTATAATTGTTTTAGTCTAGAGCTTTTCTACCAGTAACTTTAGGTTCATTTAAGCTAATCGGCAGACTAAAGACATGGACCAGCAGAGTAAGACTGAAAATAAAGGAGCGGATTAAAACAACTCACAATAGGTGCTGTTGTGGAGCTGTGCTTAAGAAAGAAAGAAAGAAAGATACATGTGTAGAAAGATATCCAGTGAAGCCTATAGCAACAAAAAAGGAAACAAAAAATCCATAATAAAAAAAAAACCAAAACAAAATATCGTACTCTTAAAATGACAGAAGATAAGTTGTATACTTTCTGTTGCAAGAGAAATCAAGAAGTTTAATTATGGAAAATAATCTCTTGGCCAGATGGTTGAAACATGATCTGGATGGTTTATGTTAATGAAGCTCAGGTGCTTTTTCACAGCATCAGTTATTAAATAGTCAACATCAAATGCCAAACACCAATTCTAAATCCTCATACTTTTAATAGGTAAGCACTGCTTGGTTAATTTGGGCTGTACCATTATTTTGTACAGTAGAAACATTTTGTACTTTCTTTTGGATTCTGACCTACTGTCCTATTAGTCCAGAGTAAATGGTTAGCAAATCCTTAGTGATTAATGTACCTCTTCCCTGCCCACTCTGTTTTACAATTTAGAACAGGGAGAAAAAGTAAATGTGGGAATGGTGTCCAAGGAGAACTTTGTCTTTTTTTGTTGCTCTTGTTTTGGATTTTTTGGCTAAACATACACTGAATACTTTTATTCACTGAGTGCTTTTAATATTTTGTGTTCACCATAATCCCATGTTTCAGTGTTTTAAATACGGCATCTTAAAACTGGAAGAGATATTCAGAAGCTAAGTATTCTACATCACACCCATAAGGAAAAAGGCTTCTCTGAGGTTCAGCAGTGCTTCTCCTGCCCAGGGCTGTCTTAAAATAAGTGTGGCCATTCCTATGCTTTTCCTTAGAGAAGATTAATATGTATTTGTGTAAATAATTTATTTACAGGTGCTTGACCATGACTTACATGATGACAGCTATTAAATTTTACTAACAACATGTAAAATATTAACAGAAATACTTATCCTTTAGATTGATAGTTTAATATTGTGATAATATTAATCATGATTCAAATTTCCCTAGACATCCACTGCAGTTCAAATTATACTAACACTTTTGTATATGCTTCATTAATTATTTACTTAATTCGGAATGATAAATGCAAGAAAAATGCCCAACACAACTTTGAAACAAAGGATAATTATGGACCACCCCAAATGACAAAACCTATCATGAGGAAACAATTATCAGTAATTAAAATAGTCTTCTATTTGTAGAATAAAATAGAGACGCATACCAAAAAAATCCAATTGAGAATGTTGGTGCACTTTTAGCTGTATCTTAAAATGTGGTATACTGTCAGAATGGTGTTGTAAATCAATGCAGAAAATGTGTGGTAACACTCATAGTATAATAAAGGCTTATTTTTCAATTCATGTGAATCAAATACTTAGGCATATAAACACAACAAAAAATATAACAAAAAATAAAGCCGATAATGGTGGAGAGAAGTAAGCTTTCCTCATTGTGATATAACCTAAATCAATTTATATATAAGTGGTGAGGGGCTACCGAGGAGATGACTCAGTGGATGAGAGTGCTTGCTGTGAAAGCACGAGAATCTGAAGCGGAACTTCCAACAGCCCCTTGAAAAGCCAGGCCTGCCTAACGTCTCCAGTACTGTGGAGACTGGCGGACCATGGACATTCTCCGGCAGCCAGCCTGGCCCCAAAGTGGGCTGCGGGTTCTGAGACATTGTCTTGAAGCACATAAGGAACAGAGCTTAAAAAGGAAGACATCCACCTGGGCGCGGCGATGGAGGCATGTAATCCCAGCTCTCTGGGAGGCAGAGGCAGGCAGGGCTCTGTGAGTTCAAGGCTAGCCTTGTCTACAAACCCAGTTTAGGACAGCCAAGGCTACAGAGAAACCCTGTCGCATACAAAACAAAACAAAACAAATAAAAAAGAGGAAGACATCCGTGTCCTCCTTTGGCCTTGTCATGTGCATGCCCAGGCACTCATGGCTGCATACACACAATTCGCAACACACAGAATTTTTTTTTCTGGCTTGGGGCTCAGTTCTCATACCATAAAATCCGTAAGTTCTGTACAGCAGAAAATCTATAAAATTGAGGTCATAATCTGAAAAAAAATAATTTATATATGCGAAATCAAGGGTTAATATTGTTATAATATAAATAAGCCTTCCAAATCAATAAAGAAAAAAGCAATGTCACATTAAGAACATGAACATAAGATTTATTCAAGCAATTTACAGCCGGAATCAAATGGCTATTAGATTTGAAAAGATGCCCAAACCTACTAATTGCCAAAGAATGCAAATTAAAACAACAGAACACTATCATTTCCCTACTATTAGACTAGTCAGTGCTGAAGAGTGATCATTCCTTGTACTGGCAAGGATGTGGGGAGATTGCCTCTATAATATGCTATTGATGGAAGTAAATTGGTACTATCTACTTAGAGGGTAAATTTAGACGTATTGATCCAAATTTAAATGGGCATAAATACCCTTTGACCTAAACAATTGCAATTCAATGGGCTTACAAGGTTCTCATACAGGGCTAAATACTTTGCTCAGATTCTCACTAACATTGTTCTTTGTAGAGCTTTTGTGCCTGTATAGAAACCTAAACTGTGCAGTTTACATGTTTGTCACAGACCTTTTATGATAACAAAATAGTAAATCTCATCCTGTTACGGTGGTGATATGAACTTCACTTGTGTAAATGCATCTGCATCTTATTTACAATTGTATTCTCAGCTAATTAGTATGTGCTTATCAATATAAAAACTTGATAAGTGAGAGAACATAATTAATTATAAAGCTTCTATCAGCGCAAGTTTTATTCCAGAGTATGGTGAGTAAGCAAAGCATATGACAGCCTATTTTGCAGATAATTCTCTGTATGCATATATATATATATATACATATATCTGCATAAGTTCATATAGGTATGAATATATATGTCACAAGACACAGGAAGCATGTTTTTTTCTTTGACTCTTCGGAAGAATTCTTAAAGTAATAGATTAACAATTTACTTCATGTACAATAGCATTTCCTTTAGTTTTGAATTTTCTTTTAATCAATGGTTATGTTTAGCAATTTAAGCTGTTTAAAATATTAATGATTTTAATGCATTATTTTTACTTTGCAAAAGGAGTACGTAAACACTATGTTCAACTTACATGTTGACAGTGTGCGCTATAGTATGGGCATGCAAGCTTGCATTTCCTGAAGTGAAAAGTGTCTGCAGGTGCTCCATTAGATGTGCAAATGCTTGATAAATTAAGAACAAGCCCAGTCATTATCCGATATAATTAAATCCATGCAATCATGTGTGCTGAGACAATGAAATTGCTAGCAAATTTGAGGGCTCAGTTGCCCCATTAGCCTCATAATTTAGTGCCACAATAACATTTGACACAGTGGTCTAGCCTTCTATCCTGATTTTGTTTTTTTAATATTTATCATGTTTTCTGTGGCTAAAAAGTTTTGCTTTTCATTTAGTCACTCATTCATATGAAAGAGCCATGCTCTTTATAATTCCCTGAATTATATAAAGAAAATCTTTTTGCGCTAATAGTCCTGGAACTTCATTCATTCATTCATCCTTTTTTCACATTCACTATGTATTCATTCTCTAGTCAATATACGTCTATTGAGTAAACACTTGGCTGCATGCCAAAAATTTTGTATGTACTCACAGGCTCTGTGGCAGCACACGCAGGACTGACACAGGTTCAAGCCATATGGGGACCCAGCACTGAGAGCGAGAAGTGCACGGGGAGTCCACAACAAGATGTTTGCAATTTTTACCCAGTGGCAAAGAGAAAATTGGTTTCCTCTTATGGAGTGTCAATGGGCAGATCAAGCACACTCCAGTGCAGGGCCCATGCTCATGAGTAGTTGACAGACGTAAGATGAAATCCATGTCTTTTGTGGACCTTTAATTTTGTTTTGCTTATGCAATTGTTTGTTTTTATTTTCATTTTTTAAATAAATTTTTGTTTAGATAGATTTGAGAGGGTGGGGAGAGGACAAAAACCATGACGTTGGGTGGGTAGAGAAGTGGAGAGGATCTGGGAGTAGCTGGGGGTAGAGGAAAAGCATGATAAAAATATATGAAAACCTTAAGTTAAAAAATGGCTTTTTTCCTTGACCGAAAAGAAATGTAAAAAGCTCTTTTAAAGTACTGGCGTCTAGATAATGAGCCCCTGAAGCTGATTCAGGAAGTCTAGTTTAGAGCCAGCTATCGCTATTAGAGTGTATGCGGCAGGGCTAGAAATAGAAATCACGCCGTGTGGCAGATCCACGGGAGTGGTTTATTAGAGGGGAGGGATACAGAGACAGTCTCTGGGGACCTGAGGACACATGAGGGAAGAAGGGGCAGGGAATGGGAAGAACTCCCTTTATAAGTCAGCCTAGCATATGCACAGAAGGTGCATACGTGTGGGGGTGGCAGGATCGGAGAACTCCCTTTATAAGTCTACCTAGGGCATGCAAGAAAGTGCACATACATGTGCACACGTGGCTTAGGGGACCTGAATCCTGCTGGCTGCTGGTGACACATTTCAGATGGATGACATGCTTCCTCGTTGGCTTTGGTGTTGCCTGTTTTCCCATGGTCATCAGGGCCTTTTGGGGTGGCTGTATCACCGCCTGTTTACTAACAATCTCCATATTTGTCAGAAGTACTACAGGTAATGGCTATGTCCAAAAGTTAAGAATTGCAGGCTTAAAAAAAAAAAAAATGCTGGTGGGAATGCAAACTAGTACAGCCACTTTGGAAATCTATCTGGTGCTATCTCAGAAAAATGGGAATAGGGCTTCCTCAAGACCCAGCTATTCCACTCCTTGGAATATACCCAGAAGATGCTCCAGCACACAACAAGAAAATTTGCTCAACCATGTTCATAGCAGCCTTATTCATAATAGCCAGAACATGGAAACAGCCTAAGTGTCCCTCAGTAGAAGAGTGGATAAAGAAACTGTGGTACATATACACTGTGGAATACTACTCAGCTATTAAAAACAAGGAATTCCCGAAATTTGTGGATAAATGGATTGAGCTAGAAATGATCATAATGAGTGAGTTAACCCAGAAGCAGAAAGAATCAAATGGTATATACTCACTTATATCTGCATACTAGCCCAAGGGGCATGTCCCACAAAAGCCTTCACTTACCAAAAAACTGGGACAGAGGGAAAGGCATCCTATTGGGACTCTAAATGAGAGACGCATGGGAGAACAGCAAAATAAAAGGATCCAGAGGGTCCTAGAAATCTACAAGTAGAACAATATGATAGGCAGATTTGGGCCCAGGGGTCCCGCTCAAACTAAGGCACCAGCCAAGGACAATACAGGAGGTAAACTTTAAACCCCTTCCCAGATCTAGCCAATGGTCAGAATATTCTCCACAGTTGAGTGGAGAGTGTGATACGACTTTCTCACGTGTTCTGGTGCCCCACATTTGACCATATCCCCTGGAGGGGGAGACCTGGTAGCACTCAGAGGAAGGACAGCAAGTAGCCAAGAAGAGACTTGATACCCTATGAGAATATATAGGGGGACGTAATCCCCCTCAGGAACAGTCATAGGGGAGGGGAATAATGGGAAAATGGGGCAGGGGAGGAATGGGAGGATACAAGGAATGGGATAAACATTGAGATGTAACAAGAATAAATTAATAAAAAAAAAAAAGGAAAAAAAATGCAGGTTTGGAAGACATGGCTGCATCTGCGTCGACAGCTTCTGGGGAAAAGGACTGCTGGTAGACAGTATAAACTCAGGCTTCCACAAATAAGTGGCCTGAGCAACATAGCTTGGGTCATTCCCTCTGAACTTGAAGTATTAGAGTCTGTCTATCTGGAGGAACTATGGATGATGAAAGGACATGGCAGCTCCTCGCCGTGGGAGGTCTTTGTCACTCTACACCCTGCCCCCGCAGAGGTCCAGGAGTCGCAGTTCATCTGCTTCACTTTGGTACTTCAGGTCCCAGTACAGTATCCCCACGAAGTGCCACAGATCTCCATCCATTACCCCCGAGGACTTTCAGATGAGCAGATCCACAAAATGTCACAGGTGCTAGGCCATGGGGCCACTGAGAGAAGGAAATTCTCGTAACAACAATGTGCGCCATGGCCAGTGTGTCGTCTGCCTCCATGGTTTCCAGGAAAAGGAGGCCTGCACCAAAACACCCTGGTACCGCTACTTCCACTGCCACTGCCTTGCTGGGTGCATCCAACACATAAAACAAAAGCTGAAGACATAAGGACAGGAACAGGAGCGACAGCATGCTGTCACCAAACAGAAGGCAGTTGGTGTGCAGTGTCCTGTGTGCAGGGAGCCCCTTGTATATGATATTGCCTCACTGAAAGCAGCCCCTGAACCCCAACAACCCATGGACCTGTACCAACCCAGTGCAGAGAGCTTATGTCAACAGGAAGAGCTCAAGCTGCCGTGTCAGAGGCAGCAGGAGAAGGGTAGCATCCTGGACCTTGAGGGTGAACGGAACCGGTACTTCATTAGCCTTCAGCAGCCTTTTGCTGCTCTTGAACCTGAGTCGGTTGTGTATGTGCCCCCTCCTTTTGGGTGCCTCCCATCGTACGGTCGCAGGAGCCACGGCCAGACCATACAGGCTACAGCATGAATTTCCGGGGTTCACCCAGCCTCTCGGGATGACACCAAGCACCTACTGCCCTTTCTGTAGATACAATCTGCTTCCCCAGCTGCCCCATCAACTTGGCCAACTCCTCTACCCATGGCTACACAGTATGTGTTTGAGAAGACTCCAGGGGCTGGCCCATATCAACAGAGGCTGGGTACAACCCAGAAATCCATGCTAGATCCTCAACGACCTGGCCGTGGCTCCTGGCGACAGTATGATCGGAGGCACCCAAAAGGAGAGAAGTGCTGTGCCCCAAAAGGTACCACTGACATCCACAAACTGCCACCTCCTGAGAGACCGCTCAAGAAGCCTGTGAACTTAAAGGCAGAACTCTGTAACAAAGTGCTCTCAGGTCTTCCTTAGGAGAAGGGGCCTAGTTGTTGGCAGGACTCAGGACTGTGCTCACCAGAAATATTCCAAAAGCCGTACACCAGGTTCTTCCTACTCCCTCCCATCTCAGGGCCAGAGGGCATACCGGTCTGGTACTCACAGGGTAGGAGCAAACAACGAACAACTATTATCGAGATCCTCAGAGACAAAGGGATGAGTTGTGTAAATACGGGGATGGTTGTGAAGAGTTTGCTGTAAATGAACTCTTCCTGGAGGAAGCATGCTTTTCCTACATAGAACTAATATGTATTGTCTTGTGTCATCCAAGTCTGTTAATGGAACTTAAAACCCAAAAGAAGAGACTTTTCTCCCTTTATAAAACCAAATCACCCAAACTGTGATTGAAACCATATTTTCTGTCTTAGCTACTCTACTCCATAATTGAATGAATTAGGTATACTAGACTCTGTGATTAAACTCAGGAAATGGAAAAGCAGACAGACAAATTCTATTTCTGATTTAAAAAATAAAAAATAAAAGTCCCTGGGAAGTTAGGAAGAGGTGAAGGGTTGCAAAACTGAGCTCCTTATCGCCTAATCCAGAGCCTACTTCTGAGAAGGCACTAAATCTGGTATGGTTTTGAATCTCGTTTGCTTAGTGACTTGTAAGTAGGTATTTCTACCTAATCTTTGATACTTATGAGAACTCTGTCCTAGCCTTTTGACCAAAGACTGCAACAGGAAACCCATTTGAAATTTTTCGCAATGACAGCGTAATTACTTGTGTCTGAGCTTAATAATTTAAAAAAACAAAGAAGCCTTGACTTTTGCCCTGATTAATCCTTCATGTCATGTATGATGGGGCTTTTTCTTTTCCTTTTGGTGTGTGTGTTTGTGTGTGTGTGTGTGTGCAAATGCTTGTATGTAGAATCTAAAGATCTATGTTAGGTGTCTTCCTCAGTTGCTTTTTGTGCTTTTTGAGATGGAGTCTCTCAGTGAACCTGAAGCACATCCATTTGGCTAAGCCAACTGGCCACTGAACCCCTGGCATCCAACTGTCTCTAGCCCCAAATTGCTGGGGCAACAGAAAGGCATCACTGTATCAGGCTTTTACTGGACATTGGGTATCTGAATTCAAGTCTTATGCTTGAACAGCAGGCAGTTCATTGACTTAGCCATTTACCCACCCACCCCTTTCATTCTCTTTTAATTTTGTTTATACAATCTGAATTATCTTCCTTTCTTCCCTCCTATGAGCTACAAAAACAAAGCACAGACACTAATGAAAAGAAGCCTTGGAAATTACTTTATCCAAAATAGAGGACAATGAATGACAGACACTCTGAGCAAAACCAAAATGCTTCACAGAGCCCACTGCCTCTTTTTCTCTAAATAGAAGACAGGAAAGAAACTGGACCACATCTAAAATTCCTCTCTAGGAAATCCACTGAGTGTAGTCCACATCAGAATTCCACAAATAGTCCCAAAGCTCTAGAATGAAAACTTAATGAATTAATAATAATTTGTTATTAAGACCTAAAGATAATTGATTTTGTGTTCATTTTCTGTGACTACATTGCCTTGTAAAGAACAAATTGGACCTTATTGATGAAAAGCTCATATGATTATGAGGGTATTGATTTTTCCTCTACAGGTTTCCAAGCAGTGTGGCTATATCTAGTGTGAAGATAGATATATGGTGATGCATTTACATAATTTTACCTTGTGTTACTACTTTGAAAATAAAAATATATTTCTTCAGATTAAAAGAATTGGTCAAGATCCTCATAGCAAACTGACTGTCAGAATTATAAAGTCTGTCTATTCCAAGGACATAGGAAGGTGCCATTTATTTGGAAAATAGAAATACTTCCATACTTTGTAAACCAATACAGTTGTTTATATTAGACTTTCTATGATTACGCCAAACACCACTTGGGTATTCTTAATATTTTGTTATAAATCATTCTTTTATTATTTTCAAAAACATTTATTGACAGTAGCCTAAAAACAGATTTTTCTCTCTGGCTTTCTCTTTTTTTGTGAAATTAGTTAACATTAAGCTTTTTGTTGATCATTCAGTACTATGTGTAAAACTATATCCGGAAATGAGTATTTTAGAAATGATAACTCTGTTATAAAATATCAAGTTGAGTTATCACCATGTATAACCATATTTTAATCTCTACAGATTTTTAAATATAGTGATAAGAAAACAAGAATAAATTAATAAAAATTTAAAAAAAAAAAGAGGGCATCGGGTCACATTATAGATGGTCGTGGGCCACAATGTGGCTGCTGAGAATTGAACTCAGGATCTCTGGAGGAGCAGTCAGTACTTTAACCTCTGAGTCATCTTTACAGACCAAGGTTTTTAATTTTTATAGACTCCCAACTCATCACTCTTTTCCATTTATCATTAATGATTTGTGTATTTTAAGCAACATTTTTGTGTTTTGAGAATTTCATGACATTCTCTTACTTCCCATTCTTTTTTTTTTTATTAATTTATTCTTGTTACATCTCAATGTTTATCCCATCCCTTGTATCCTCCCATTCCTCCCCCCCCCCATTTTCCCATTATTCCCCTCCCCTATGACTGTTCCTGGGGGGGATTACCTCCCCCTGTATATTCTCATAGGGTATCAAGTCTCTTCTTGGCTACCTGCTTGTCTTTCCTCTGAGTGCCACCAGGTCTCCCCCTCCAGGGGACATGGTCAAATGTGAGGCACCAGAGTACGTGAGAAAGTCATATCACACTCTCCACTCAACTGTGGAGAATATTCTGACCATTGGTCAGATCTGGGAAGGGGTTTAAAGTTTACCTCCTGTATTGTCCTTGGCTGGTGCCTTAGTTTGAGCGGGACCCCTAGGCCCAAATCTGCCTATCATATTGTTCTACTTGTAGGTTTCTAGGACCCTCTGTATCCTTTTATTTTGCTATTCTCCCATGCGTCTCTCATTTAGAGTCCCAATAGGATGCCTTTCCCTCTGTCCCAGTTTCCTGGTAAGTGAAGGCTTTCGTGGGACATGCCCCTTGGGCTAGTATGCAGATATAAGTGAGTATATACCATTTGATTCTTTCTGCTTCTGGGTTAACTCACTCATTATGATCATTTCTAGCTCAATCCATTTATCCACAGATTTCGGGAATTCCTTGTTTTTAATAGCTGAGTAGTGTTCCAAAGTGTATATGTACCACAGTTTACATGTTATTGATTCTTTGTGAATTTCACATCATGCACCTCCACAAATTAAAAAAAATATATACAAAATATCTTTGTGAAAGTTGTAGTGTGTTATAGTGTGTACCACCACAGCATACCCTGTTGTCCACACATCTTTACTTGTAAATATTCATTGCAATGAATCATTGGTCTGGTTCAAGGTCTCTGGCTTCTGCTATACCATCAATAATGGATCCTCACCAGGACTTCTCTTTGTTATCCTTTTGTTTTTGTTTTGTGTGTGTTTGTGTGTGTGTGTCATGGAGATCCTGTAGCCTTGGATCTCTAGGATCTGTGTGGTCACATTCTTTAGACGTTCATAGATGAGTTAGATTTTGGAGTGAGCCAACCTAAAGCACTGGATCTGGGCTTGTGTGCCAGCTCTCCAGACCCCAACCACCAGGGTGAGTTCTCCCCAGGACTGCACCACTAGCTCACCAGAGTGCTACAGCTAGTGAGGAGCAGGGCCCCCTCTCCTGCACTCATGCTCACCTGCCCCCTTCTCTCTGGGGCTGTCTTACTGGTGTCTCTGCTACCAGTGTTAGCTCCACTGTGCTGCCCAGAAGAGGTGCAGGGGCCAGCTGTCAAGACTACTGCAGGTGGCAACAGGTAAAGACTGGAGAGCATCACCCCCACACTCATGCTACCTCAGGGCAGACAAGTAGCAAGGCTAACTCTCTTTCACCCAGCCTTCTTCAGTGCCAGCTTCTAGCAGTTCCCACCACTGGTTCTAGGTTAGGTACAGGTTAGGTACAGAGCCAGCTTTCCTGTTGCCTTGATCCCAGGTCCAGCTCCCAACTGCCACAGGTGGCGATGGACAAGGGAACAGTTACTTTCCATTCTTTTCTCTAAGACACTGAGCATTCTTCTCTTTTGCTCCCAAAAAAATCTAATTTCTATTGCATGAAGAGTCTTGGGGAGTGGGTCCTGCCCTGGGCTGTACAAGGGATCATGTCATTATAGAAAACTAAAGCTCACTCTCCCAACAGCTGTTACATGCCAATAGCTCCTTAGCAAGGGGTGGGACTTGATGCTCACCTCCTTTGTGTGAGGATTTTTCTTATTTTGAGCTTACACAGGTCTTAAGCATGCTGTCACAATCACGTGAGTTCATAGACATAACTGCCCTACTGTGTTGGGAAAACAGTTTCTTTGAAGTCATCCACCACCACCACTGGCTCTTCATAATTTTTTGTCCCCTCATCCAGGAAAATATTTGCTTTGAGGAAAGGAGCATGATATATATGTCCTATTTAGAGCTGAGCACTCCTCAGTCTCTTATTCTCTGCACATTAATGCGCTGACTATCTGTTATTTTCTCTGTTGCTTTTATTATTCTTTAGCTGTCTTTAGCTTGTAATAGTTCAGACATGATGCACCTATATGTGGTCTTCTATATTTTATTTGAACCATGTTATATATCTAATTACTATAAATTAATGGTTTTTGAAAAGTTATGAAATATATATTAACATATTCAAAATTTTGTCTACTCCTTCTGTTTCTCTCTGTCTTTGAATACTACTGTTGTTAAGTTATAAAACAGTTATGACATTTGGTTTTAAGCAATGAAGAAAATTTAAAATATGAGGGAAGTATGTATGAATGAAATGTCACAATATCCCAGAAAATTTAGTTCCTTAAGTATGCATATATGCTGCACACCCCGGAATTTTTACATAGCAAATGTTAATGTTACCTGTCTTCTTTCCTTATTCTTACAAAACATCTCTAGGTGCCTTTCCTCCCTCAGCCATCTATGCAAGAAAAGACTTGCTACAAAGATCCACCCACATTGCTACCAAGACTTTCCAAGCCCTTCGCATATTTGTGAACAACGAACTCAATGAACTCTATATCGGACTGAAGACAGCACAGAAATTTCTGAAAACTGGTGGTCGCCTTGTTGCCCTATCCTTCCATTCTTTAGAAGATCGCATTGTCAAACGATTTTTGCTTGGGATAAGCATGACAGAAAGATTTAACCTAAGCATTAGACAGAAGGTGAAGCAAATGTCTCAGCAAGATTCCGATCATGAGGTTGAGGGGAGAAGCTCTGAAAGAGCTCCTCTGATGTGGGAACCCATACACAGGAAGGTGCTTACTCCTGGAGATCGAGATGTCCAAGATAACCCCAGAGGGCGCTCAGCCAAGCTCAGAGCAGCTATCAAATTATGAGGATCTTATTATTTGATCCTCAAATTTTCCCTCAATATTTTTATTTTTTTCTAATTTAAAACCATGTTTCTGAATAGTTTAATGCAATGTAAAGTATGAGGAAGTCTGGAAATTAATGGTATATGGCTTTTTTTCCTCTGAAGAAAATGTAGGAAGTTTTAAGATGACCTAAAAAAAGCCTTACACCCAGGGAGCAGGGAGTGTCAAAAGTGAAAATTATGCATTGATCTATGCATTTTATTTGAATTATAAAATGAAATCTCTTCTTTGATGAGGAAATAGAAAAACTATAACATTATGTTAATCTTAATTGTGAGCTCAAACTGTCCAAGAGAATGATAACCATATCTGTATTCCCTAAATTTCAAATTAAGATAGTCACATTTGCAGTGGATATTCTATGGCTCAAATAATTCATGATGATCATGGAACAATTTATAATTTTTCCTACCATAGCCTTTTCAAATGTAAGCTTTTTATAAATTGTAATTTTCCAACATTATTTAAAATATGCCTTACTGATGATTTTCACTAGGGAAATCATAGCTCATTACTTTAAAGGATTTTTTTGGTATGATCCATGTTTCATGTATTTCAAAGTAAGCATGTGGAATTGTCCTAACAGCCCTCATAGAAAATTTGAGGTACAGAACTTATATTTTCTGTCAATTGTATCTATTGCACTAATGTACAATACCTTAGTAAACAATATAATTTCTTGTTTGCAACTTGTGGTTTTGTTTATTTAATTTTTAAATGTTATGCAAATTAGTAAGTTTCATGGCACTTCCATAAAAATAAAGCATTATGTTAGTTCTTATCAACCTACTGCTCTTGTTCTCCCTTCCCTAATTCCTTCCCCCCTTATTAGTCTCTCCCTCCCCAAAATAGCCTCTTATTCTGCTTCATGTCACAGGTATTCTATTATCCTCTAGATCTCTCTCCCCCCTCTCTTAGCCCTCTTTCTACTTGTGTATTACATATAATTTTCATGTATATATTTATAAGTATATACACACATGAAAGTTTCTCAAATGGAGAAAGAAACCTGCAATATTTGTCCTCCTGAATCTGACTTTTTTTTTTTTTTTTTTTTTTGCTTGACATAATGATAGCCAGGTTCATTTTATTGAAGATAAAGAATCAAGAATAAAGTAATCTTAATATTATTTATGACTGAATATATCCCACTGTTTATATGTGCTATGTTTTATCTATCTGTTCATGTGTTTGTATGTAAGCAGACGTGTGCAAGTGCTCATACACTTGTGTCTATGGTCAGAGGTCAGAGGTCAATGGCAGGTGTCTTCCTCAGTCATTCTTCACCTTATTTATTTGAGATAAGGTCTCTGAATTCACTTACAGCTCACTGGCCAGTTACATTGAATTGCTAGTTAGCTGCAGTGTTTTGTCTATCTCCACCTCTGGCACTAGAGTCACAGTTGCTGCCATTGTGCCCAACTAGTTCACGGAATGATGCTAAGAACTGACAATTAGATTCAATGAAATTAAAATCAATGAAAAGATGCTGTGGATGTGATTAATGAAGAGACAATTCTTAAAAGATGAAGTACAAATGCCCAATTACATATAAGTTGTTAGAGTATTTATTAATCAATAAGGAAATAAAAAATGAAACTGCATGGATAGTCTTTCTTACCCATTCAGAAAAGCAGTCATTAAGAAAACAACAAATTTTGGCAAGGATGCAAATAAAAGGAAACCCTTATACATTCCTAATGAGAGTGTGAATTAGTCTAGTCACTATGGAGATCAATATGAAATTTGTAGAACAAACTAAAGATAACCTGGTAAGAGCAGATACTACACTTAACCTTAGCCAAGGAAGAGGGTTAGACGATGGTATAGAAGAAGGAAGGTGAGCAACGGAGCAGGAAGGACTAAGCGGGAGTTATGAGAGTGGAGTCGAAGAGGGGCTATAGGGAAATATAACATATACCACAAACCTTTGAAAAAGACATGGAAACCTACTACTGTAGAAGCTTCCTATTACGAGTATAAAATCTTCCCAAAATATGAACATACATGAATTTAAATAGTGTTGCCCTGTGTGGTATTGGATGTAATACATCCCTGACACCATAGGCTATCAAATAAAAAGCTCAGTGTGTCCCATTGAGTTGCTGGTCAGTGGGAGTCCCATTGCTCCTCAACAGTCCAGGCTATTGCTATTCCTACTGGTTAACCTCCAGAACTTGATGTTGAGATCCTATTGCTGAAGACACCACATACCTAAGTCAAAGGACATGGAGAAATCAAGTTGGTATTGGCATAGAAGCTTCATCCTTAATGACTAGTGGGCTCCTGGTGAAGAAAACTGATCAACAGTATTTTGCAGCTATGAACTGTATAAGCTATGATAACGACTGGCCTGATAAGATATGCTCTCCGGTGCAATATTAGTATAAAGGCTCTGGGAGTAACCAACCACTTTCTGATTAGACTTAAGGCCTAGTCCACAAGATAGGACCCATGCCTACTACTGTTAATTGGCCCAGGAACCTATGGCTGGTTAGGTCATAGGCTCTAGGAAAGAGCCTGCCACTATCCTAGTAAATAGACACAGAATTAGCCTTGCCCCTAAATGCTTAAAACCACTACCTTACTAAGCCAGCTAAATCCCTAGCTACAGTCTAAGCATGTATCCATATGCCTACAGATGAGTGTAGTTTTTACCCTTTAGCAAGGAAACTTCTTGCAACATAAAGAGACCACAACAACAACAACAACAACAAAAAATGCAGAGTTGTTCAGCTCAGGCCCAATGGGTAAATTTATAGAACATCTCACCTCAAACCCACTCGGTTGCTGATACGTTCATAAAACTACTATGGGAAAGTAACACTCTAAGAGGAAACAGAAAAGTATCTTATGTAATATGCAGGAGAAATATTCTTAAATAAACACATTTACTTTTAAAATTGGTGTGTGTGTGTGTGTTTGTGTGTGTGTGTGTCATATTCTATTACTAGGCTTTGTTGCGGTGTTCATAATAAAATACATGAATGTATTTTAAAACTGTAAATCTAGAGAGTGGTTTTGGGAAATTAAGACAATACACAGAAAGCTGGAGCTAGGAAACCCAGTGGCACAGTCAGTTAGTGGGAGGTACTTACACAAAAATAAAGACTAATCTTTACAGTGTACCTGCAGGCTTTGTCAATAAAGTGTTTCTGAATCTCTTTAGTGACTATTTTCTCAGATTTGTTGAGCATAGCTTCAATTTGGCAAGTGAAAAATGAAAGATTTTAGTTTATGACTTAACATAAGGATATTTAATCACTGCACAACTTTTTATGGATATCTATTTTGTTCATATTTTTATAAATTATTCATTTCATTCTCTTTGAACCTACAAAGGGTTATAAGCTTATATTTGTGTTTAATATAGCTTTTCTACATTATTTGTGTTTAATTTAATATATACCTATATATTATACTTGTGTTGTAGTATTTGCTATAGCCAGTAGGTTATAAGAGAATACAATATGCCTATTTAGTTTTTGTAATTAATGTGGCTGTAAAAATCCCTTGAAATACTGCAAGTGTTTGAAAAACACTTTAGTCTCTGCAGAATATTCCATATTTCCAAAGGTTTATAGAAAATCTTATCACTATTTTGAAATACTAAACAGAAATTATGAATCTATACTACACATTTTCAAGAATACTTCCAAATTTCTCTCCTGAACACTATGAGAGTATTCTTAATAGAACATGGTGATTAAATACACACACACACACACACACACACACACACACACACACACACACACACACTTCTCATTCACTGACCATTTGGGGGAAAATTAAAAAGTTGCTCTATTGCTTCCATTATCACATAAATATATTATAGCAATTTTAAATTAACTTTGCAAATAAAAATTACTATTTTCTTAGACATACAATGTCGTGTGTTTAATATCAAATGGAGAGTTGTTTGCAAAAGTCCACAAATATCCCAAGAGGCTGTAAAACCAAAATATTTTTGTCCAATTTTATCTGGGGATAGATGCTAATTTCATCTAATGTTTAGTAACACAAGGTAATCTGACAGATTTCTAAGAGAATATGTAAATATAATTTATTTTTAAAGTTTCATTACTATAAATTTTAAAAATTAAAGACTTAGTAAAATAATTTATGCAGGATAACTGTGGACATAGTTTATAATACCTATCACAAAGTTCTTCACAAATATTTTGGTCTCTTCTCAGAATCCATTTGAATTATTAGGCAAAATATAAAAACACAAATGTAATGCTTTGATGTTTACAGTAGGAGATTGTCCCTTTGGAAATATTGTATCCTCTAATGCAATATGTTGCCTTGATTTCTGGAGAGATCACCCAACATTAACAGTTTCCCTGTTATGTGTCTGATTACACAAATGATTATAGACAAAGCTGATATCAAACAAGGGCATGAGATGTTTTTGATCCTTGAGGAATTGTGCTCCTTGATCCCTATCTTATATTTCCAATTAATCCTTGCCTGCTGTACTAGATGAGGGCTTATATTACTAAACTATCAACATGAGCCCCCTCACTCTCCTTAGGAAAAGTATTATCTAATGTCACTGAAACAAATGTGAGGAGCAGTGTAGATACGTAAGACAACTGATGATAGGTAACATACCATCAATTTTAAGTTCATGTGATTGCTGAATATATGAATTTAGATATGCTATTTAATTTATTCAATTTTTGTTTATTTTACCTTAAAACAAGAATGATATTTAGACCTTGAATGAAGTTCCTATGAGTGAATCAGAATAATATTTATGCATGAAATCACAGCTAAGAATAAAATAATGAATGATTCCACAAACACGATGAATTCTCAATGGTGCTGTTATTTTGCTGACAAAGATTTACCAAACTCTACCTTATGTTTGTACACAACATGACTGAGAATGTATATGTTTTATCCTGGCAGCTGTGGGTATAGCCCCTGTACACTTACAGCAATTGACTGAGTTGCAGTCAGTTTACTTGGAAATGTTATTCCTTCTAAGCCTACAGTGTTTGTCATACCATGAGAAGGTATTCAAAAGGTAGAGCTGCTGCATTTCTGATTATGAAAAACAAGATGGCATTAAAAGAATCAGCTGCTGAAGTTGCTTGACATTTATTTAGGTTGGACAAAGTAGCCTCCTATCCCCTTATATGCAGTTTGAAACCTATGTAGGATGCTTCAAAGTAGTCTATTAAAAAAAGAAAGAATAAATGATTTTGACATAGTAAGAGGAACATTATTACAAGGCTATAAAACACAGTCACCGACAGACCAATGTGACACCTTTTTTTCTCACATTAAGAAACTAGAATAATTAAATGTAAAAAGATGATATTGTGAAAACAGTGAAACAATTGTTAAAAATAAAAGAATTAGGAGAAGAGATGATAGGGGAGTGCCTGTGATTAAAGCAAAATACATTCAAACATGGATGTCTCAGGGTGAAGCTTGCTGATACAAAGTTATTATTTATTTATTGGTGTTTTGAGACAAGGTTGCTTTGTGCATTGGGACAATTCTAAGACCATGTTAAAAAAACGTGTACAAGGAAGTAGCTAGTTCATAACCAGAAGAAAATGGAAGAGAGCAGTTGAATGTGTGTTCTACCGAGGGGCAAATGTAAAAACATATTACCCCATAAACAAGTAAGCTTAATTGTAAGATAGATGGTCTAAGTTGATAATGACAAGATATGATAGATATAGATTTACATTCAGAATTTTAGATGCACCATGATAGGAAAGATGTTTTCCTCAAGGCTGCCAAATACAAATAGCCAAAGCATTATGAATGTAACATTTATATAATTTATTATTGTTTCATGGTTCTTCTTGCTGTAGGTAGTTTATTCTATATATGTGTAATAATATAAATGAATATTTATTTTATTTTATTTTTAAATTTATTCAGTTATTGATTTATTCATATTACATCTCAATGGTTATCCCATCCCTTGTATCCTCCCATTCCTCCCTCCCTCCCATTTTCCCCTTACTTCCCTCCCCTATGACTGTGACTGAGGGGGACTTCCTTCCCTTGTATATGCTCATAGGGTATCAAGTCTCTTCTTGGTAGCCTGCTATCCTTCCTCTGAGTGCCACCAGGTCTCCCCATCCAGAGGACGTGGTCAAATATGGGGCACCAGAGTTTCTGTGAAAGTCAGAAACCAAAGGGGCAGATGGTAAATACTGGAAAGAGAATTGAGACTTTGAGTGAGCTGATTATCTTTACTGTCACAGACCCAGAACAATATTTTATTAGCATGGTATACTTGTAAACCCTACCACTCCCTTCACCTCAGCATTTATCAGCCTCATCATTCCCAATTTTGTACTTCAGTGTTTGAGAAGAAAACTAATCCTTGCTTCTCTTTCCACACTTTACTTGTTTTCCAAGATTTGGTTCAATCCATTTTGTCTCCTCAGTCTCTAATCCCTTCAGATACAAACCTGCTTAAACTGGTCATATGTCAAAACCACATGGTAGTAACTAAATATCTCCTAGATAAAATAAAATATGCCAAATATTATATCACTGCTTTGAACTCATTAAAAATGGAAAAGATGAAAGTCTAAATTTACACCAGCCTAAGAAATTTTTATTAATAAGACATCATCTTTGATAATGACAATACAATAACTATCAAACATCTTACTAAGAACAGGAAAATCAGTTTAAAACATATCTTATTATAAATCTGAGTGAAATAACACAAAATGAAAAATATACAAGAAAAAGAGAAAGGCCAGCTTCAATAACCACTGATTTTGATTCATATAGAAAGCTTCTTGGAGACTAAGGGGAACTTTGGACAGTCTTAAGGAGCACATGTGGACATGAGGACAAATGTACCTTGAAGGAATTGGACTTAATTTCATATCATTTCAGACCTTGAAATAGAATTAAATTGACCTATTCGCTAGAGTCATTAACAAGAGTTCCTGCCAAAAGTATTTTAAATCCCCTTAAGGGAAAAAAATCACATTTCTAAAATAATTTGTGTAAGTTTTTACTTATAAAATTTCCCCAAATGAAGAGATAATACTTTTTTTGTTTTGTTTTGTTTTTCGAGACAGGGTTTCTCTGTGTAGCCTTGGCTATCCTGGACTCACTTTGTAGACCAGGCTGGCCTTAAACTCACAGAGATCTGACTGCCTATGTCTCCCAGAGGCTGGGATTACAGGCATGTACCATTATGCCTGGCTGATAATACAATTTTTATATATCTATGTCTATCTATGTATCTATCTATGTATCTATCTATGTATCTATCTATCTATCTATCTATCTATCTATCTATCTATCTATCTACCTATCTATCATCTATCTGCGAGGCAGTCCTGCCAGGGCAAAGTGATCAAAAACCAGGCAACCAAGTCTACATCAGAGACACAACCAGTTTCCCTTTCTAGGGGACACACATGAAGCCTGAGCTGCCCATCAGCTACACCTATGTAGCAGGACTAGGTCCAATCCATGTATGGTCTCTGATTGGTACTTCGGTCTCTGTAAGCCCCTCTAGGATAATACAAATTTGTAAAAGGGAGAAGAATGTGAATAATAACAAAGCCCCATGGAGTGTTTAAGTGCATAGCCTAAATACATTTCAGGAAATAAAGAGATCTGAAAATTAAAAAGTATAAATTGAAACATCTAGGAATGAACTGTACTGAGGTACACAAAGTTGACTCACTGTATTTGAGAACATATCAGACATAGTGAGCTGGGAGGTTTTTCCAGAGGCAGTATCTAAAATAACGCACCAAGTAATCAAAAGAAAAAGAAAAGGAAATGTAGAAGAGACATAAGAGTTAGAATTCTGGTTCAAGTGGAATGAAATTTCAAAGGAAGTAAAGAAAAAGATAGAAAAAGCATGGTTGGAACAGACATGAATAGAATCATTGAAAACTGGCAAAGACATCTATAGATTCAAGAAGCACCACAAAGTTCTAGGGAATGACAGATAAAACTACTAGAAGAATTAAAATCCAAGAAGAGAGATATAAAAATGGAAGGACAATGGACACTTTCAAGGAATTTGGCTCACACACCACCAAGAAAATCAGTGATGATAAACTGTACTTCATATTGCAGCACACAAAGTTGACAAAAGTTTGATATGAGGACTGATGATGACTGAGCAAGGCACAGATTTATAAGCATAGCAGAATGTCATTAGGAGTCATTTTATTGCTATGGTCCTTTAGCTGAACAGTAGTATTTGGTATTCCTCCAGGACCCATGCCTATTTGGTCTCGGGTTCTTGGCCACTCACACAGTGTCAGATCTTAATTTAAAGTACTAAGTTCAACAACTGTTTTCTGTTTCTTTTCAATAAAATGTAACTCAGATCAAATGTTATTCTTGTATTCAGTCTATAAAGTACAAAGCCCAATGCTTCATTTTTGTAATTATTTTGTCTTGTTCCATTTGCCCTCTGTTATTAATAATATTGAGCAATATTGTTGTTAATGATGTTTAATTTTACACGTGGAGATTTGAAATTATTATTATTATTATTTAAAAATATGTTAAGAATGCTTATAAGCTGAACCTATGCATCTTATAAAAACAGTCTGCTTATTATTCTTATAATAATCATCATCGTTATTATCTTGAAAGAGCACAGATTTTGGAATCCACCCTGTGTTGAAACCCTGGGCACAACTCAAATTAACACATCTCTCTGCTTACCTTTATAGTAGTAGCATTTCTAGGGGATTTGCCTTTGTGCTTCCCAGCCATGGAGCTGACCCTTCTGCGTGGCATTTTGTCCCTCCCATCTTGCTGCATGACCCCCTCCTTGGTTTAGCAGCAAAGGCTAATCTTGACTGCTAACTACAAGCCCAACCAGGTGTTTCCTGATTTTACACAAGAGTTTAATGTGAAAATGGGATCTTTGCAAGGTGTAAAACTTAAAAAGTCTACAACTAACATCCCTACTAGTTAAGAGTGACTAAATTCCAATGAGAACGTTGGAAGTCAGAAAGAAGAGGATCTCATCCCACCTGCTCCTATCTCTTCTTATAACTTGACCTTCAGCCCATTCTTGTTTTTTATGAGGTAATAAATTCATTCTTACTTCCTATTTATTGTTGGTCTTGTTCTTTTAAAAACAAAATTAGTTCAGTTTGGATTTCCATTATTTTTAAGTCAAACTAATAATAGCTATAAGTGGATGGATTTTTTAAACATTATTTCATTTGAATGTAATTATGTAAAAATATTCTTTAACTTTACTAACTGATCATATAAGTGAAAATTTCCATGATCTTTTTAAAAATATATTTTATTAATTTATTCATATTACATCTCAATTTTTATCCCATTCTTGTTATTTTCCCATTCCTCCCTCCCTCCCATTTTCCCCCTACTCCCCTCCCCTATGACTGTGAATGAGGGGGGCCTCTTCCCACTGTATATGCTCATAGCCTGCTATCCTTCTTCTGAGTGCCACCAGGCCTCCCCATCCAGGGGACATGGTCAAATACGGGGCACCAGAGTTCGTGTGAAAGTCAGTCCCCACTCTCCACTCAACTGTGAAGAATGTCCTGTCCATTGGCTAGATCTGGGTAGGGGTTCGAAGTTTACTGCCCGTATTGTCAAGAAATAACATCCTTAACCAATACCAATGAATCAAATGGATCTAACAGATATCTACAGAACCTTTCACCCAAACAAAAAGGAATATACCTTCTTCTCTGTACCCCATGAAACCTTCTCCAAAATTGATCACACAGTAGGTCACAAAGCCGGCATCAACAGATACCAGAGGATTGAAATAATACTTTGTATCATATCAGATCACCATGGCCTTAGGCTGCACTTCAACAACAACAGAAATAACAAAAAGCCTACATATACATGGAAACTAAACAACTCTCTGCTTAATGATACCTGGGTCGGGGAAGAAATAAAGAAAGAAATTAAGGACTTCCTGAAATTCAATGAAAATGACAGAACAACATCCCCAAATTTATGGAATACATTGAAAGCAGTGCTAAGAGGAAAATTCATAGCACTAAGTGCCTTTAAAAAGAAATTGGAAACATCCCACTTAAGCAACTTAAGAACACAGCTGGAAACCCTAGAAAAAAAGAAGCAGAAACATCCGAGAGGAGTAGATGTCTGGAAATAATCAAGCTCAGGACTGAAATTAATAAATTAGAACAAAGAAAGCTGTCCAAAGAATCAACAAAACCAAGAGCTGGTTCTTTGAGAAAATCAACAAGATAGTCAAACCATTAGCCAAACTAACTAAAAGGCAGAGAGACAGTATCCAAATCAACAAAATCAGAAATGAAAAGGGAGACATAACAACAGACACTGAAGAAATTCAAAGAATCATAAGATCCTACTTCGAAGGCATATACGCCACAAAATTTGAAAATCTAAGGGAAATGAATGATTTTCATGATCCATTCCACTTGCCAAGATTGAGTGAAGAACAGATAAACAAGCTAAATAGTCTCATTTCCCCTATGGAAATAGAAGCAATCATTGATAGTCTCCCAACCAAAAAATCCCAGGGCCATGTGGTTTCAGTGCAGAATTCTACCAGACCTTCAAGGAGGTGCTAATACCAATACTCTTCAAGCTACTGCAAAAGATAGAAATGGATGGAACATTACCAAATTCATTCTGTGAGGCTATAGTCACATTGATACCTAAACCTCACAAAGACCTGACAAAGAAAAAGAATTTCAGACCAATTTCTCTTATGAACAAACATTGATGCAAAAAAATAATAAAATACTTGCAAAACAAATACAAGAACATATCAAAGATGTGTTCACCATTACCAGGTAGGCTTTATTCCAGGCATGCAGGGAAGTCCAGCAGTGTAGTCCACCATATAAACAAACTGAAAATAAAAACCACATGATCATGTCCTTAGATGCAGAGAAAGCATTGATAAAATCCAACACCCATTCATGTTTAAAGTTTTGGAGAGATCAGGGATACAAGGCACATACCTCAACATAATAAAGGCTATATACAGCAAGCCAATAGCCAAAATAAAATTAAATGGTGAGATACTTAAGGAAATTCCTCTAAAATCAGGAACAAGGCAAGGCTGCCCACCCTCTCCATATCTCTTCAATATAGTACTGGAAGTTCTAGCCAGAGCAATAAGACAACAAAAGGAGATCAAGGGTATCCAAATAGGAAAGGAGGAAGTCAAATTATCCCTATTTGCAGATAAGACATATTTTAAAGAAAAACCATCAGTATTTCAAAACTTGCACTTAAATGATTGTTTCTACCTGTACTTCTGCAGTAATTCCTTGCTAAGAATAAAAAATATGACATTCCCTTCCTTAGATGTTTATGTGTTCTTTATGCTGCTTGGTTTTTTGTTGTGGTTGTTGGGTTATTTTTCGGGGGGGAGGTTGGTTTTTTTTTGTTTGTTTGTTTGTTTTTAATGAACTGAACCTATGGCTGACTCTGTAAGAATAAGTGTATGCTTACAGAAATACAAAACTATGTTTAAACTTCAGCCAGATGGATTTCCCACTTAATACACACACACACACACACACACACACACACACACACACACACACACACACACACACATTGGAAGAGGAAGTGTCAAGGATAAGATTAAAAAAAAGAAACCTTCAGTGAATATTAAAACCATATAATTCTATAATTGACCATTGTTTCTTTGAAGAAATTCAACATCTGCCTTGAAACAAAGACTGAACATCAACTGGGGAGGAGAGCTATTAAATTTCAAAATCGCTTTGAAATCATGTCATATTAGCCAGTTTAGACTTCTCTTCTTTAAAGTATCTAACATTTTCTAATGGTCCCCAGATCTCTGATTCTTGGTATTTCTTTAACTTAGAGAGTATTCTTTCATTCTCAAATGACAGTATTGAAGAAGGCCCAACAGCATATAGATATTGGGGGAAGGACATCATAGCTGAACTTTGTGAATACTAATTTGACAGAATGTCCAATTGTGGACATCACACAAGGCTCTCATGATAAATTTGGTTGCTTGGTCTAAGAGTTGTAGTGTTGCCCTATATTTAGCATTTCCTTAACTTTTAATCTTTAAAGATGTATTTGTTTGTAGCTTACCTCTTATTTGGTGGTGTATATGAATCTACCAATAAACACTAATTTATTGCTGTACTCACCAGTAACACTTGAGTATCTGTTTGCCAGGTAGTGAGAGTAAAAGAATAAAAAGAGTATGTTTTTCATTCTTGAACAATTGCATTTACATAATGGAGTATTTCACAGCTTTTAATACAAGCATCATGAAATTTCCAGGCAAATGGATGTAATAAGAAGAAAAATCATCCTGAATAAGGCAAGCCAGACCCAGAAAGTTAAATATGGCCTATATTCACTTATAAGCAAATGAAAACCAAACTACATTTAATAGACCCAGAAAGCTCAGGTGAAGAGGAGGGTTCTAGGTGGAGACACATAGATCTCTCTAGGAAGTTGACATAGAATTGATTTTACAGATGGCGTGTAGGTGGGTGGGTTGGGAGTTGAGGGATCAGGTGTCAGGGGAGAGAGTGAGGAGAAAGATGGCTAGAACTGGGGGTCATCTTGGGGGAATGGTAAGGAAACAGTACAGTAGAAACATCCTATAATGTACAAAGGTAAATATCCTAGTCCTGTGGAACATAAAGTCTCAACTAGCCATCTCTTGTTACCATGAGAGAGTTCCAGTGGTGGGATTGTGTTGCATTCAGTTGAGTTGTTGGCTAAGGGGGTCCCATGGAAATCTCCCAAACAACACAGGTTTTTGCTAAGATAAAGGGCTGCTCTCCACAAACTGGCAGCTGAACCCTGTTTCAGAGGCTAACACAGTGCATACAACAAATATATAATGAGACATTTCACATTTTTTTTTCACTCAAGTCTTAAAAAAATATCTGCTATACCTCAGTTTGGTCTAACTTTAAGAACACATTACTGTAGGTATGTGTAGCTTGGATAGACATCATGTTTGTTTGTTTAAACTTTTGTACTAGAAATTGAGCTTAGGGCCTTATATATACTAAACAAGAGCCCTACCACCAAATTGTACACCCAGCTCTTTTATACTTTATCTTCCATTTTTCTGATGAGTTCTTGCTGAATTAGTCTGACTTTAAACCCACTATATAGCCAAGACAGGCCTTGAACAAGCAATCCCTCTGCCTCCGCCTCTGAGTACCTGTGATTATAGGCCTGTATCACCATCTCCCACTAGCTGTGATCGAGTTTTCACTGATTTTAAAATCCGCTGTCCTACAATAACTCAAGAATGCCATATATAATTTGAGAAACACAAGCTCGGCTTGAAGAAAAAAGAAGTATAGTATTTTGATGTATCACACACATGGAAGAAAATGGGATCCATATGCCCTGCAGGGCAATGCAATCAACTCAACCCATGAAGATGCTACAGCCTGTCACTCTCCCAAGGGCCAAAGGACATCCATGCCTTAAAGAAGATAGACAAAACAGATCTTTAGTCACATTCAGTATCAGACAAGCTCATTTTACACCCTTGACCATTGCTAAATATGACCACACCAGAACTGGCCTTTATATCAACATTAAAAGGCAGGTGTACATCGTGGTTAATTCCAGCATCATAACTAAGAACATGACCATAGGATATGCGAAGCCATGGATGGTATTTAGTGTGAAAGGAATTTAAATGTGGGTGTGCATGCATATATGTGTGTGTCCGTGTGCATGCTCCTGGTTGTGAGTATGTGTGTGAATGTGCATATGTGCGTCGTGTGTGTGTGTGTGTGTGTGCACGTGTACATCTCTGTGTATGTGCGTGGGTGCACGAGAGTGTGTGTGTACCTGTACGTGCATGCACAAGTGAGAGAAGAGCACCAATTCAGCTCCATCACTAGGACTAGGCTTTATTCCCTCGAGACAGGGCCAGTCACTGAACCTGGAAGTTACCATTTTTGCCTAGACTGGCTGGCCAGCAAGCACTGACACTCTCTCTGTCTCTGTCCCCTGCTTCCCACAGCACTTGCTCTAGAAGAAGGCTTTTATAAAGGTTCTGGGGATCAGAGACTCAAGCTTATACAAGAAGTGTGACAGCCTAGGAGGCCATGTTTCTGGCCCTGTTTTTTGTTCCAGTATTTATTTCAATCACCGAGCATTCTCTCCCCTAATAGTGTGTTTGTGCATGTGTATACTGTTCAGATGTTGTAGTATATTTAATGAGATAATCTTAAAGACTAAGTGACGAGACTGTAGCTTATTTGGAGTATCTAATGTCTATTTTTAAAGTGCATCCTCACCATGATGGCTTAGCTAGGCTGTCCCTTATAGTCAATCTTCGGTTTTTATTTTAAATTTTGTATTTATTATAATTTATTCACATTACATCCTGATTGTTATCCCCTCACTCTTATCTTTCCACTCCCACCCTCCCTCCCCATTCTGCCCTACTCAGGTCTCATCAGGATAGCCTGCATCCCCTTCTTCTGTGTGCCCACAATGCTGCCCCACCAGGGGAAGTGATCAAATCACGGCATCAGAGTTCATTACAGAGGCAGTCCCTAATCCCGCGCCCCCTGTATCAATTTTCTTGTCCTGAATGAAAAGGTAGGCACCCAGATCTTTTGAATGTCTGAATGTTTTGTGCAATGAGATCTACTCCATGGTGGTTTAAAGAGGTATGTACCTTTTAGAAACAGCCTGTCATCCTTTGGTGACAGGGAACACTGTAAAGCTGTGTAAAAGCAGTGCTGGGAATCTTGAATATTTTGCTCAGATTTAAAAAAAAAAAACCTCAATGCTAGATTTTAATCAAATTTTTAATAGTAACTACAATATCACAATGTTCATTGCATTACTCATTGAAAATACAATGACTCAATTTTATAGTTGTTTCTTATGCAATTTAGAGAACTTCACAGGGACTTGATAAAAAAGAAGACTCCAAACCTGATAAAAATGAGTCTAGCATGCCATTTCACTTCTCTGATAGGGTGTAGAATCATTACAGTTAAGAACATACTAAAGACATCCAAAATATATTAATAATTTACCGTCTTCTGAACTCAACATGATCTGCCAATACAGACTTTCCCCAAACTTTACAACACTGAGAATATATATGTTCTTTCCTGCCAGCTTCTCTCTTCAGAGGGACATTTGAGGGACACTTAATAGACTTACCAGGTAGAAATAAAATGTATTTCACTATTTTATGAAAGGTATACTGTGCTATTAACCATCTTCTGCTTATTCAGTATATAACAACTCATGCTCCCTCATGAATCAATCAACTTTGGAAATATGATGATAACGCAATATCTATGTCCCAAAGACCAAGGGGAAAGAACTTAGCACAGGAGAAATATGCTTTAATTTTGAATGCTTTCTTGGGTTATGTTCACCTTTTAATGAACTTCAGGTTGACAAATGTTTTCTCATCTCAGTTGACAAATGCCTTTGTAACTCATAGAGTTGTTTTAGAAATAAAAAGCTAATTAATGGTGAGTGGTAAATGCTTGAGTTCAGATCTCCTCCACATTCCTCCTTGGAATTTACTCACCTCTTTTGCCAACTACACCTTCATTATCCAAAACCACTTTGATGCCTTTAAGAGCTGCCTTGGCTGCTTTCCTGGCATAGGGAGTGTTGGTGACCATGCTGCTTCACAGGAGGCCCACGTCTTTTCTTAGACCAACCACGCATGCCACAGCTTACACCCTCCAGATGACCAAGGAAGGTACAAATACTACATCAGACCCATTCTTGCTGCCAGACTACTTTGTTGAATATGGGTCAAGGGCGCACACATGGCTTTGCTGGTTCTTCTAATCACCTTTCCCTGCACAGATCTTTCACTAAGAGTCAGGTTTACAACACAAAGTATGACTTTCCCAAGCATCAACTTCATCCTTCCTGTTTTCTTCCATGTAAGAATTTCTCTTAAAATTTCAACGTGTTTGATACTCAGTATCTTCTTTTCATAAGACTCTGGGTGATATGTCACTCAATGTCTTTCCCAATACCAACTCTACAGTCACAACACTACGAAGAAGACAATAGGCAAATGGCCTTTCGTAATTTGGCTACAGCTCTTCTCTCTTGCTGCACTTTCATTTCTCTGGGATCCAGACAAACCCAAGTTTCTCTGTAGCTTACACTCTTTACCTTTGAAGATGCTGTCTTCAGCCCTGGGGTTGACATTCTCTGTAGTTTTTATGACAACTACTTCTTTGTATGACTGTATGTGCCTCACCTCTAGTAAGTTTTCTGGAACATTTTATTCAGAACTTAGGGGCGTCCTCTTGAACACAGTTTTTCCCCAGTTGTCATTATTTTGGCATGTTTTAGGTCACCCAATATTTCAGCATATCCTTCAATTTGCAATCATCTGGTTTTTCCTTATGATTACGTCTGAGCTATACAGTTTTGCTCAATACATTGCATTCTTCTTAGTAAGTTCTGTCAGATTATACATGATGTCTATTTTCCTAATTATGATTATATTAATCTTAGTTACCTGATTATATCCTAGTAGGTTTATCTGGTTTGTGTTCTCTTTTAACAAAATCTTTTGTGAATTGGTGCTTCAAAAGTAATTTTCTTCTTGCTTAACTTACCTATACTTATTAGTTTTAGTATATGTTGGCAGTTCATGTTTGGTTAGTTTTTTAATCAGTCATTATCCAGTGATTTCTTTTTTTTATATGAACTGTGTGAATACATGCACACCTTTGAAGACAGTGTGTTCTTGACTGACCAGTTCACCAGACTGGCTTTTCAGTAAGTCCCATGGATCTTCCTATCTCCACCTCGCCATCCCTGAGATACAGGCATACTGCCATGACACGATTCTCTTTGTGTGTGTCTGTGGATTTACTCTTATTGTTTTCTTTTTTAATTTAATTTATTATTTGGCATATACATTTATATTACTGCACAAAAATAAAATAAACTACATACAGCAAGGAGAACCATGAAACGGTCAGGAATTATATGTTACATACGTGGTGTTTTGGCTAGTTGTATTTGGCAACCTTGCAGAAAACATCTTTCCTCTCTTGGTGAGCCTGAAATTCTGAATGTAAATCAATATCTATTGTATCTCATCTTTATCAACTTAAAACATCTATCTAGACCTAAAGATGTCTTATCCCTTAAATAACTAAGCTTAATTAAAAAGACTAAGCTTTCTGGTTTTCAACCTCATTAGAAACTTGACAAGGAATAAAACTTAATTACCTGGGTAAACCTGAAGTGCAGGTAGCAACTTCCAAAATGAGAAAAAAAAAATGACAGAGACAGTTTGCTGCCTGAACAGTCACCTGAAACTCTCTACACATTGGAGCATCATCTTCAACCTTCTGGTCCAATATAACTGACGGACATATTTGTGAAGCAGGAACTATTGAGGACTTGCTTACCCTGTCTTGGCAGAGTTTGGCTGTCTACTCTGCCTGCATTCAAGTTTGCCCATTTTTATGCAGAATTCTGTCTGTGGAAGAAACAAGGGCATTTTGCCCAGTGGCTTGTTTGCCAAAATTGAAGCTATCTCCATAAGGAAGTTCTTTGATGCTCATCATCTTCTTTGAGGTAGGCTGGGTGTTGCCAGCAGTTAGCCTGCCTTATTACCAGAGAATCTTTACAGTATTAAATGTTGGTGGTGTTGTGAGCATAGCTGCCTTCCATGACACTATTCATGAATGGATGACTGGATCACACTGAAGGGCCGGCACTTCAGAGCAAAGCACTTTCCTGGCTGAGCCACTCCCCCTTCAAAATAGTGATTTCTAGAAATAGTATTCCTTTGGCATTTAGTTGAAGGCTTTCTGCCATGAAGAAGCACTTTCTCTTCTACCACAATCTATTTCGTCATTGATTTATATCAGTGGGGTGAATTTATTAAATGGGTTATAATCTGTAACGATTCCATCATCATCTTAACTCTCCAGTTCTTTTTTCAGACAGCTTTCTTTTGAATTTATTTCTATAGATTTCTTGTGTAATATCAATTTCTATATTTCTTAGTAATATCCTGTTTCTATTATGAGAGATATGTTTGGCTCTTTGTATTCTTTCACAACACCAACCTTAGAGTAAATATTCTTCTAGAAACCCTGGCCTAAGATAACAGCATCAGGTGCTGAATGCACTGTAGGTACAACTGCTCCTGGTCCTAGCACAGAGCTAGGAAACACATACCTTTATTTCTATGTTTAAATTACTTTCTCTATCTACAATAAAAATTCTTCATCCACTCATGTACCTTCAATTCTAAACCAGTGCTGACTGGCTTTCACCTAATATTATCATTTTTAACATCTGAAACTGTCTTTCTAATAATGAGAGACATGACTGTTTTTCTTTCTTTTCTTTCTTTCTTTTTTTTTTTTCTTTACAATTTAATAAATACTTCTTGATAACTGCACATGGAGTAAGGCAGCTTGGTGGTTCAGAAAGATCACAGCGATGGTATTTTTTCGACGGTGCGTACTCTATGGTACTGATTGGAGTGGCTTGTATGAAGTCACTGCTAGACCAGCAAGACTGCATGTATGCACCCATCATTTTCAGGATTGTTGGTAACTTGGGCAAACTTTCCCCAGATAACCTTGCCTCCTTGTGTCACAAGGCCCAATTAGCTCACATTCACTTCAATAACTGTACCTTTGGTGATTACACCCAGAGTTGTATAAAATGGGGATGATGGATTCTTTTTCACACCTACTATTGGCAGGCAAAGGGTAGCTTTCAGCTCAGGATGCGTGACGTGGGCTTTTTTGAAACTCAGGCCCATTGGCCTGATGAACCTTTCATATTTAGGTGGTTTTCTTGTAAAACCGTCACCAACAAAGCAGACTTTAGTAACCATCCTCTTCCACGCCTTCTTTTTTCTCTTTCTTTCAATACTTCTGTTTCTCCTTGGGCCTGGACTTTGGGTAGAGGGACTTCCCATTTTTCCGCCTTCTCTTTCCGTTTCTGCTTAATCATGTTGGAAAGCACTTTTGCTCTGGACTGTCCCTCTCTGTCCAGCTGGTAGGCAGGCACGGCTCCCTGTGGAATCTTCTCATCATTCTTCTGTTTGGTGTTTCTCTTTTCATGCATCTTAATGGTCTTTTTCATTTGTATTTTCTCGGCATGGCGCTGTTTATGGTAGAGCTTAGCCTTCAGGCCAGTCTTTTTTTTTTTTTTTTTTTTTTTTTTTGCCTTCTTTGAACGTTCATGGGCCTCCCGACTTTCTTTCTTTCTCTTTTTCTCATGGTAATCCAAACGATACCCATATCGTTTACGGTGTAATTCAATATATTCATTTTGTGGCATGTTGACAGCCGCGGAGCAGCTGGCCGCGACCTCCCGGGTGCCAAAAACCTCTTAACTTCTGGATCTCACTGGCCCACGAGCCTAGTTCGCGTAGGCCAGAACAGGAAAAGGAAGTCATTTAAGTTGGCCGAGTGGAGCGCGTATATACCACACACCAGTTCAGAGTCGGCTTTCCACGCCCAGGCAGAAGAGCCTTTTAAAAGGTGGCTGGAGAGACAGCCGTGGGTGCTGGGAACCGAATTCTTATTTTATGGTTGTGAGCCTAGCCTTTAACGGCTGAGCCATCTCTGCAGCCCTGTTTTTCTTAATATGTTAATTTATTTACTCAGTGCATGCAAGTGTAGCCAATTTCCAGATACTGTTGTCCAGTTGCCCGCTTTGCACAGATCTACCTTCCATTTCTGGGAAACCCACATCATCTGGCGCATTCATGCTATATAAGAGGATTTGGGTCAGTGTTTTATAACAGAACACCTCGTAACACCTACATAAAGGAGACAGAAAACCCAATAGCTGCTTAGTTCATGAGGCTAGAGGCCTCAGCTGTCCCATTATGGAGCTGAAGGCCTGGACGGATCTTAACAATCCAAAGGTCTTCAGTCCATGTTAGAAGGCTAAAGAAGTTGAGTCTCTCTCTGTGTGCAGGAGGAAAACAGTCATGGCAGCAGCAGCAACTCACCAGCAAGATGGTAAAACAAGTGGGCAAAATGGAAACCCTTTTCCTTCAGATCTCCTTATACCTGCACACTGCTGGGAAATGCTGCCCACTGTTAAGGACAGGCTTCCTCTTGAAGATGGTGCTAAATCCAGTCATGGTGAAAACAAAGTTTAATCATTTCATACACAAGCATACTTAGAAACAGGACATAGGCAGAGATACCATTTTTAAAACACAAAAGTTTCTATTAAGCTCCTTAACACATTATTTTGCTTTAGTTATGAATGTGTTGCAAGTTACCTTTTTGTCCTCCTTAAATATATTTTTTAATTGTGGAAAGTTTATGTACTTTAGACTTCATATCCTTTAACCATACAATTCAGAAGTTTTATACACACACACATGCACACACACACACACACACACACACACACACACACACACACACACACACACCACCTTGAGTAAAAGCACAGTACATAGGAGACCCAAATCGACTTCCACCTTCACTGCTATCCATAACTTTGAGTGAATCTATTATTTTTGCTCCTTGTGTAAATATTTTGGGAAGAAAGTTTACTAAAATATAATAATGGTATATATAATATTCTATAAAGAATATAGAAAAGTATGGAAAGTGTTGCATTGGTGATGTGAGCTCAGGCCACTGGTTGGTTTCATGGATCTGCAGATATGTTCTCTTCCTGTTAGGAATGTTTTTATTGTAGTAATAGGAATGTAACAGACAAGCTATTGGATATGATCCCTGGACTTCCTTCTCGATTCCTAAGTTATATTTTTTTCACTCAGTCATTTATCTATATACCAACTGTGAACTGCATGGTCTGAATACTGCCTGATGAACACAATGTCTCAAGCTGTGGGTTACAACCTCATACAAATGTCATGCAGCAAAATAAAGGGCATCTAGAAGATTTGGCAACGGCTCAAGGTTCTCAAATAGAAAACGACTAAAATTTAGTCCAAAACCAAACACTTAATGAATCAGAGATGTTTCTTGCAGCAACAGCCTGTGTTAGGTGATTTTATTCCAGCTCTCAGTTCTGAGCACATAACACATGTACTTTTACAGCAAGCATGCTGTTACACCATGGCACACAGCAAATGCTCCATGAATGACTTGGCAACTACTGTCTGCTATAAATTGCAGTGTTTATTCTGCTCATGCAAAGATCTCTGATCTTGCAGAAATATAAAGTTTTAATCATGGGAAAACATCGACTTTTGCTATTTTCCTATAATCATTCTTCAGCATCGAAGTGTCATATTTTGTTAGACATGTTTGGTTTTGAGGATCTGGAGATGTGATGCAATGGCTGAAGTGTTCACTGTGCAAGTGTAAGGATAAGAGTTTCTATTTCCAGAATACACATAAGTGCAGGGTGGGTGTGGCAGCTGTCTGACTCCCAACATTCAGAAGATGAAGACAGGTGCTCAGAGCAAGCTGGCTAGCCGGATAACCACTAGAGAGCTCTGCATTCAACTGTGAGACCCTGTCTCAGGGAATAAGATGGAGACTGATATAGGAAGATTCCTAGTATAAATATTGGCCCTCCGCACATATGCAAACATGCATACACACCGATACACATGAAATTATAAATACACTTTAAAAAATTTTAATTTTATTAACTTATTCAGATTACAACTCAATTGTTATCCCATCACTTGTATCCTCCTATTCCTCCCTCCCTCCTGCTTTCACTCTATTCCCCTCCCCTAGGTCTAAGATGGAGGGGTACTTCCTCCCCCACCATATGGTCATAGGCTATCAAGTCTCACCTTGGTAGCCTGCTTATTCTTTTTTTGAGTGCCATCAGGCCTCCCTGCCAAGGAGAGGTGGTCAAATATGGAGCACCAGAGTTCATGTCAAAGTCAGTCCCTACTTTCCACATAACTGTGGAGCATGTCCTGTCCATTGGGCAGATCAGAGTAGGGGTTTGATGTTTACTACTTGTTTGGTCCTTAGTTAGTGCAATAGTTGGAGCAGACCCCCATGGGACCTGATCGACCCATCCCGATATTCTTGTAGGTTTCTAGGACCCTCTGTGTCCTTCTATTTCCCCATCTCCTATATTTCTCTTACCTAGAGTCTCAGTAGGATGTCCTCACATCTATCCTAATCTCTTGGTAACTGAAGACTTTCGTGGAATGAGCCTTTTGGGCTAGTTCCCAATTATAAGTGAGTATATACCATGTGAGTCTTTCTGCTTCTTGGTTAACTCCCATTATGATCATTTCTTGTCCCATCCATTTGTCCACAAATTTCGGGATTTCCTTGTTTTTAGTCGCTGAGTAGTATTCCATAGTGTAAATGTACTACAGTTTCTTTATCCATTCTTCTACTGAGGGACATTTAGGATGTTTCCAGGTTCTGGCTATTATGAATAAGGTTGCTATGAATATGGCTGAGCATATGTCCTTGTTGTGTGGTGGAACATTTTCTGGGTATATTCCAAGGAGTGGAATAGCTGGGTCTTGAGGAAACTCTATTGCCAGTTTTCTGAGAAAGCGCCAGATAGATTTCCAAAGTGGTTGTACAAGTTTACATTCCCACCAGCAATGAAGGAGTGTTCCTCTTTCTCTACATCCTCACCAGCATGTGGTATCATTTGAATTTTTGATCTTAGGCATTCTAATGGATGTAAGATGGAAACTCAAAGTCATTTTGATTTGCATTTCTCTGATGACTAAAGACCTTGAACATTTCTTTAAGTGTTTCTCAGCCACTGGATATTTCTCTGTTGAGAATTCTCTGTTTAGTTCTGAGGCCCATTTCTCAATTGGGTTATTTAGTTTGGTGGTGTTTAATTTCTTGAGTTCTTTATATATTTTTGGATATTAGACCTTTTTCAGATGTAGGGTTGGTGAAGATCTTTTCCCAAGATGTAAGTTGTTGCTTTGTCCTGTTGACAGTGTCTCCTGCCATACAGAAGCTTCTTAGTCTCATGAGGTTTCATTTTTTTCACTGTTGATCTTAAGGCCTGGGCTGTTGGTGTTCCATTCAGGAAGTTGTCTCCTGTGCCAATGTGTTCCAGGCTCTTCCTCACTTTTTCTTCTAAGCGATTTAGTGTCTCTGGTTTTATGTTGCGTTCCTTAATCCACTTGGACTTGAGTTTTATGCATGGTGACAAATGAGGGTCCAATTACATTTTTCTACATTTAGACATTCAGTTAGACCAGCACCATTTGTTGAATATGCTGTCCTTTTTCCACTGAATAGATTTGGCTTCTTTGTCAAAAATCAAGTGACCATATGTGTGTGGATTCATTTCTGGGTCTTCAATTCAATTCCATTGATCAACCAGCCGATTGCTGTGCCAGTATTATATTGTTTTAATTACTGTTGCTCTATAGTACAGCTTGAGATCGGGTATGGAAATTTCTCCGGAGGATCTTTTATTCTATAGAATTGTTTTAGCTATTCTGGGTTTTTTGATTTTTCCATATAAAGTTGAGAATTGATCTTTAAATTCTGTTTGAGTTACTGTTCTCAGTTTCATTGAAAAGTCATTAAATTATTTTTATTTGAGAGTAAAACAGGAATTTTAATAATTCCTTAAATGGTCTTAAACATGCTTCTCTTTTTTTACTATGGGTCTCTGCAAAGCAGCACTCTTGACATTGAAGATTATAAATTTAAAACTATCTATCTACTCTGAAAAACTTTCAAGATGCTATTTCAGTATGAAGTATTCAATCAGGATTTAATTCTTTATTTAAAAATAAAGGTTTGCATCATCTCATTACTATGTAAATTTTCTATTACTTGTAATGAATAGTAAAATTATATGTGTACCATTGACTTGTTTTAAAAAAAATTTTTATTATTGGTTTCACTATGTGTTTGGATTGAGTGCTTACATTATGTGCTTATACACCCACAGATCTGTACAAATCATTAAGGAAGTATAATGATCCAAATTCACAAATATATTGAGTTATAGAGAATAACCTCAGAAGAATTTGCACTGGCTACCTGAGAGGCTAGCATATCAAGTGGATGTTGACATGGATGAGTTTGCTGATGATCTTGAGGTTGGAGGAGAAGTGCTATTTCTATGCTAACAAGAAGACCTGGAAAAGCAGTGAGAAGAGCTCCTCCATAATCCCCTTTGGAATGGGCTCCACGGGTTCCTCCCATATCTTCTCCCTCTTTTAGGTCCCTTGCTGGGCTTTTTAATATTACTATCGCTAGAACCCTTTCTCTTTAACAAACTCATGGTCTTTGTCAAACAGCAAGTGGATGCCATATGGGCAAACCTATACAGGTCCATTTTCACAGCCTGGAGCTTGCAGACTAAGGCTATTCAGATGAATAGCAGGCCACACCTTAGGCTTTTAGATGCCTTCCTGGTTTTGTAAAACAACAGCTAGATGCTCGAGATGCTTGAACAATACAGGTGCATTATCATAGACTTGACTTGGCAGACCAAGGCCATGATGAGCTTGAACACTAATGTGCCTTCGTTCCCCCTTCCATGACGTGGTGAGAATGGCATATACTCAGATATTGCCTGCCATTTGGCATGGACACCTGCAAGGGGTGTAGGACAAGGTACCGCAGGGGTAGGACCCGATTGTCCGAGACTCTGAGTCCCCTAAGAAGTAAACCTGATTGCATAGAGGTTGACGTCGGAAACTGTCTTGTTCGCTGTATGTTGGGGATGCCCACAGAGGGCAGATCAGGACCTCCCTTTCCTCCTCAAAAAGACATCTTGACAGGCCAATCTGGCCCTAGGAGGATCAGGTCAATGCTTCCCCCTCTGGTTAATGCCCGCTCCCTCTGGGGACCAAAGCTTACCCATATATGATGGATCCATTTACCTCCTCTTCTAATTAAGAGAGAGAGGAGATGTTGGGGACGGGCTACATGGCCAATGTTCAGCCATCTTGTCAGAACCTAGGTTCCTATTTCTCCAGAAGTCTGCCATTCACCAGAAACTAGCTGACCTTGTTGTAGGTCAGCAGTTAGACACCTGTTGTGGTCTATTGTGGGGGGCTGGTCCCAGAGCTACTCCTTTTCAGGTGGGACTACTGATAAAATCAGATTAAGGGCCAGCTGCCTGGGAGCAGCAGTTCCGGGAGCTTTTTCCTGACTAACCAGATCCTTCAGGACTTTCCTGGAATTTCTCTCCTGCAATTAGCAGCTATAAAGGTAGATACCTACCTGCTGGAGCATCCCAGAGTTAGGTATCCATAGCAACCCTTGCTTACGCAAATACCCATGCCTCTGTGCCTATATAAACTCAGAAATTTTTCAATAAACGGGGTTTGATCAGAAAAAAAATTAAGGTTGTATTAGTTATTTGTCTTTTGTGGCAAAAAAAAAAAAAAAAAAAAACCTGACAAAAGCAAGATAAGGAAGAAAGGGTTTGGTTTGGCTATCGTAGTGTGAGGGTACTGTCAATGACTTAGGAGCCACAGCAACTAGAGCTTGAGATGAATAGTCACATCGCATTTATGGTCAGGAAGCAGAGAAAAATGAACAGTTATGCTCAGATCAATTCCTCCTTTCTGTTAATTCCAGGTCCTCAGCTCATGGGATAGTTCCATTCACAGTACAGGGGAGTCTCCCCAAATTTATTGACCTAATTTAATTATACCTTCCCAGAAGTAATTAATTGTAATAATCCCTCACAAACATGCTCAGAAGTTTGACTCCTAGGTCACTCTGGATCCTGTCAAATTGACAATAAACATTAACCTTCACAGACAGGAGTATAAAAGTTTTATGCCACAATTTTGAGAAGGCTGTTAAATAAATAAAAGTAGCTATATTACAAAATTGTATCTTGTGTTGACAAAGTAAAACAGGCCACCTGCACTCTATAATTGAAGTCTATTAAACATTGCATCAGTTAATCAAAGTATCCTGAAAAAATGTTTCTCTAATGGGAAAATCCAGCTAGAAGAAACATAATTTTGGTTAGAAGATTTGCAGAGGAGCCTAACATTTCTAAATCGTAAAAAAAAAAAAATTTTTTTTGATTATATTTCTTCATGCCTTTTTATTGTTAAACAACTATCCCCAAGTGTGAAAATGCACAAAGACAATTTGCAGATAAATTATTTCAATTAACCCACTGGTCTGGGTCTACTGAGCATTCTGAGACACAATCTCTGTCCTCCTAAAAATTACACTTTATTTATGGAAATAAGCTACACTTAAATTTTTAATTTTGAGGAGCAGACATTGCAATTCTTAAATACACATTCCCTACAATAAATATGCTCACATTAGCTCACTGATTATAAAGCAACTTTTAGAATAAAAAGAAAAGAAAAACTCTCACTGCCACATATTCTGTCTGGATTTTAGAAATTGAGCCCCAGAGGAATAGAATGGATTTCTTTAATGTATCCTTAGATGGTAGAGCAAGAGCAGCCATTCAGCTTTGCCTGTAGGTCTAGCAGAATTCTAGATAAACCACTCATAGTTATAACTGAAGAAAAAAACCTATTCACCCTTACAGAGAGCAGCATGTAGACTTGGAATCTTCTTCCTAGATTCCTGCTCTAGCTTTCTATCACATTAGCCTTCTCACAGGCGAGTTAGTAAATTATTGCATGAGTGGAGGTGTTGTAAATCATGATATAATCTCTAAGATTGTATACAAAAAATCCCCCTCAATCAGAATAGATTCTTGCTTAAGTTATATGACACACATTTTGTTGCATAATTGAAGAAAAGCTTAAATGTGGCAGAGCAGTAGTCACTCATCATATGTAGTGATTGGCTAAGGTATGGCAAGAAATCTGCACTGAGAACAGATGGCATAAGCAGCATTGAGAGATAATAAATGAAGACAACTACCAGTTAGGAAAACTCTAAAGTCAGCACTTAAAAGCAACTTCTGTCCTAGCACTCTTGGATGCAGAGACAAGTAAATCTCTGTAAAGTAAATGTGCGACAGCCAAGGTTACACAGAGAAACCCTGTCTCAAACAACAACAGCAGCAGCAGCAGCAACAACAACAACAAAGCAACTGTCTGAGCCTTGGAAGGTGTCCTGGATCACTTTGCCTGGAGTCAAGATGTATGTCATTATTCTTTCTGCATTTATTTTACTTATAAGAGTGGCATAGTTATGAATCTGAAAATTGGTTCTACAGAAGAAAATTGTAAGGTAGCTGACAGGGTATAGACACTATAAATTACTGTCGTGTAGTAATTTATTATTCTGCCTATGTTAAATACACTTCCTTTCTATGCAAGATGAACAATTAAGACTTTCACAGTGGCTATATCGAGACCTAACCTTCATCTCTTCACAGGATGGAATAAAATTCTACCTGACCTATCTACCATGACAGGATGTTTAGGCAGATATAACTGACACATGAGTCACCCGGTGACTGTCTGACTGTGTCCCTCCAACAACTTGAACATTTTTATTTCACATGTTATAACCCTAGAAGATCCACCAATGCGACTTTTCTCTAGTGCTTTGCACATCTCTCATTCTAACAGCCACGATAGGACAATGTGTCTCATGCTCTCAATAAATATTTATGTATTTGAATGAGAACTGAGTCTCCTCCACCAACAATGCCTTAAAAATTCACTTAGCTTCATTTATTCAGTTTGGAAGCACTGATATTTAGTGTGGTAATGTTTTTGTACACACTTGGATTAAGTATAAAAGATTTTCAACCAGTGTCACACACATTGTTCATTCTATTTCTGCCTGAGTTTCATGTTTCTTCCAACTCTTATACTTTGACCTTTGTTTTTATCACGTAGCTTGGCATTGCTTCCTGCATCTCAATATTTCCTCCTATGTCCCAATCCTTCCCATAGCCCCAAATATATGATAAGGTCTAGATTGGGAGAAACTCAAGGACAGGGGAAGAACATCTATGCATCACAGTAACTACAAAACTGACAGATCCATAGTTTGACTTTTATATCAAAATTCCTCTGAATCAGAATGTTTGCAATACATATGCACAGAAAAGTAGCCTAGTTTACAGTGACATGTATATGATGTACAAAATCAAGAGTAAAGTTAAAGTGATTATGCAGTCAAGTCTAAGTTTCTAGAAACTTCTGAGAAATGAAGCAAGAATATCACATGAATGCAGAATTTAAACAAGATTTGGCATATAAATCATAAGTAGCCATATTATGGGATGATGGTTAAAGGTTTCTGTAGTTCATCTTCTCAAGCCTATAGACATGAAAAATGATGGAGACCAACTAGAGTGAAAGGGTTACCATGTTGATGCTCACTCATTTTCTTATGAATGCTTGATGTCTTGAAAAGGATCTATTCTGAAGACTATCATGAAAATATAGGAGTTAAGAGATATCCATGTGGAAGCAGGTGATAGGGTTATATTTTAGTACTAAATGGAGAAATGTGCCACCAGATTTTAACCAATATGCAAATGTATTCTGTTCTAATAGAGGGTCACAATGACTATGTTTACTGAATGAAGTATAAAACACGAGAGTCCTTTTAGTCCATTTTCAGTTGCCCATATTTATTATATGCTATTACAGAGCCGGCAACTTATAAGGAGAATGAAGTTTGTTTTGGCTCACATTTCAGACCCAAGGTTGAGATGTTGGCAGTGGTGCTCTTTCTGGCAGAGTCACAAATTGGTGAAGTTTACCGAAACAGGGAAGATGTGTGTCTTCTTGTCTCCTGATTTTTCTTCCATTTTAACCATGGGCCCTTTATTCTGTAGGGCTTTCTAGTCATAACCACTATGCTAAGGCGTCACTTCTAAAGACAATACTTGGTTTACATTTCCATACTCACAACACTTCACAGTAGGAATTAAATTCCAATGTGGATTTGAAAACAGCAAATCATGTTCAAGTCAAAGCAACTTTCCATGTTATAAGAAATACGTGACCACTTGACTAGGGTAAGGCACCATCACAGGTGTAATGATTGTGTAACTAAGAAGAGGTAGTAGTAGGGATGAAAGAGAACTTCATCTTATCAATATGTAAAATAAGACAGCAACAAGACAGTAATACATGTACTAGAATAAAAAGGCAACTGAGACGTTTGGGGCTCTTTTCGAGTTCTGACTGAAGATAATGGGAGAAAGGTACTTCTATATTTGGTTTTTGGTTTTGGTTTGTTGGTTGGTTTGGTTGGTTCATTGGTTGGTTGTCTTGCTTTTCTTTTTGAGACAGGGCCTCACTCTGTAACTCTGACTGGTTGAACTTGCTATGAAGACCAGGATGGCCTCATATTCCAATGGATCCACCTGCCTCTGCCTTCATCTTCAGCATTGGTATTAAAAGTGTGAATAACTGTGGCTAGGACTAAGTGCATCCATATTTTAAAGAAATGTGCTGGGAGTGTGAACAGAAATGTTGAACGATAACAAGGGACCCATGCTACGAGGACTATACTACTTACTCTATACTGAGCAGGATTTGAGATGAAAACTGAGTGAAGTGTATGTGTGTGTCTGAGCCCTGAAAGATTCACTACATCAGACCCCTGAAGAAGCTAGTCAGCAGCTCTAAAGAACAGAATCCACAGAGCCCACCTGTACCAGTAACAACAGTACTTCAGTGAATAGAAGGTCACTTTCCTGAGTCTCTTCCTTCCTGTCTATTCCAACTTCATGTCACTAACTGGGGGAGCAAAGAACACATGAGATGTCATACTGGAGAAGTCAAGGGGGCTTTGCCATTTTCTTAGTGTTAATTTGTAAGACTCTTGAGTCACACCACAGTGAGTAAGAGAAAAGGCTAAAGGTGTATGAGAGGTTGGACGTTGCTTTAGATTTATTTTTAATAATGGAAGATGGCATTAGTCTATTATTACCCAGAAATGGCTAAGAAAGAAAGCTAGGGACTTTGTTTGAGAGGACAGAGAACAGAGAGTCAGTAAAATGGCTGGAGGGCTGTGGGGGAAAACTGACCTTATTGTATCCTTGGCTTAGCTCATTAAACAAACAGACACAAGAAAGGTCAGAACAATAAATACTTTTGCTCATACTGTGACATAAAACCAAAGGGAAATACATGTGCGGTGCCATAATTGGGTGATTTTCTTTTCTAATTTTACAGAACTTATTTTAAAATCAGAATTGATCTTCTACTTCACGTAGTCCCCTTCATGTAGTCCCCAAGTATATAAAACTGTGCTGCTTTTTAAAAGAAGATATTGAAAGTCCCTGTGGGAGAGAGCAGGAACCATGGAATTGAAATTTTTGGGGTCTTAGCATGCTGTAATCATCGGTAGAGAAGTGATGAAGATGTCTTCAGTACCTTTGCCACCCTAAAGTATCTGCCTGACACTCTACAGAGACAAGACCCTACACCATTGTCTTGCTTTGCCTTGACTTGTAGTAACTATTCTCAGGATTAAGTAGTCATATAAACCCATCCCAGTTCACTATCCAGAAGGTGACCCTTTTGAAAGAAGTTGCCAAAATTTTTACCTTTTAAAAATAACAGACTTTTCTAGGCTCCGGGCATCTAAAGACCTAAAAGGGCATTTTGTTTACAGGTTGTCATCTGTGTGCTAACTTGAAACTGTTTTCAGATATTAATAGACACCTCTGCAAAGCCTAGCTTTCTTGATCATTAGGGAAAAAATCCACCTAAAGTTGATTAAATTTCTGGAGACTTCTTTTCCCCCCTCTTTTTTCTAAAAGATACTCTTAACAGGTTTGTGGGAAAATCAAATAAAATAGTGTATTTAATTGCCTAAAGACACTGATGATTTGAATTCTTCATGCCTTTAGTTCAGTTTGTCTTTTCCCTAGCACAGTTTTTCCTCAAACATGCCACACTGCTCCTCTGTGCAAATTCACATGCTCCTCTAGATACATGCAATATTATGCTTCCAGATCTTTTCTTGATATTACCTTTCATGTGTCAGCTTAAATGTTACGACCTTAGAAATTCAGTTCCTAACATTCTACCTAATGGTGCTTCCACTGTGTATTTGTATAGTATAACCTTGCTTCTGTCTCTCATAGTGCTCCTCACAACCTAAGCATTTTGTCCATTTATTTTCCACCTTCTCCAAGGGGTTCCAAGATATTTGAGATAATTTTTTGTCCATCTTATTGACTGCAGTATTCAAAGTGCTGCAATTTATGGCGTACTTAAGTAGATACTAAGTATTGGTTCAATGAATGGCCTGAGTCCTCTGTGAACGAAACTCTCTAAGAAGCTTAGACTGAACACCCTGAAATGACAAAGCAGTAAAGAAATATAGTACAACTGTTCAACTATATTTTGTGATGGTGCCATACAAGAAAGGACTCAGAGGCTGGAACTTTTACAACCAAAGGGAACCATAAGCTGCAGTTGTACAAAGAGTAGTCTGGTGTTCTCTGATGCCAAACACGACCCCTGTGAAAGCATGGAATGAATTCTCATCTGGTAGAGCATTTTCAGATCAGTTGAGCCACACCCAGCCAAAGGCCTGGGCACAAACTTAGTATGTAAACACTTTTTCAGGGAAAGCTGGAATGATATTACAGGCCAAACACCAGTTTTTTCTGGTATTTACAGCAAAACCTGCAATTAATATTTTTTCATCATAAAAATAATCAGAGATCAGGATGTCATGGTAGTGGGGCCATGATATACAGGTGAGAAAGAAAGAAACATTTTTTTTGGAGTGGCTGTGGCTGATGCACACCTGTGTGCAGTGGACTTGGGCTCATTTCTTCAGGATACTAGGGAAATTTAGTATGACAGTTGGCCCAAATCTTTAACAGCTGCTAATAGCATTTCTCCCCTGGATACTCAGAGTGATTGTTCTAATTTAATTCCCTGATTCGAGAAGGCAAAATACTGCATTTTGCTTTTGGAAGAATGTACCACTTGTAGGGGGGGGTATGGCAGACTGGACAAAGCATTTTATTACTGTTTTTCATTCCTTAGATTTAACACTTCTAAATTTAGTTGCAAAAAATTCATATTAATGTCAATATCCTGATTGATAAATGGATAATGAAAGCCCTTGCATTTGAGGTTCAAGGAGGACGCTAGTGTTGATTGTCTTTGGGGCAGTAAAGAGATTTGTGAGGTTACAGACAAATTGAACAGTTAGTCATTGCAGAAAGGACTCTGCTTTCCCAGAGGACAATGTTTCAATTCCCACCACACACGTGGCAACTTACAACAACCTGTAACTACAGTTCCAGGAATCTGATGTTCTTTTCTGGCATCCATGGGCACTAAGAACACATACGGTACATATGCAGAGTACACCTTTATAGTGTTTACAGTCAGGTTGTATCTAACTCCTAGCCATTAAAGGGTGCAGGATTTCATAGAAGAGAGGAATCATGTTAATATATGTTTCAGAGGATGTTGCAGTGATGAAGGAGGGGAATATTTATAAAAGGTTTATTCATTGCACGAGTGATGATTGTACCACTGGAAGCTCTCTGATGGGTGTGAATGAGTCTGGCATGAGCAACATATGCTATGGTAGCTAACAAAGAAGGTATTATATACAAACTAGGATATTTCTGAGGATTTGGTGAAAAAATGTGTGTGAATGTGTTTGACACATAAAGAGTTCCTTCTGTTTTACATTCTTCTTTTTTATTTCTACCCATCCATGATGGTTTGAATGGCAATGTCTCTCATAGGCTCATACATTTAAATACTTGGTTGCTGGATAGTAAAGGTGTTTATGAGGGAGTGTCACTGAGGGAAAGTTTGATAATTTAAAAGACTCCTGCCATTCCTAGTGTTCTCTCTGCTTCCTATTGTGGACCAGGTTGTGAGTGCTCACTTCCTGCACCAGCACCATTTCTGCCTAGCTGCTTTCATACTCTGCTATGATGGTGATAGTCTCTCATCCCTCAGGAAACCTAAGCTCCAAATAAACCAACCCTTCCTTCCATAAGTTGCATTGTTCATGGTATTTCATCACGGCAAAAGAAAAGTAACTAAGATACCAGCTTGCATATAAAAGCATTCCTTTCTGAATTTGAGAAAGAAAAAAAAAAAACAAAACAAAACAAAACAAAACACCTTTCAGTAATGGCCAGAAACTGGCTTTCAAATCACATATCTTGGAGTTCACTTCTGAGGGTTCCATGTCACAGCTTATGGATATGGTCAAAGCATTTACACTCCAGGTGTCTAAATTGTTTTCAGCTGTCAAATAATCCTACTCCATAGGAGTTGTGGCAATAACATGAGTCAAGATGCCTGACTTTTCATGGTAAGCATTCATTAGATATTAACCAGTTCACTCTCAGCCACATGTACAAATGTCCTTTAGGCATGAAAGAAGGTTGTAATTAGAACAAAGTATAAATTAAAAGTAAATGGAATTGTTTTTCTAGTGTGACACAAAGAAATATTGTTTAGACACTGAATTTGGGTTTAATATATCATCTTTCCTAGGCCTTAACCATTTTTGTCATGAATCAAAGAATGTGCCAGAGGCTATAGACAAGTATTTTGGCTCTCATGGTCTTTTATTTTTCTGTTATTACACCAAGAATATGTTATGTTACATGGGAAAAGAGAACTCCAAGATTTAGTTAAGGCTGATAAGCAGCAAACATCACTAGAAAGAAATTGTGATCTTTCTAAGACACAGAGAGAAATCCTAGATAGTAAACCACATAAAATATGGATTTTTATTAGTTTTAGTATGGAGAGTACATGTCAAAGAAGTTTACTAATATGTCTTAAAGTCACAAGAAGCTACATTCTTCCATTAAGTAGTAGAGGTGAAAGGGAACCAGGCCTTCAGAAGATGAGAACTGCAATGCTAGTTGACATTTTGATTTTACCTTGCAGTCTCTTTGTGTTTAGACCTTTGACCTAACTATTGCAAATTATGAGCTAATAGTGTTGTTTTAAGTCATATTATCCCCTACATACGGAAAGCAACTTGGTAATTGCATATGCTGAATGAACCGTGTGTTCTTCAGTTTGATCTGCAAGAATTTTATTGATAATTTTTGCATCTGCTTTATTAAATATAGCAATACTAGGATGTTTAAATTGTAAAGTATGTGTCTTTTTTCTTCGATTTTCCAATGTCTACAATCTGGTTGTTGGTATGCAAGCAGGATCCAAGGAGACATATTTTGTAACATATCTTTGTCCATAATGTTTGTTTATATGGTGGATTACATTGATGGATTTCTATATATTGAACCATCTCCGCATACCTCGCCATGGTTGGTGCCTAGCCCAGTTGTCATCAGAGAAGCTTCATTCTGGAACTGATGGGAGCAGATGCAGAAACTCATAGCCAAACAGTAGGTAGAGTTCAGGGAATCCTGGGGAAGAGGTGGAAGGAGGATTGTAGGAACCAGAAGAGTCAGGGACACCACAAGTAAACCCATCGAATCAACTAAACTGAACCAACAACCAGGAAGCCTGCATGGGACTGATGCATGCATACGTGTTACAGTTGTGTAGCTTTGTCCACCAGTAGAAGCAGGATGTGTCTGTGACTCTTCTGCATGCTTTTGGGAACCTTTTCCTCATAGTGGATTTCTAGTCTAGCCTCAATATGAGGGGAGGTGCCTAATCTTCCTGCAATTTGATGTGCTGTGTTTGGTTGATGTCCATGGGAAACCTGCCCTTTTCCGAAGAGAAATAGACTTGGAAGAATGGGGAAGGGTAGAGGGATGTGGAGGAGGGACTTGGAGAAGAGGGAGGGGAAACTGCTGTCAGGAGGTAAAAAAAAAAAAAGTAATTTAAAAAACAGAAAAAAATTACATCAGCATGGTTATTTCCGGCTGTTTTTCTGCCTGAGTCAAAAAGCAGCTACTTTTAATCTCCCCTCTCCACCCTTCTTCCCACCCTGCTTAATCGAGGATCTCTCTATGGAGAAAGAAAGACAATGCCTCACAGACAGTCTCAGAGTCTAACTTTATCTTGAAAATGTCTCACAGATATGGTGTAAGGTCGGCCTCCTCAGTGTCAAGTTTACAATTAATATGAAGGCTCACAGTATTCCTTGGTTAGCTGTCATCACTATCATCCTCAAACACTTTTTTAAAAAACAGCTTTTTTTATATGTCATTTCTTTGAGGACTAGGGGAGGAGGGTAGGGAGGAAGAGGGAGGGAGGATGGGACTGGCAGGAGACAAGGGAGGAGGCTACAATAGAAATGTAAGGTGAATAAATTTTAAACCCCCCAAAAAAATAAATATATTAGTCTAATGCTTCTCATTTTTGAATCATACTGTAATTTTATTCCATTTGATATCTTTGCAATGCTAGCTTGACAGGATGGGATTGGCATTGTTCTTTGCCTTTATGCTTTAGCTAATAATTTGATTTTCAACAAAGAAGCCAAAACCATACAATGGAAAAAAGATAGCATCTTCAACAAATGGTGCTGTTCTAATTAGAGATCCACATGTAGAAAATGCAAATAGATGCACATTTATCACCCTGCACAAAACTAAACTCAAAGTGGATCAAAGGCCTTAACATAACACCAAATAAATCTACTAGATATATTACAAGAGAAAGTGGAGAAAAGCCAGGTCCAAGTGGATTAAAGACCTCAACACAAAACCAGAGACACTAAATCTGTTTGAAGAAAAAGTAGAGAAGAGCCTTAAATTCATTGGCACAGGAGACAACTTCCTGAACAGAACACCAACAGCTCAGGCTTTAAGGTCAACAATTAATAAATGGGACCTCAAGAAACTAAAAAGTTTCTGTAAGGCAAAGGACACTGTCAGCAGAACAAAGTGACAGCCTACAAACTGGGAAAAGATCTTCACCAATCCTACATATGTCATAGGGCTAATATCCAAAACATATAAAAAGCTCAAGAAATTAAACACCACCAAACAAAATAACCCAATTTTTAAAAATGGAGTACAGAACTAAGCAGATGATTCTCAACAGAGGAAAATCCAATGGCTGAGAAACACTTAAAGAAATGCTAAAGGTCCTTAGTCATCAGAAAAATATGAATCAAACGACTCTGAGAGTCCATCTTACACCTGTCAGAATGGCTAAGCTCAAAAATTCAAGTAACATCACTTGCTGGTGAGGATGCGGAGAAAGGGGAACACTCCTCCATTCTTGGTGTGAGTGCAAACTTGTACAACTACTTTGGAAATCAATCTGGCACTTTCTCAGAAAACTGGGAGTAGTGCTCTCTCAAGACCCACCTATACCATTCCTGGGCATATACCCAAAAGATGCTCCACCATACAATAAGGACATTTGCTCAACTATGTTCATAGAAGCTTTATTTATAACAACCAGAGTCTGAAAACTACCTAGCTATTCCTCAACCGAAGAATAGATAAAGAAACTATGATACATTTACACAATGGAATACTATTCAGCTATCAAAACAAGGAAATCTTGAGATTTGCAGGGAAATGGATGGAACTAGAAATGATCATCCTGAGTGAGGTAACCCAGACCCAGAAAGACATTCATGGTATATACTCACTTATATGTAGATATTAGCCCAACATAGATATCCTCTGAGATACTACACCCAATGGAGGATAGAGACAGATACTGGGACTTGCAGCTGGACTCTGGGGAAATTGCTATGATGTGTATGAAAGACGTGGAGGATGGAAGGAGGGGCTAGTGTCAGGAGCTCCACAAGGAGACTATCAAGGCTGGCGGATCTGGACCCAGGGTGGCCTGCACCAACTGATACACCAATCAAGGACATTGAAAGCAGAGAACCTAAGCCCCCTGATCAGATATATCTGGTGGGCAGCTCATTGCCCCTGTGGAGAAGGGCATGGGGAGAGCAGGGAACTGCCTCTGACACGAACTCTGGTACCTGTGATTTGATCACTGTCCTTGATAGACAGGCCCTGTGGAACACAGAGGAAGGGCACAGAGGCTGTCCAAATGAGACCTGATAGGCTGTGGTCAGAAGGTGGGAAAGGAGGACCACCTTTCAGAGGTCTAGGGGAGGGGAATATGGCAGAAGAGGGAGGGAGGGTAAAAAAAAAAAACGGGAAGATAAGAGCAAGGGGTTTACAATAGGGATGTAATGTGAATAAATTATAATAAAAATTGGAAAAAATGATTTGAGGAACATGGATGTTAACACTTCATAAAAAGCTTTTATTGAGCAGAGAGAGAGAGAGAGAGAGAGAGAGAGAGAGAGAGAGAGAGAGAGAGAGAGAGAGAGAGAGGAGAGAGAGAGAGAGAGAGAGAGAGAGAGAGAGAGAGAGAGAGAGAGAGAGAGAGAGAGACTATAATTAAAGAAAAAGAGGTCATGAATTTGAAGGGTAAGGAATGGTGGGTTAGAAGGAGAAAATAAAAAGTAGAAATTATGTAATTATAATCTCAAAAAGTAAAAATATTATTAAAAGTAGAATTGGTCAATTAATTTGTCATAATCCTAGTCTTTTATTGTTAGGAATTTTAATTACTGGTTTAATTTTATTGCTTGTCATAGATATATGATCTTGATTTAATTTTAGTAGGCTGTATATGTCTAGGATCTTATAAATTTCTTTTAGATTCTGAAGCTTATTGGACTACAAGTTTACAAAGAACTCTTGAACCTCTTCTAGATTTCACTGGAATCTGTTGTAGTCTGTCACCTTTATGTCTATTTCTTTCAACTTGGTCCTCTCTTCTTTGGTTAGATTGGCTAGAACTCTGTCAATCTTTTTCAAATTTTCTAAGAACCAGCTTTTCATTTGGTGAATTTTTCTATGAGCCTCATATTTATAATTTTCTTCTACATACTACTTTGATATTAGGCTTGGCTTGTTTTTCTAATTATCAGGTAAATAATTGGGTTATTTATTTCAGATTTTTGTCTTTTTCCCCTTAGTGTAAGTATCTGCAGCTATAAACTTTCTTCATAGACAACATTATATGAGTCCCAAATGCTCCAGTAAATCATGTTTTTGTTTTAATTTTCTTCTCAATATCTTTTAATTTCTTCCATAATTTTTCACTAACTCTTGGTCATATGTGAACATATTGTTGAAAATTTCATATGATTGTCTATATTCTACAATTTCTCTTGCTACTGATTTTTAGTAGTTAATTGTTAATATTTAGCTAGTGAGACTTACCTAGATATGAGAATGAACTACTGAGATAACCCATTATCACTGTGTCATAAACTATTTGCCCTTTTAAGTCAATGAGTATTTGTTTCATGAAATTGCCATCATCATTTAGGCCATGTGTACTTGCTTCTTGGTGACTTGTTGGTTTTTTTTTTTTTTTAACCATATAGTGGTCTGTAAAAATCTTTCTGAATAAATGTGAGGTCTAGTAACTGTTAGAGTAGCTATGCCAGCTTGTTTAACTTTCATCTTCTTGATAGACTGGTGTTCACGCTTTGACTCCTTGACTATAGGAGTTTTTAACACTGAGGTTTGTCTTCTTTGGAGACAGAAAGAGTTAGATCTTGTCCAATAATCCATTCAGCTAGTCTATGTCTGTTTATTGATGACTTGAGCCAATTGTCAATGTTGTTATTGAGAGGTATTTGCTAATTCCATAATTTTTCTTGGATTTTGATTGATTGGGCTACTACATTTTCTTTGGTTTTGCCCACTTTCATGTTAGAGAACTGCTGGTCTATTTTATTGCAGATGATAGCTTTCCCCCCAGGCCACCTTATCTCATCATTCCTTTCATGAAATTTACTCCTTCCTGCATTCATTTTTCTTCCTCCTCTGTGTAGTTCTCACTTAATTATGTCTGTAGCACTATCTTGGTGGTCATGCACTGCTTCAGCTTTATGTTCATCTGGAAATATACTTATTTGTCTATAAAAATATAAAGATATTACAGCAATCTTAATGGTCAATTATTTACTTTCTGGGCTTCAAATATATTGTTCAATTTTTTTTTTTTTTTTAGATTTGGGGAATTTTCTCCTATAAATTTTATTGAAAACATCCCCTAATCTTTTAACATGAAATTCTCCTTCTTGTATGCCCATAACATATATTTTGTCTTCTGATGCTATCCCAAAGATCTGTCATGTTCCTTTCCTGGGCTTTTTAAAATTGACCACTGACAATGATTGAGTTATCAGCTTTTCAACCTTATCTTCAAGCCATGAAATACTATTCACTACATGTCCCAGTCTATTGGCTAGGATTTCTGTCATCCTCTGGCAAGTTACTAACTAAACTCACACACAGAAAAAAGACAAAGTAGGAAGGAAACCTATCAAGAAGAAAGGTGTCAGTTGGAGTGGGTGTAGATGGAGGAGGGAGATGGGGATGGCTACAAGTTATTATATAATTGTATGAGACTGTCAAGTTATTAAAACTGGAAAAATACAGTATAAACACTGGAGTAGATATTTCTCTAGAGATTATGTACAAAGGGCCAGAAAGCTACTTTAAAAAACCTTCAACAGTACTAATCATTAAGAAATGTAAATCAAAAAAAAAAAAAAAAAAGAAATGTAAATCAAAGGAAAATGAGATACATACACTTTATAACCATTACAGTGGACATTATGGAAACAAATAAACACAAACCCCACCATGAAACAAATAAGTAAATAACTGGTGTTGGCAAAGATGTGAAGAAAATTAAAAATTTGCATACTTTATATGGAAATGTAAACTTGTACAGCCAGTGTAAGTCATGATATGGAAGTTCCATAGACAATTGAAGCCAGAGTTTCAATGTGACCCAACAGTCCTACTTCTGAATAGATGTAAAAAAAAAAAAAATTGAGTTCTTTGTATACCAATACTATTTTTTGTATTATTCAAAAAAGTTTCAAGAGGTAAAATAATCTACATATTAGTTGGTGGGTGAATAAATAAATAAAATGTGATGAACATGTCAAAATGCAAACTGGGCTTTGAAACAAGGGAAAGTGCATTAAAATTATCACAAATATCAGTAATGCCAAATGATAATAATTACTTGTTCAGGTGTCTGTGAATCAAGAATGTTCAAGTGACTCAGTTGGAAAGTTCCCATTTAAGGTCTTTCAACAGTAGGTGTTAGGTACCAGATGGGGTCATTTAGAGGTCTAACTGAGGTGGTAGAAATAATAAAGGGGCTCAGTGTCAGAACTGCCAAATAAATGATAACTGTTTCCAGGCAGCCTGTCCACCTGGGTCTCTCCTCAGAACTCCTAAGAGTTTTCATAATATGGGAACTTGCTTTTCTTCCTCACCCAGAACAAATGATCCAATGGACCAAGGCCAAAACTTTCATTGGTTTCATGATACAGATGGTGAAAATATAGTACTCCTTCTTCCATACTCTCTTGGTTACTCAGGTCTACCCTCTCTCACTGTGGGAAGAGGCCACACAAAGGTGTGTAGACTCAGATGTCGGGGGTCACTAGGGGTCACCTCGAAGGATGGCTGCTACCATATTATCTTCTGTCTTACAAATGGAATCTTTTGAGAATTCTATTTTGAACTTGTCTTCCAAAACATGTAGATGCTCTCCATCCATACTTTTATTCCACATATGTATGTATATATGCATTTATATGTAAACATATATCCATATATTTAGTCAGTCGATTTGTTTCCTTGTTGCTGTGATGGAATACCTAACCAAATCAAATAATGGAGAGAAGGATTTATTTTGGTGGGCAGTTTTAAGGTGCAATCCATCATTGTCAGAAAGGCACGTTGTTGCAAGCAGCTCTTGCTGTGAAAGGGAGAGTGTGAAGTGACTGCTCACATTATAGCAATAGTCAGGAAGCACAGAAAGGTGCTTTCTGTAACTTTTCTATCTCAGTCAGGTTGGAACTGCATCCCAGGGAATGGTGCTACATACCTTCTCAGAAGTTCTTCCTACTGCGTTTAACTCTCTCAGGAAGTGCCCTCACAGTTACATTTAGAGGTTTGATGATTCTTTTTTTTTAATTTTTAAAAAAATTTTTAATTAAATTTTTTTATTAATTTATTCTTGTTACATCTCGATGGATATCCCATCCCTTGTATCCTCCCATTCTTCCCTCCCTCCCATTTTCCCATTATTCCCCTCCCCTATGACTGTTCCTGAGGGGGATTACCTCTCCCTATATATGCTCATTGGGTATCAAGTCTTTTCTTGGTAACCTGCTGTCTTTCCTCTGAGTGCCACCAGGTCTCCCCTTCCAGGGGACATGGTCAAATGTGAGGCACCAGAGTACGTGAGAAAGTCATATCCCACTCTCCACTCAACTGTGAAGAATGTTCTGAAGTGCCATTAAGCTGACAATACATTCAGCATTCAGTCTCAAATGTATACGATGTTATAATCACCTATTTATGGGCCTGACTTTTACATTAGACTCAGCACATTAAGAGGAGTATGCACTCCTTGTTTTTAAATGTAATGCTTTTGCAAAAAAAAAAAAAAAATGACTAAGGGGGGGTTGGGGACAAGGCAATAATGGAAAGAAGGAACAATCTTGATTAATTAGATGCCATTGTCACAATGCTCTGTGACATACAAGAGTTCTAATTCTATTAATTAGCAGATGATTAACAAAGAAAATATCTTCAGAGTGGCAGTTGGAACTGAGAAAGAAGTCAGCAAAGCCTTAATTTCCAGCCTGGGTGCTAAGGAATGTGTACACACTTTGGCAGCATCAATTTGCACTGCTCTAACAAGCATGTTTAATCATATTTGTGCCTAATTGTCTTTTGTGTCCTCTTTAGAAGGATCTTTTACTCACATATCCTGGCATACAAGTAGGAGGAATGGAAGCTATAAAGTGGACTGTGGTCTTGCAGATGACAGAAGAGAAAGGTTTTCAATGCTAAAACTTTCCTAAAATCTCCATGTTTTTCTCAGCTGTAAACAGCCCTTGCTGAAAGGTCCAAAGTTGTTCAAAATGATTGCATTTTTTCTTATGACAATATTACCTACCAAGAGAGAGTTATACACATAAATATATTGGTGATGCTTCATCTTTTTAAATTACACCACTGTTGTTCTGTCCTAGAGATGGATTCTATGGCTTTTGAACAAAATTCTTGTCTTGCTTTTAAATAATTGTTAGTTTGTGCAGGTCTTTCCATGGTACTATGAAAAAAGTCATGTGTTACTTATGCTTATCATTGTGCCTTGTATGTAATAGACACATATTAAAGTTTATACTAGATGAATTAAACCATGTACTCAAAAGGCCATAATTATGATTGCATATTGACTTTTTCCTACCATGCACAATACTGATCATGATCAAGAAACACAGTGAGCTGCCCTTGGGGGTCAGAACTGCAATAAAATTTAGTTACATTTTAGGGGCATTACTTCCTTAGTACACACAGACTTTTATGACATCATCTTCCACTATTCTTTGGGATTCCTTTCTCATTCAGGTGGAGTTTGACTCTGTCTTCAGAATTTGGAGATTCAGGATTCCTTATGCTTTGACCTGGGGGAGGGGACTTGACATTCGTCTATGGGGAGTAGGGTGCCACACAGCAAACTCTTCCTGGGTACTTCTTTGATGTCAGACTCTGAGCTAAGATGCAAGCTAGCAGGGCTAGTAACGTTAGGTCTGCTTTATGAGTCAAGGAGAGTGGGTTTAGGTATAGCACTAGAAACAGAGTCACTAATTTGGATGAGCCAGCATATTGTCCAATTTTCCCACTCCACCAAATTTGGGACATAATGCTCCTAGCTGAGGAAGGTGGTTGACTAAACAGTTTATAGTAAGACCTCTTGGAAAAACAGAGGACCTTATCTTGAAGGCTGGTGGTGTCTCATTCAAAGTTATGTTCCCTTTCTTTGGTCACCTATATTCAGTGGCTGGTAAATAACAAAATATAAAATTCCAACCCCAGGTCTCAGACAAGTCTATAAGGACATTCCTAATACTGGGCTCCGGGGACGATCCCAAGGGCCTCTATTGTGAATCCTTCAGCATCTACATCTACTTCTCCCCCTGCTCCACTCTTTTTACATATACAGCTTCCTCCTGAGGGGGTGGTCTGGAGTAGTTTTTTGTTTGTTTGTTTGCTTTTGTTTTCTTGGTTCGTTTTGTTTTTCCTTTCCTTTTCTTTTTTAAAAATATATTTTATTAATTTATTCGTATTACATCTCAATTGTTAGCCCATCCCTTCTACCCTCCAATTCCTCCCTCCTTCCCATTTTCCCCTTACTCCCCTCCCCTATGACTGTGACTAAGGGGGACCTCCTCCCCCTGTATACGCTCATAGGGTACCAAGTCTCTTCTTGGTAGCTTGCTATCCTTCCTCTGAGTACCACCAGGCCTCCCCCTCCAGGGGATGTGGTCAAATATGGGGCACCAGAGTTCCTGTGAAAGTTAGATCCTTTTCTTTTCTGAAAGAGAAATAGCACTGGCTGTCAGGAACTTGCTCTGTAGATCAGGCTGGCCTCAAACTCAGAGATCTGCCTGCCTCTGCCTCCTGAGTACTGAAATTAAGGGCATGTGCCACCACCACCGGAAAGCCCAGTAATCATTACAAAATTACCTCTACTGAGTCACTGTAGTTAGGTTCCCTGTGGTGTGATAGACTCATGAAAATACGTACTAGTTTTGTGCTTCATGTAAATTTTATATATACATATATATATATATATATATATATATATATATATATATATATATATATTTAAAAAGAAATTCCAATTCAGCCAAAAATTCAGAGTTAACACTGATACGGCATAATATAGCCACCAATAAAAATATAATCCACCTATTTAGTACTTATCATCCTAAAATGAAGCACTAGAACTTAGCACTGAAGGGCCCACATTAGAACTCAGTACTTTTGAGTGTAAATTATTTCCAATGTGTTAAGGGCAACAGGTTTAATTCTTTTTCAAACTGCAAGTACTATAAAAAGAAACTGTATTTCCATTCTTTGGGAAGACAACTTCTGAAAACACTTGTGTTACATTTGCATGAAAGTTTTCTCATCATATACTTCCAAAGCACTTATATTGAAACTACTTAACCTATTTATTTATTGTGTTAAGGGCTAAATCTGGGTTTCACAAGGCTCGCTGAACTACATCTCTGGCCCTGGTTGGCTTTAAAAATGTTTTTAGCTGCTTGGCAGTTTCATACACATATATGATAAATTTAGTTATTTTTTTCTCACACAAATTTTCCCTTTCATCCCCTCACTCTGATAACAGAACCTATCTTCTAAACTTCCATGTATTCTTTGCATATGTTACCCCTGAGGTTTTTTAGGGTTTCTTACCTTAGCATTGGTCAGAGAAAACTTACTAGAACAGGGTCAACATATCAGTAGCTACACCACTGAAGAAAATGTATTCTCCTCCTGCTTCTTCAACAACCATTGAGGATGATAGTCTCTCAGGCTTACTTTTTGATACAGGGTTTCTCTGTGTAACAGCCCTAGCTGTCCTGGACTCACTTTGTGGATCCAGGCTGGCCTTGAACTCACAGAGATCCACCTGCCTCTGCTTCCTGAGTGCTGGGATTAAAGACGTGAACCACCATGCACAGCTCCCAGGTTTACTTTTTAAATAATTTTTTAATACTATGTTAAAACCACATAATTTTCAAGTAGTTAATATAAATCTATTTACTTTGTTTCATACATTTTTATCAACTAAGAATTCTGTATAGTAAGCATTAACATATCCCAATTAAACATCAAAATGAACCATTTATTTATAATAAATAGATTTTTAAATTACATATAATTAATTTACATTTTTATTACATATAATCTTCATAAACATAGGTATATAAAAAACCCACAGTGGTTATAAGGCAATCTGAACGGCCTTTTCTAAATGTTTCTTGGTTCAATATGATCAGAGAGAATGACAAATTGCCATGTTTCTCAAATTACTTGGCAAGAAGGTGCCTCAAGTTCCAAACTAAATATTTGGGTAATACAGCATAGAGAGTAAAAATTGCTTGAGCTTTTAAGATAGGACATAAAACCAAGGAAATTCCTGCAGTTAAATATTTTTACCTCATATTAAATCATCTTTTCTTCTTCCCCTTCCCAAGATTTTCCTTCTGTAAAAAAAAAAAAAAAAAAAAAAAAAACCTAGAAGAATTACCACACAGATTTGGCTGCATGGAGGTGATCACAACTTCTTATGGCTTCTCAGCCATTATCTACTAACAGGTTCTGTTTGTAGATTGCATAATTCAAGACTCACTCACCTTCTGTAGCAGTGATGTCCCAAACAACTTCGTTGGTCCAGCCTCCACTTAAAGCCTCCTAACGCTTTTAGGATTTAGCTCATATGGCTATCCTCAAAGTCATCAACAGGGAGGAAAAACAGAATATGCAGGATCAACCTCCCACTTAGACATGAGCTATGGAACTACACACATGAACAACAAGCCGGCTAATTATACATTCATACAGGCGCTTTTCTGGGAAATTAGAAGATATCTGATATGGATAAAGTGAGAAAGTTTGAACTATTTAAATTTACCACTTGCTTTGAGCTGTGTTCTTCCCACTTGTCAGGCTCAAGGGTTACATACTTTCCTAACATTTTTTCTTCAGCATTCTTGCTTAGTAGGCTTTTTAGAACCAGGGGGTTTATATTAACCAGATGAGTGAGTAGGTATGAAAGCAAAGTTTTATCTTTCCTTGTGGGTGGGCTTGGTTAAGGAAATAAAAATGTTTGTTAAATTTAGAAGGCTCTTATAATGCTTACTAACCACAACAATGTGTTTTCAGAACACTAAAATTCGAAGACAAGCATATTTCCCCTAAGCATCTACACTGAAGATTGAACTGAACAGAATTGAAAACACTTGAGAGCAGTGACTTGCTTGAAGTCCTGTTAGCTGCAAGATTTCAATTGGACCAGGGGCATAAAATCTATGAAAAGAATAAAAATTAGTGTATGTGAACAGCTGTCAAGACGAAATCACTGCCAATGCATGTTTTAAAAATAGCTACAAGTTTTCATTAGAGTATAGATTTTTAACTTGGCATCTATTTCTGCAAATAAATGACATTCCCAGTTGTGCATGTTTTCATTTTAATGTTGACAAAAAGTCTAGTGATTTTGGTGAATGCAAGACAGCCACATTTGAAGATTCAATGTAATGAAATCCCAAGTTAAGAAATTGATTACCTTTCCTAGAATGACTACTTTCCATGAATGACAATCAGGTGACTGATATTATATCTATAAAAATCAGCTGAGATATTCTCTTATGACCCTTAAAGGTCATTTTCGCCACTAAAGCCCCTGAAGGGATAATCTCTTGTATTATAATTTGAGTGAGAAGGAATCTTCCCTGTCCTCTTTCATTTTCAGGATTTATGTGTTTATTTTTCTTTCTGTTGACCATGCTGTCTTCATCTCTGCCCTTTTACTGAGCAATTGTTTTGATAATTCCAGTCTCAAGTACTTACTTACTTTTCTAATCATTTTCTTTCAATAAATATTAGAAGCAGCCATACCAGTGAAACACATACAAAATAGACAATACCACACATGGAGATAAATAGCTGAATGCACTCAGGATGTCCTACAAGCTTACACTTGACCTTTCCAGGACCAAGAGAGAAGCTCTTTTTTCCACTATGGTTTGAATGTGAAATGTACTCCAAAGCTCCTGTGTTTGGATACTTGCTCCCAGCTGGTGGCAGTTTGGAATTTGTAGGGGGTGGAGCCGTGCTGGATGATGTGGATCACTGTGTGTGGAAGGAGTATTAAGGTTTTAGAGCTCTGCTCCCACCTCTTGCTATTCACCATCTGTTTCCTGAGTGTGGCTGCAACGTGACCAGACAGCTTCCTGCTCCTCCTACCATGCCTTCCCTGCCTGTATCCATGGCTTCACCAACATGGTGGAGTGGGTCCTTCTGCAGCTGTGAACCTAAATACCCTTTCTCCTTTTAGTTGCTAATAACTACAGATAAAAGGAAGGTATAGCAACAGAAAAAGTAACTAAGACATTTTTGTATCACAAAGACAATAATCCTCATTCTGGATGCCTAAGAGATAGAAGAAAAATTCCAGATCCTTTATAACTCATATACCTTTGAGGATCAATTACTCTTGTAGAAAATAACCTAAAATTGCTTAGAGAAGTCACTACTATCTTACTTCTTTTAAGTAATTAATTTTAAGTAATTTAAAGTTATGACGTTCCTAATAATTTAATCTATTTTTCCCTTTGTGACTATGAAATAAACATACATGACTCTTGCCAAGAAACATCTAGTTCATCTGCGTGAAGCCTTCCCACGTCTACTCAAAAACACATAGGTAGTACCTGCAGGACCCTTAAGAAGTACTCTTTTGTTGTGTTGTTGTTTTGTTTTGTTTTATTTTTATTTTTTTGAGACAAGGTTTCTCCATGTAGCCTTGGCTGTCCTGGACTCACTTTAGGGACAAGACTGGCCTCGAACTCACAGAAATCTGCCTGCCTCTGCCTCTCTGAGTGCTGGAATTAAAGGCATGCACAAAAAATTGTGACTAGATCTGATTCTTTGCCTTGTTTTAAGGAACATCACCATTATATAATATCTAACCACAGCATAACTTCTTCATTTCTTTATCTCTTTTTTTTCATTTTTTTATCTCAATAACAGCAATGAGTTACTTTAAACTGTAGATGCTATTTCTGAAAATTATGCTTCCTTACAAGAAAGATTATCCTTTCTTTTAGCCTAGATTGATCTTGTTCACCCCTTATGTTAGCCAAAGTAATCCTAGTCACCAATCCCCAACCCAATTTTAGCCTTTAGTACTTCTTTGTACTTCAGAACATGGCTGCTCTCGCAAGGGATCATATTCAAAGACCTTCTAGGTCTGTGTGATCTGGCTGGACTACAAACACACCTTTAATCCAAAAGACAGAGGCAAACAGATCTGAATTCAAGGCTAGCCTGATGCAAAGCCAGTTTCAGGTAAGGAAAAGCTTAGGTCCAGGAATGGTGGTACATGCCTTGTAGAAGGAAGCAGAAACATCCATGTTTGAAAATGATGCCTAATTGAGTGACAGAGAGGGTGACAAGTCAGAGAATGATTTGATAGAATAGGATATGCCTAACTCTCACAAGAAGACAAAGAAAAGGGAAACTACTTTAGAGGTAATGCAGAGAGACAAAGACAGACAGACAGACACAGACACACACACATACACACTCAAACAGAGAGGGAGGGAGGGAGAGAGAGAGAGAGAGAGAGAGAGAGAGAGAGAGAGAGAGAGAGAGAGAGAGAGAGAGAGAGAATATGAGAGAGAAGGCAGTTTTACTAGGACAGTAATAGGCAGGTTGCAGAGAGAGAGAGTACTCAGGTCAAGACTAGATGAGCCAGAGAATGAGGAGCCAGAAGATTAGAGCAGATTGCTGGAGTTAGCTTGAGGCCAAGAAGAGCAACTCAGGGGCCAAAAGAGAAGCGGATTGAATAAGTCAGCTGGGAGAGGAGTTTGCGCCAGAACAGGTGAGTTAAATTAGCCAGCCCAGAGCTCAGTAAGAACAAGAAATGGCGAGCTTATTAAGCAGTACGTCTCAGAGGCTGAAAACGTTCTGGTCCTATGTTAGAATGTACAGAGGCTACAAGCTTCCAGGACTAGTCCTAGGTTATCAGACAGAGGCAGTAAGCCTCCGAGACAACAACTGTAACCGGCGAATAAAAGTTCCTTTTATAATTCTTAACTGTATTCAAGATCCTTAGTACTTACTCATTAACTCACCATGCCACCTCTCTGAAGTCATACCATTTTGGACTTTGGGAACACTCAATTATTTGTCATTTCTTGAAACTAGACATTTGCCCTCCCTGGATTTTTTTTCTTCCTCATTACCTACTTTTTTTCTTTTTATTATTAAAGATTTATTTAAATGGTACCGTAAGATGTAGGAACAAAGCAAAGTGTTTCTTCCTACATTATACCCTTATACAGTCACTCAGCACTGATGACTCAAAATATTTGGGGCTCTCTTTTCTAAAGAATTCTGCGTTTCTTCCGTGGACATGAGCTTGATGACTCCAATTCCACTCAATCACGACATTGCCTGTAGATACCCTCAGTTCTAGCAGTTTGAAGGATTGTGTCCTCCTGCCACATGGTTTCTCACTACTTTAGGAGCCAGTTACAATGCAAATTAAAAAACAAAGGTTCCCAAAGCATCTCTCTTTGAGTGAGATATTTTGCAAAAGGAACCCAGAGAACTCAGGGATAACAATGTTTACTGACTCATTCATACAAGTTATAATGAAAGACAGAGATGAACAGTCATGTGAAAAGCCACATACAGCAAGGTCTGACATTGTTCGGAATATAGAAACTTCAGTCTCTCTGGGAAAGGGTTGTAACTCCTGGCAAGCACATATGTTCACAAACACAGAATCCTTCCAAATCCACTCCTTTTAGTATTTTATTGAACCTTCATTACAGAGCTGACACTGGTTAAACCTCCAGTGGGAGGTCAACTTGACCTTCAACTGCTTTTCGCTCTCCAAAGGCTGCAAGTGGAGTGAGGCTGAGAGGCCAAAGCTATCAACACACACTCCCAGCTGACTATATTCTCACTAATGTAAAGCAGGCTGTAAGATGGCTCAGGTGGTCAAATGCTTGCTATCAGCCTGAAGACTTGAGTTTGATCCAGGATACCGCAGTGAAAGCAGAGAACGAGTTTTTGAAAGTTGGCTTCCACATTGCCATACACAACACACACACACACACACACACACACACACACACACACACACACACACACACTAAATGAAAAAGACAACTTAAAGACAAACTAAAAAACTATAACCTACAAAACCAAAAGGGCGACAAAACCCTGACTCCAGAGATTCCGTAGAGTTTCAGGATCCGTGTCAGGAAGCAGGGATAATGCCCATACGGACTTTATCATATCATAGAACCTTCTCCAGGTAGCTTCTAGACTAAGTTCTCTTTCTGTTCTCTTGAAGCTGTTGGATACAGAACTATGACTTTTGTTACACTTTGTCATCAAATATCTGTATTGGCAGGATATAGTGCAACTTGTTCTTTGAAGATTTCCAGGAAAGTCAGAATGAGGCTTTATGGAGAGGTTCAACAGAATCGACCTAAGTGGTAGTCACAGTAGATCCAGTCATCTTGAAACCATGGGGATGCCATGAAATACTCTTATTTTCCATGCAGAGAAACTGAGATCCAAAAAGAGGTAAGTCATCGGCGTGTTAACCACAAAAAGTCCCCATGGTTCAGGTGTTAAAAAGAAAGTGTATATTTTCTAAAGGGAAAGATGTAGGCGCCTTGTACTGCATAACACAGTAGTAGCAAAGTACCGTATATGACTACTTCATACAGCAGTGTGGTTGGTGTGGAATAGGTGTTCCTCTGCCCTAAACAAATAACATTACCATATGGCCCAATTATTCCAAGAATGCTACGCTCCTAGGCATGTAGCATTCAATATCCTCTCTTGCAGATACTTGTATATCCGGATTCATTGCTGTACTAAGCACAATAGCTAGGAAATGAAAGCTCTAGATGTTCATCAGCTGATGAATAGACAATAAAAATGTGGTGCATGTAAACAATGGTACTTTATTCCACTGTGAGTAATAAATAAATATGCAACTCCTCACCAGCCTGGCCCATCTAGGACACAGCCAGGGCAACAGCAGCAGAAGCTCTTGGGTCACCAAAGCAGCTTTGGGATTAGATTTCTCTCCACCAATTCCTCTCTGACCTGGCCCATCTGGTACACAGAGAGTGAACCAGCAGAGATGATTTGGGCGCAGGCCACAACCCACATTAGTTGCCATCCTAAAGAGGCCTGTGGGACACCCAAGCAGCTTTGGGGTTGGATCTCTCTCTCTGACTGCTCCAAACCTGACTAGCCTATCCAGGACACAGCCAGCGCCAACTGAAGAGGTCTATGGGATACTCAAGCAACATTGGGCCTGGATCTCTCTGCACCCGCTCTTCACAGCCTAGATCATCAGGGTAACAGACAGCAAATCAGCAGAGGTGAGTTGGGCACTGGACATCACCCATATTGCTCACCATACTGAGGAGGCCTGAGGGGCACCTGAGCAGCTTTTGGCTTGGAGGTCTCTCAGCCTGCTCTCAATCTGTGTGTCCCATGTGGGACACAGACAGTGACCTGTTTGGAGGAATCTCTGGGCCTGCTAATACCAGAGACAACCAGATGATTAGAGGTCAGCACAGGAACACAAGCAACAAAACTCAGATATATGACATCACCAGAAAATAGTGGCTCTACAAAAGCAATCTCTGGAGATACTAACAGAACCAAAGCACAAGAAGAAGAATTTTAAATCTTCTGAAGTTCATAAATGATACTAGATATTAACCATTGACAATTTCTTAGTGTCTATTTTTATAATTTACTACATACTATGCCAGTGAAGGCTATGGAAACTGAATTGACAATCTAAGCTCACAAAGCTAGCTCATTTGAAAGCCCACCATATGATCCCAACTACATGGTGTGGTAAAACTTATAGTTCATCAAATATTACTTTTATCTAGAGCTATGCACTGATAAGAAGATAGCTAGTGCTTTTAAAAATAAATAAAAAATATAAATTAATAGCAAGACTTGAAAGAATGCATTACTTTTGATATGAATATTAAACTTAATCTAACTTATTCTGACATGGATTTACCATTTGGTCTTAACTACAGTTTAAATTTTCTCAACATTTTTAGAGTAATTGTTCCAATCTGCTATTCCACAGAATATTTTTCTTACTAGGTACTTAGTGTATACAACATTTTGTGATCAAATAAATCTGGGAAGTATTCCATGTAATTTTCACCATTTGATGTGTTAAAAAAAATCACGTAAGAACATTAAAGGCTCTGGGATGATTTGTCACAAAACAAACCCTCTGTGTATTTCTTAAAGTCACTATTTTTATTTTTCATGAATTTTAATTAAAATGTAATTGTGCCATTTTATTTTCCCCTTTCTCCCTCTAACCTCCCAATCCTCTCTCTCCAACTCCTTTCATGTCTCCCACTCAATCTCAGCTTGCTAGTGTATTTTTCTTTATTATTATTATTATTATGCATGTGTGTGTGTGTGTGTGTGTGTGTGTGTGTGTGTGTGTGTGTGTGTAAAATATATAAGTATACCCGTTTAGTTCATTTTTGTTGTGTCTCTGTATATGATTCCAGGGATAACCACTTGAGATTGGATAACAAAATATTGGGCTCATACCTGGGAAAGACTAATTACCCCTCTCTCAGTAGTTATTAGTTGTCTGTAGTTCTTTGTCTAGGGTTGTGGCCCCATGAAAATATCCCTTGTCCATTTTAACATTTTTTCATTTTTCTACTTTTTAAAATTGTGTTTATTTTTTAATGTATACATTTATATTATTACACATGAATAAAATAAACTACATACAGCAGAAAGAGCCACGAGACGATCCAGAATTATGTAACTGTTACATTCATAGCAATTTGGCTATGTATTTGGCAAACTAAAAATAAACATCTTTCCTATCTTGTTGGGTCTAAATTTCTGAATGAAGATTAATATCTTCATATCTTAATATCTCATCTCTATTAACTTAAGACATCTATCTTATCTTAAAACATCTTAACTCCTAACCAACTAAGCTTAATTGAAAGACTAAATTATCTGGTCTTCAACCCCATCAGAGATTTGAGAAGGGATAAAACTTAAATACCTGAGTGAACCAGAAGTACAGGTTAGCAGCTTCCAAAATGCAAAAATGACTGAGACAATTTACTGACTTAATAGTCACCCAACACTGTATAACATAGGAATATCATCTTCAGCCTTCTGGCCCAATATACCTGACAGACATATTTGCAAGGCAGGAACTATTGAGGACTTGATTACCCTGTCTTGGCAGAGTTCGGCCCTTGACTTTGCCTGTATCTAAACTTGCCTATTTTCAGGCAGAATCTGTCTGTGGCAGAAATGAGGACATTTTGCCCAGTGGCTGGTTTGGCATATTTGATGCCAACTCCATAAGGATGTTGTTTGATGCTTATCATATCTTTTGATATTTCCATTGTTTGTATTTTATTTATGCTGAGGATGTTTCACAGCAGAATTCTTATTCTGGCTCTCACAACATATTCCCCTTTCTTCAGCAATGTCCCCTTAGCCAGCCATACATGCAGGAGATGAGAAGTAGATGTACTCATTAGAGATGGGCTCCCAATAATCTGTTAATATCTGCATTGTGTCCATTGTAGCTTTCTGTGAGCATCTCAATTTGTTGTAAAGACAAGCTTTTCTAATGAGGGGTGGTACCAATACTTACCTGTGAGTATAAGGCTAAGAATTAGAATATAGTAAAGAATTATGCTGATCTGTCAAGGTTGAAGTAGCAGATTCCCTTATAACTATACTTGTACTAGGTTTCCAGTACCAGGCATGAGTAGACCTTAAGTCCAAGTAGACAGTTGTTGGTTATGACCACCATGAGCCTGACTTACTATACTTTTCTTGACTTCTTGTCATTCTGGTCATTGTCATTCTTTTTTTAATTAATTAATTAATCAATTCACTCACTTTATATCTCAGTTATAGGCCCTCCTCTCCTCTTAGGCCCCTCCCCCTATTCCTCAGAAAGGGGGAGTCCTGCTGTCCCTGCCAACCTACCCCAGATCATCAAGTTACATCAGGACAGAGTTTGTCCTCTCCCCCTGTGGCCTGGCAAAGCAGTCCCATGGGGGGAAGTGATTGAAAAGCAGGCAGCAGAGTGCATATTAGAGATATCCCCTTGCTCCTCTTACTAGTGGACCCACAGGAAGCCTGAGCTACCCATTGCCTACATCTATGGAGAGGGAGGACTTAGGTCTAGTCCATGCATGGTCCTTCGTTGGTGTTTCCGATGCCACAGGCCTTAGTTGGCTCTGTTGGTCTTCTTGTGGAGCTCTTGCCACCTCTAGGTCCTTTTATTCTTCCCCCCACTTTTCCGCTAGACTCAGTATGTTTTGCCCACTGTTTGTCTATATGCCTCAGCATCTGTTTCAAGTCTCTGCTGGGTGGTGCCTCTCAGAAGACAATACTGCTAGGTTCCTGTCTGCAAGCATAGTAGAGTATCCTTAATAGTGTCAGGGTTGACTCTTTCCCATGGAATGGGTCTTGGTTTGGGCCAGGCATTAATTGGACATTCCCTCAATTTTTGCTCTGTCTGCTCCATCTTTATACCTGGATGTCTTGTAGGCAGGATAAGTTTTGAATTACATTTTTTTTTTGCGGGTGGGCTGGTGTTCTCCTTCCTCTATAAGGACTCTTGTCTATTAGAGGGTGTCCTTTTCAGTCTCCATGGCACCTGCTACTAGGAGTCTCAGATAGAATCCACATCATATCCTCCCAGAGATCTATTCTGACTTAGGTCTCCAGCTTGTCACAGAGATACCCCCACCCACAGTTTTTCTTTTCTCTTCAGACCTTCTGTCCTCCTCCAATCTGCTCTCTCTAGGTCTGATCTCAACACTTATTTCCTTCTTTGCTCCCTCTCCTACTTTGTTCCCTTTCTTCAACCACTACCTGTGTCTATTCTATTTCCCCTTCTTAGGGAGATTTAAGCATCATCTCTAGGGCCTTGCTTTATACTTATCTTCTTTGTGTCTATGCATTGTAGTATGTTTATCCTGTACTAAATGGCTGTAATCTGCTTATAAGTGAGTGCATACCATATGTGTCTTTCTGGGTCTGGGTTACCTCACTCAGGGCGATATTTTCTGATTCCATCCACTTTCCTGCAAATTTCATGATTTCCTTCTTTTTAATGGCCAGGTGGTTTTCCATTGTGTAAAGGTACCACAGTTTCTTTATTCTTTGGTTAAGAGTTGTCTAGGAAGATATCTCTACCTCCTGCATAGCAGCCTGGCCCAGAAACTGATGCACCAACCAAAGACCATGCATGGTGAAGACCTAGACCTTCTGTTCAGATGTAGTAGATCAGCAGCACAGTCTCCTTCTGTGTCCCATAATATGGGGAGCAGGGGCTACCTCTGACATGGACTCTGGTGCCCACTTGTTGATCACTTCCCCCCGGTGGGGCGGCCTTGCCAAGCCACAGAGGAAGAGGATGCAGGCAGTCCAGATGAGATTTGATAGACTGAGGTCAGATAATAAAGGAGAGCTTCCCCATTCTTAGGACTAGAGGAAGGGTGGAGTGGGGATAAGGAAGTGGGGGTGGGATGGGTAGTGTGGAAGGAAGAGTCTACAACCATGATGTAAAGTGAACAAATTAAAAAAAAATCAAGGTTGTTTCCATATTCTGGCTATTATGAGTTAAGCAGCTATGTACACAGTTGAGCAAATGTCCTTGTTGCATGGTGGAATATCTTTTGGGTGTATACCCAGTAGTGCTGTAGCTGTGTCTTGAGGTAAATCTGTTCCCAGTTTTCTGAGAAAGAGCCAGATTAAGTTTGCACTCTCACCTAGAATGGAGAAGTGTTCCCCTTTCTCCACATCCTTGCCAGCATGTGCTGTCACTTGAGTTTTTGATCTTAGCCATTCTGACAGGTGTAAGATGGAATCTCAGAGTCATTTTGGCTTGCATTTATCTGATGACTAAGGACGTTGATCATTTCTTTAAATGCTTCTTGTCCATTCAAGATTCCCTCATTGAGAATTCTCTGTTTAGCTTTGTGCCCCGTTTTTAATTGGGTAATTTTGTTTGTTGGTGTTTAATTTCATGAGTTCTTTATATATTATGGATACTAGCCCTTTGTTGTATAGGCTGCATGGTACTGGCACAGAAATAGATTGGTTGATCAATGGAATCAAATTGAAGACCCAGAAATAAACCCACACATCTATGGACGCTTTATTTCTGACAAAGGAGCAAAAGCCATAAAATGGACAAAAGAAAGTGTCTTCAACAAATGCTGCTGGTCTAACTGGATGTCTATATGTAAAAAATACAAATAGATTCATATTTATCATCCTGTACAAAACTAAGGACCAAGAGGATTAATGACCTCAACATAAAACCAGATACACTTAATCTGCTAGAAGAGCTAGTGGGGGAAGAGCCCAGGAGACAACATCCTGAACAGAACACCAACAGCTCAGGCTCTAAGGTCAACAATAATAAATGGGACCTCATGAAATTAAAAAGCTTCTGTAAGGCAAAGGGTGCTGTCAATAAAACAAAAAGGCAGTCTACAGATTGGGAAAAGATCTTCGCCAATCCTACGTTGTTGTCATTCTTCAGAGTCACAACCGAATAGCACGCTTGCTTGCTTGCTTCCCTTTGTGACTTGCATAGTATTTTCTGGTATTAGAAAAGCTACACTAGAGGAAGGAGGACTTCATATTAGATCTAGCTCAAATCATTTAAGTCCTATGACATATGTGTGCAATGTCTTCAGCAATATGTTTTCTTACAAAAAACCCACAAAGATTCAGAATAAGATTTATTTACAAACCAAATTTGGAAGGATACATTTGCACTCAAGGTATCTATAAGTGGTTTGTATTAATTTTTCTATTTGTAGTTGTATTGATTTTTATAGATGCTAATTTTAGTAAATAATAGACACACAACTCTATATTGTGATTTCTCTAGGTAAAAAGTACCCTTATGAAAACAGAAGGATGATATGGGTTGTAAATGTTAATACTCATAATTTTGCTGGCACCACAAAATCAAGGATCATTTTTAACCCTCCTTATTCAGTCATGGTTATAGGAAATAGAACATAGAATACTGTCAAGCATGTTGTAGAAATCTCAGTGAGTGACTGAAGGAATAAACTTAAAACCAACATTCCTATGATGGGTTGACCGCATTCAGACTTGTTTTATTAATGGGACAGACAATATTTTTCATAGTATACCTAAACAGTTTTAATAACATTTTTCCCTCACTGGAGAGCGAATGAAGGACCATCTTACAGTGTTCTATTAAGCATGCCCACTTTTACCAAATTAGAATATGAAACAGCTCCGAAACTGTTGATATATTTACTGCTCACTTACAAGTTGCTTCTCATCTAGATGTAAAGGGAATTTAAAAAAAAAAAAAAAAAAAAAGGAGTTAATTGCTTAAAAAAATAAAAAAAAAAAAACAAAAGAAAGAAAAAAGATGTTGCTTCTAACAGAGGAAGAAAAAATGGTTGAATCTAGGTTTATATTGTATTCTTTGGCCCTTTTAATGGAACCTTTCTGAGGTAGTTTCCATAATTTAATTCTGTACCACATGGTGCTTTGCTCCTTAATGTTTCTATTGTAGCATTAACTGTTATCTCCATTGTTTCAACATTCAGTGTATTGTGTCATTAACTACAATCTAATTAGGAACCTCTTTGAGGCTTCTAAACAGCATGGATGTAATTCAAGGTAATTATTATGCATGAAAATGGAATTGGTAAGAACCAAAAAGGAGACAGAATGTTTGTCACAGCACCGTTCTTGGAGTCTAGAAAGATAGATGGTGTAGGTTAATGACTCAAATGAGGAGCAAGGGTCATCTGATGCAGGCTAGGACTAAATCAAACTTGTCAAGCAATGAAAGATGGCAGTGAGGTGGGGGTCACAAAGGAGGACTGATTTCCATGTAGCAGCCAGAAGCAGAGGAAGAAGAGCCTTGGCTTCTTTCCTGCTCTGTTCAATCTCTTGCAACTGCTTCTATTGCCAAAATTCAGATCCCTTGAACTGGAATACTGGGCAATAATGTATAGGACTGGTTTTCTCCCATAAAACAGAGATGAGATAAAAATGGGAGAAAATTCATGTGATATGTCCAAGCTCTCTGTTACCCAACAACAGTGATTATTTACACTGTTCTTTATCATTTGGCACACCTTCCTGAAGATTTTGCGTTCCTTTTGCTACTTAAGGCTCCACTTTAACATTTCTACAATTCAGGTCATTTGCTTTTTATTTCTGAGAACTTTACAGAGTCATTTAGTAGAGGCCGTTGAGCACTACAAAAATATTTTAAATTTAGAATTTATCTGAGATCTCAACTCCATCATTATAGATGTTTGAACAATTATGTTTTTAAATGTCATTTTGCTTGAAAAAATTTTAAAGTTTTTGTCTTTAAATTTGAAAATTTTTAATTATTTGAAAATTTCATACAACTTATATTGATCATGTTCACTTCACTTCCCACCACAGCTCCCCCAAGGCCCTCCTACATTCCTTACATACCCCACTGACTCAATGGATTTTTTAAAAAAATTTCTTTAAAAATTTTCACTTTTCCAAATTTATATGCCACTGAAAATTCATCCTCTTGCTAGCATAAAGAGTGGTTGCAGTAGATTCTTAACCAGAAATGCATAATGTAAAGAACACATGTCACTTGTGAATTCTATTCGATGTTTGCCATGATGTATGCCTTGTGAAAGATTCCTTAGGATTCAAGAAAATCAAAGTTACTCAAGAGAACCTAAATGCTTGTCTCTGTTCCTGGGGATTACATCACTGGGTACTCCAGAAAATGAATATGTTCTGAAGTGGATGAAGTGGAAGATTAAATCCCCAAGTTGGGTGAACATGACATAATAATGTTTGATGAGTTCTTAAAGAGGCTAAACAGCAATCAAAGTAGAAAATGGTTTTCTGTAGCATGAGAACATAGAGCCTGATGTACCAAAATGGAAACATTTGAATGGTTTTCTAGAAAGATTTCCTAGTGGAGTCAGAAGTTAGGGCTACAGAATTGGTTTTTTTTTTTGGGGGGGGGTGCATGGAAGAAATGTTTAAATTAGAGGGTTTTTTAAGTAAATAAAAAAGCAAAGAATACACTATGGGAATATACCTAAAGAGTCAGACATTTGAGATTTTAGTCCTAATCTTTGCATAGTAATTTGCCATGAAGTATGCATGCCTATATAATTTTCCTCAATTCTTAGGTGAGCAGCCACATTCAGAAAGGTTAAAAAATGGCTTGTTCAGAGTTAGAAGTAAAAGCCGAGCTGTGGCTGAAAATAATACTGCTGGACAGAGAGTGAGGGGGGAAACATCAGAGGTGTATTCCTAGGGCTTGCTGCCAGCCGGTCTATCTAAATGAGTGAGACACTCAGGAAGAGTCTGTCTCAAAAAATAAAGTGGAGGAGTAAGAAGATACTGATTGCTTACCTTCACACATACATACACTTTCACACACATGTGCATGCTTCCACATGAACATCACAGACACACACACACACACACACACACACACACACACACACACACACACACACACACCCCACACCACACACAGCAGGACTGGTAAGTGATAGAGGTCAGTTTCCAAAGCACTGTTCCTGCCAGAAGGGCCAGCTCTCAAGCATGTCTACCAGCTACTTAACTGGCTTCTGCATTTCAGGTCTCCTGCAGTTGACTAGTGCTTAGTGCAACCTAAATCAGTACGGAAAACAGATTCAAATATAGTCCATTCTCTATTTTCCTACTCAAGAGATCAGCGTAGACTTAAATCTTTGACGATAAGATACCCAAAGTGTTTTGCTTTGTTTGGAAAAAACAATTGTTGAGTACAAATGAAATAATTTGGATACATGTTAGCCCTGAACCCTGATGGCATCATACATCTTAAACTACAATTAAAGGTGTACTGGGAAAAGCCTTTGGTAACAATCTCTTGTATAGACTCCCTAGATTAACACTGGACATGGTGAGTCTGGTGTTTTAGATTGATTGCCAACTCAATAAGATCTAGGATCAACTTGGAGACAAATTCCCTGTGAGGGACTTTCTAGATTTGAAATGTGGATGTCACTATTCCTTTAGCAGGGATTCCAGACAGAATAAAAGGGAGAAAGCAAGTTGAGCCCCAGCATTCTTTGCTCTCTGCTTCCAGACTGTGCATGTAATCTGACCATTGATGTAAAGCTCATACCTTCATATCCTCTCTCTATGATGGACTATGTTCTCACACCATGAGCCAAAATAAACCCTTCCCTCTTTAAGTTGCTTTTGGTAGGTAGTGTGTCACAGTGGTAGCAAAACTAACACAATGAGAAAAGCTATTTTTGCCAGTTTTACCACTGTGTCTCCTATGATTATCTGGTTGGAGCAGGGACATTATACAAGCCCTTTCTGGAGACAGGACTAGGCTTAGGAAATAGGTATATAAATAGGCATGAAGTTAGATTTTTTTAAAAAAAAGTAGATGAGCCAACATAAATAAGTGAATTAATTCTTTAAAGAAAAAGCCTGAATTTTACCATGCAGTGCTACTGATCCAATTAATCTTTTATTTCATCCATTCATTACAGTGAAGAGTAAAAGAGAGAGAATAAATGGGGAGGAGCTAATAGGGGCAATGTTTGTAGAAGTAAAAGTGTCAGAAGAAGCTGCTCATTTGAAGGATGAAGAAGATGATGACGAATATTAGAAGTAGGGTCAAGTTTTCCTCACCCTTTGCCATTCAGCACCCAAACTTCTGTAGCTTAGCAAAATGTCTAATCTTGTTACCATTCCCATAGTAATCTGATGCAAGTGCTCTTTGTCATGAGGGGAAGGAAGCTCAGGCTGGTGAAGGCTCCATGTTCAAGTGTGGCCTGGGCATCATACGTGGAGAAAGCACATGAGAAGGTGAAGGGGGAGAACATGTTGTTTTCAATTTCAGGTGTGACAGACATCAATTCTATTCACCTTTCCAAGTGACAGTTTGGGCCATGAATGATTGTAAGCATGAGGCTTGGAGTTGGAGTTGCTGGCTGAACACAGCTTCTCAGCAGTGGATCTATATAGCAGGTCTGACTCAGACTCACAGAACACTAGGCCAGTGCCTGGGAACACCTTTATAATAATGAGCTTTTTAGGCCCCTACTCACACTACATAATTTGGATGCTTGACACCTACATTTTCATAAAAATCTCTCCATAAAATTCCTACATCACTTCAGTCTATAAAGTACCAACTGACATTATGGAATGGGAGTGAACTCCTCCAGTGAATACCTTGTCCCCTACACCCTATATCCCATAATGGGGGCATTCAACAGGCCAATGTTTGAAGGCCTTTTCTTAAAGCGAATTGTATTTCCTTTCTCCTTACTAGTCAAGCTTGAGCATGTTACTTGATTTGGCCAATAGAATTGACTATCTGAAGTGACAATCTGTACTTTCTTGGGGAGATTTTAAGAGCCAGCACATTCTTTGCAACATCCTTTCTTCCGCCGTTGTGAACAGCAAGGTGATATTCAAGATGACAGCTCTTTATTAGTCTAGATCCCAAAGTGAAAAGAGGAGGAAACAGAAAACAGACTCTATATGACCTGAAATGGACATGTAACAAGACAGAACACCCATGCTGTTCTAACCCTTGGAATTTGAGTCATTGGTCACTATAGCATTGACCTGACTAAGAGTGTGAATCCACCAATGCAGAACATGGACTGTCATATTCTAGGTATGGTTTTGCAAGCTTTTCTCCATGAGGTCATTCTTCTGGGTTCCACGCTACCCCTTAATGAGTTTGTTCCTGGTGTTTTAATAATCTTCTTTGGCATCTTTATGATTTTTTTTGTCCTTATTTCCTTTCCAATATTGACAAAGTCTAGAAATCCTGACCATCAGAATACATACTTCATTTTCTCTGGTTCTGAACATTGTTAAGTTCATGAAATGGAATAAACAACATAAAATGTCAAATGTGGTCATTTTTGCTGTGTCTCTTAGAACTCCTATCAATCTATCATCTCTCTCTTCTAGGTTCAAGAGTTCAATACTGTTTGTGGGTAACAATTGGATTTTTTTTTTTAAAGATCTAACTCAAAGGATTCAAAGATAAATCAAGTATTTGAAAATGAAGACTGTTACATTAGGATGATATCACCGCAAGTGGTCTGTTAAAATCTTATTTGCAAACACAGTAACATCTACTACATAAAACTGGGAGCTAGAAGCAGGCTAGAAAATCATGGGAGTCATATATTTGAGTTTGGGTATCAGTGCATAATTTTTTGGGGGGAAGGGCATGGGAAATTTACCTACCTAATTGTGTTAAGCTTAGACTTGTATTAGCATAATGGCTTTGTGTTTCCTGAGCGTGATTCTGTGACCAGTGTGGGGCAGGTGGCTTGAGATTAAATTTGGAACATAACCAACGTACAATAAAATGTCAACTATCTATCTGGAACATTAAGGAAATGAGTTGTACGGATACAAAGTTCATGTGTATAAAAATAGGTTCATTTTAAACTATTTTTGGTGAACTTCTTTGAAAATGTATATATACTTCCCTGCTTTATTAAATAGAACATTCTAATTTGATCTCTGCCTGATGACTCAATCATGAATTATTCTAGCTGGCTTTAATAGAGCTTCAGAGTACAGGGTTCTGTGTTTGAACGTGTCAGATGTCCAGTTTAGAGTTCTGGTGTCATCTTTTCTGAGATTTTTGTCCTCATCATCAACTGTCTGGCATGAAGCCGTGGCTTTTTGGTGCTGCCAGAGTGTGTCTCTGCAGTGGCATACTGCCTCTAGGAATCCTCGAACTGAGAAACCAAGCAGTCACACTTGTTAACAGTGAATCTAAAACAGGAATAAATTGATTCCAAATGTGGTCCTAGGAGCTCTCCTGTCGGCAGAACATAGTGCGCAAACTTAATGTCATTTTGGCCCATTTTTACTTGAATCTTTCTTGATTTCTCAAAACCTCAGGATTTTTAGATTTCTGGAATATCACTGGGTCTGTTTTGAAGAGAGATGATACAATTTGAGTTAGGGTGTCATATGTAGATGAGGCCAATAAAAATTCTAGCCATAACAGCCCATCTTTAGAACCCTATTTGGAAGGTTTCATGTTTGTTTCTAGAAACCAGATTTGTCATCCTGTTGGTGTTACACCAATTTCCAAGAGAGAAAGCGTGTAAAATGTCTTCAACTGGTCTTCATACTATGTTAGTTTCAGGGCTGGAGGAAAAGAGAGAGAATGAATGGGGAGGATCTAATAGAGGTAATGTTTATAGAAGTTAAGGAGGCAGACGAGGCTGATCACAAACACATGGACCCAGGTTTGCACCCATTAAAAGGCAGACATAGATTGGATCTGTAACCTTAGTGTTGGAGTGGGAGAGGAAACAAGATGTTTCTTGAAGCTCACCAGCCAGTATATCCAAATCAATGGACCCTAGGTTCAATGAGAGACCCTGTCTCAAAAGGTAAGGCAGAGAGATAGAGCTATCAAGATGGCTCAGTGGGTTAAGGCACTTGCCTCCATGCTGATTTCAATCCTAGGACTCATTAGAGAGAACCAACTCTCACAGAGTTTCTTCTGATCTCAACACTCACTCTATGGCATGCAAATTCGGGTTCAGAAATATAACACACATAAGTAACTTTTAAAGTGTGGAGTATGATTGAAGAAGGCACCCAACACCTAGATCAGGCTTCTCTGTATACTAATGTGCATGATATTTATGCCTGCCCTCACGTGAACAAGTACTTAAATCTCTCTCATACACACACACACACACACACACACACACACACGTGCACACACAAATAGTTACTTTAATACAAAGTCTTAACTTGTTTTCATAGAAAAGTATTGTATTACTAAACATTTGTCCTTTCCTTGTCTGGGTTGTTTACTTTTGTGAAAAGATCTAAAACCATCCCTACTTGCTTGGCTTATTGGTGCCTAAGATGGATCACTCTTATAGTAATATTCTTCTCACATATGGCTATATTCATGAAGTGTATCATAAGAGTAAAGAGTAAAAAGACACAAGATGACAAGGATGGGTGAGACATGGACAAAGTCCATTTAATGAAAGGTCTCTAGACATTTTCCCTTCAGGAAAGTGCTAACAAAGGCGCTTGGAAGTTGTTTATTGTCAGTTATAGAACTTTCCATTCCTTGAGCCCTGGATTGTTACAGGATATGAGGGACATGACTCCTGCCAGCCTCAGCTGTGCATGTGCAGGGCCAGGAAAGAAGTGTCTGGCCACACATGGATGAGAAGACATATGTCCTTTCCATCATTTGCCTGACAGATGTGGAATGTATGATTTATTATGTGAGGCCAAGACCTTTTGTGTGGCTGTGATTACCTAAGCCTTCCCAGACAGCTTCATACCCTTTCTCCTATGTGGTGAGCTGCAACCTATGGCACTTCCGCAGCAATTGGAAAGAGCAGAAAACATGTGTTTACAGTTACTATGGAGGCAATGCAGGACTATGTAGTCTCATAAGCCAGGGGAAGCAGCCTGGCTGGGATGGGGGCATGGGAGACCATGTAGACCATGAAAGGAAACCACTGTAAAATGAAAACCAGTCATCATTGCCATGTGATCCTCTTGTTGGCAGACTTGCCCTCTGCAGCCACCTTCTGGAGTACAAGCCTGAGCAGAAGATGGAGGGCACCAAAGTTGCAGGAAAATTAAATCTACATGACTCTATTTTATTCAGCAAGAAAGTCAACTGCTTGTTTCTTCTGCACAGTCTATCCTTATATTTCTCCATCTCTTTGCCCATTCTTTACCTTCCCTTTTTTCTATGTATAAACCAGAATAATCCTCCAAATCTGCACAAGTGGTCACATGACTCACATCTTTAATTCCTTTCCTGTATGTGTCCTTTCAGGCCCTTGAATAATCATAACCAGATGTCTTCTCATTTCTCCAGTGACATGGCATGTCTCCTCCTCCTAACTGTAATACATTCTCTATGCTTCTGTCACAAGAGCTAGAGGACTGTGGTATGTACATTTTTTGCTCCTATGAATTTGAGTAAGTTGAACTAGGCTTTTTCTTCAAGAGCTCCAATGCTAAGCCTCTTCCTCTAGGGAACTCCACCTTTAGGGACTACTTGGCCCATCTGCTAATGACCCCTCCCCATCACCCTTCCTATACCTGAAGCGATGTCTCCTGTGTCTAAGCTCTTGCTCCCATGAGATCATGATGCTCTTCTGATGTTGACCACTTCTCGACCCTACCTTTATCTGGAGAATACTGTGATCTACTGGCTTCACAATTGAAGTGCCTGGGGGCACTTTAATGCTTGCAAGATTTTCCACTTTTCTCCTCCTTGGTTACTAAGCCTTGCTGCCCTTTATGGAGCATGTGTTGGCCAACTTCCTGCTGCTTGACCTATCAGTGAGCCCATCACAGTGAGACTCTCTTCTCCATGTTATCTTCCCCTTATCACAGGCCCTCTTTAGCTCATCCTGACCTTCAGAAACTACTGTGTCTTAGAGAAGATAATACTGTCTTTTAAAGACACTTAAGATCATTTTCATTGTGTGTAAGTGTGAGTATCTCTGTGTGGGCACGTGCAGGTGAGTGAAGGTACCTATGGAGGCCAGAAATGTTGGGCCTCACTGGAAAAGAAGGTGTTACAAGCAGTTGTGAGTTGCTGATGTGGGTGCTGGGAATCAGACTCAAGTTCTCTACAAGAGAAGTCTGTACATTCTTTATCAATGAACCATTTCTTCAGCCCTTAAATGACCATTCAAAAGATTGTAAGTAAGAAGTGACCTGGAAGCATGAATAATGAGCTGTCCATTGGCTAGATCTGAACAGAGAGTCTAAGTTTACTGTATGCATTGTCTTTGTTTGGTGCAACAGGTTGTGGAGGCCACAGCACCCCCACCCCCACCCCCGCACTTCTGGATCTGCCAGCCTTGATGGTCTCATTTCAGGGATTCTAAACCCTCTGGGTCCTTCGACCCACCCATTCGTCCATATCACTATCACTTGGAGTCCAGCAGTGAGTCCCAGCATCTGTCTCAATCCCCCGCTGGGTGGAGTCTCTCAGAGGACCTCTATGTTGGGCTAATATCCACTCATAAGTGAGTATATACCATGTGCCTTTCTGGGTCTGGGTCACTTCACTCTGGTCACATCTCCTTGGAGGGGAATTCCTGGCAGCACACAGAGAAAGGGGAAGCAGGCTATCTGGATGAGGCCTGATAGACTGTGGACATATGGTAGGGAAAGTGTTTCCCTGCTGTCAGAGGTCTAGGGGAGGGGAAGAGGCAGAAGAGGGAGGGAGGTTGGGAATGGGAAGATATCAGCAAGGTGATAACATTTTGGATGTAATCTGAATAAATTATAATAAGGTAAAATAAAAAAAAAGAAGCGACGTAGAACATTGATAGATATTCTTAAAAGACTTTTAAAAATAAAGGAAATGCTTATGACTTTAAAAAATAAATGAAAGATAATACTCATGTACAGTGACATCCCATCACAGAATTAGACAAGAAGTAAATGGGAAATAAATAAGCTGACTCCCCAAAGATTATCGATCATAGGTTCTTGACTTTTTCCTCATCACTTTTAGGAATGGGGTAGTCCTTTAGTAGACAGCAGAGTCTATAAATGCAGGTATAGCAAGGACTTCAAACGTCTTCCTGTGACGTTTCTATCTGATGGAGGGCATTATGTTACACCATCCAAGAACTGTGGCAGGAATAACCACAATCTCAGGTATGCAGAATACACAGTTTGGATACTGAGGATGGAAAAATAATAAAAACGCTGAGCTGGGAAAGAAAAAAAATTACTGCTGTTTTGTTACTCTCTCAGTAATCAGATGATGTAGCAGTTTAATCAAATTTGGCATAACTCTTGTTTTAAAGCGTTAAGTAAGAGTACCAATATCTACAGAGATAAGAATTTATCTGGTTCGGTCTGTCAACATGGCTGCAATGACCTTTCATCTGTATTACAGTTTTGTCGTCTTGAAAACTTTGGAGAGAAATAAAGACTTTTCTTCATCATAGAATGTAAGGACTATTATTTTCAGTCAGTGGTTTGGACTCTCTGTCTGATACAAGGAAATGAGAAAGGATTTTAGTGTTAGAAGACTTGGAACCATTGAAGCCACTTACAGCAGGATAAGTTTTCTCGCTTAACTTTGTATACTGCAAGGGATGATATTGATCTCAGAGCATTGCTATAAGGAGCAAACTACACACTTGGAGTGGAGGAACGGGCAAAGATAAGGAAGATAAAGATGTTCTTACAAGTTTTAGTCAGTGAAGGTAGAAACTTGCTTCCTAGGAGAAAGTGCTTTGTGTCACACCTGTGTGTGAGCACAGCCTGGCAGAGCATTCTTTCACAGAATCTCACTTCCAAAAGTGCATACTCATTGATGACCTCCTTCCCCTGGTATTTGTCTTATATCTCTTGATATACAAAAATGATTTTTATCTAAATAATCAATTTGTTTTTATATGCTAATTTATTCCCAAACAACAGAGAAATTGTTATTATTTGACTAGCTTAACAAAAATCTAGAATTTTCTTACCTTTTTATCCTTCTGACTGTTTTTGGCTCTACCATGAATACTATTTTTTATTTATTTGTTCATTCATTTTTATCGTTCTTCCATTCAGTCAACAAATAAGTATTCTGCATTCTATCAACCACGATAATCTGAGCTGGTATTCAGAAGCTCATGAATAATTTAGGAAGAGACGAACATTTGGTGAATGTTTAAGAATAAATGCTTTGAACCAGGCTTGTGCCCTTACATTTGTAACTACAACACTTATAAGGCTAAGGTAGGAAGATTGTCATGAGTTCCAGACACCATAGTCTTCCTGGTGGGTTCCAGACTAACCTGAACTACAGGTAAGATTCTGTCTCAGGAAAACAAACAAACAAATTGAAAGTGACCTGGAGGGGATAGGAGGGCCACAAAAAGACCAACTAACCAGGGTCCAGGAGGACTTGAGAAGACTAAAGCACCAACCAAGAGCCATGCATGGACTGGACCTAGGCCCTCTACACAGATGTAGCTGGTAGGCAGCTCAGACTTCATGTGGGTCCCATAGTAAAGGGAGTGGAGGCTGCTCTGCAATGAACTCTATTGCCTGCTGTTTGAACACTTCCTCCTGCTGAGACTGCCTTATGCCAGAAAGGAAACCGATAAGCTCAGTCCTGATGCCACTTGATGAGCTGGGGGTGGGAATTCTCCTTTTCTGAGGAGTAAGGAAGGGAGGATAGTGGGAAAAGGGAGAGAGGGTGGGACTGGGAGGAGAGGAAGGAGGGGCTACCATCTGAATGTAAACTGAATGCAAAAATAAATTAATTAAAACATAGAAAATGAGTGCTTCGAATTCTGAGACAGACTTCCACTTGAATCTTTAGCCAATTCTTCCCCAGCTGACTGACCTGGACAAGCGTAGTGTCTCTGGCGCTATTGTCAAGAGTAAAAGTGACAGTAATGGCACTATTAATGTGCTACCCACCATGAAAATTAATACACAGTAAATATGACCATGATGATGATGGCGAGAGTTTTAATGATCTGGTTCTTTATGTACCTTAGATTTTTAAAGGATCATCATGGAGCTATGAAAATATTTAAACAGATTAATGGCTAGGTTTTGGCCACCTCTGGAGCTTCATTTTCATGCCTTTCTACCTAAACTATCCTGTTTCCTATGACTAACTTGTTTATCTTTTATGTGTCTTATAAATCACATGGATTATTGTTAATCCCATGACTACTCTCTATTCGTTTAAAGTGTAATTTTATTAGAAACTTCATATATTATTAAAGGGTCTCTTCCAAAGTAACAGAGAGCCTCCATGGGCATCATTCTGTAGGGCAGACTCTGAGGTTGTTTGTAACAGAATAATCACATCTCTGATCGATAATGATTACATAAATTCTCATGTTGGTATTACAATCCTTGCTATTTTTAATCTATTTGTTAATTTGCTTATGTTCATCTAGTAATTACCTTCAGCAAGATAGTATAGTCATACCTCATGGGAGTATCAGAGATGAAATAGAGATAACAGAAATGTATGAGTGATTTTGTCAAACTTTGGCTACCTTCAATTTTTTCAAATTAATCAAAAAATCTATATACTTATAGGATATATTATGCCTGTGTATTTAGGACCACAATTAGAGTAGTAAATAACTACCAATAATCATGTACACATCAGGTGTGACAATTTTGGTCTAGGACTTGAACTACTATAAAAGCCTGCTTCCTGATCACAAATGATAACTTGACAAATGTTTTGGCTCTCATCCAGGACACTCCTAAATCTCTTCAAATATGGCATCATGTGTGTATGTAATCTAGGGTATTCTGGTGAACATCATCAGATCCATAGAGGGTTCCTCTAGATTCAGAAAGTTACAGATCATGGGGAAAGCTACTTGCCAGAAAGATGCCTATATTACAGAGATGGAATAGGAACAGAATCACCTAAATGTATATTTCTATTAGGAGTCTAGAAGAATGGAAAGTCAATAACAATCACTGGCCCACAGTGACTTTAAGCTCCTTGCTGAATGCTACGTGTCTTCTCTGTTCCCAGCTAGTTTTAACTAGCATCAAATCTAGTTCTCGAGCTCTTCATGGTTCTATTTTTTTTTTTTTTTCATTCAAGCAAGATTTTTACTATCCTACTCTTTTTGGCAATTCTGCAAAAACATATGAACCCAGTATACCACTCCGGCATATGCCCAAACGATTGGACATCCTACTCCACGAATCCTTGCTCAGCCATGTTCATTGCTGCTCTATTCACAATAGCAAGATAATGGAAATGACCTACATGTACTTTAACCAACAAATGGATAATGAACATATGATATATACACTCTGGGATACCATTCAACTGTAAAGAAAAATGAAATCATGATCTTTGCAGTTAAATGGATAGAACTAAAAAAGGTCATATTGATTGAGGTAATCCATTCTCCAAAAGGCAATTTTTGCATGTTGTCTCTTGTTGAAAGCTCCTAGCTCCACATCTTAAGATGTGAAGATATATCCTGTAGCAACTGCAGAAACCAAGAAAACAAAAAGAGACCTTTGCCAGGGTGGGGGATGGAAGAGCAAAAGAGAGTATAATAGTAGGGTACAAGTGATATTATCTGTGAAATGGGAAAAATGGAAGGGGAGACTCTCATTGGGCAGGAGATAAATACAGAGGGGGAGAGGAAATAGGTAAAGATTTCTGAAAAAGTCAAGGAATTATGTTATCAACTACCTAACAATTTATTAATACATAAGTCTACATATAAATATACATATACAATATACTTTTAAATGAAAATTTCTCATCTGAGCTGAGGATGTACCCTCCAAGAGCACTCTAACAACAGATCCAACACTGTGCATGAGAAGTGCTCTTTCAAGATGTTGGTCAGGGTTGCCCAACAGACTCATAAACACTACAGCTCAGTTTTTAAAAATTATTTCACATTCTTACTAGATATTCAAACTGTGTATTCTGCTCCTATCAGGCTATAGGTATTACATAAGAAAGTGGTTATTCCTGCCACAGTTCTTAGATAGTGTAACACAGCATTCTCCATCAGATAAATGCTATCTCAAAGGGAGGCGTTTGAAGTGGGAAGATGGAGTCATTGCCTTTATTTTTCTTTAAATCTTGTAAGAACTTCTATTAAATGTTCCAAGTCACTTGCTTATTCCAGTCATGGGATATATATACAAAACAACTTCCTTGCCTACAGCTTAGGGAACACTGAGAAGTGAGATCAGGGGAAAAGACTGTAAGAATAATAGTATCAGAGAGTTTGCTGTGAGACTGTATCTCTTAATAATATCAGAAGGTACACCATAAAGTCTTGCCAGCCCAAAGCCTAAACTTGAGCTGAACAAAGACAAAAACAATTGACATGTTAAAGTGGTAGGAGAAAGGCCAAGTAGCCTCAACTCTATGCAAAGAACTAAAGACACTTATGGAATGCTGAGAGCATTGTAAGTAATTCTACCCAAGGAAGAATAGAGAAACTGGTTATTCAATACCAATTGGTTAGCCATGGAAACATATGTACAAATATTTCACAGGCTGAACAGGTTGTATTTATATATTTATGACTATATATCTATACACATATATCTATGTAACAATAATAATTAAAAAAGAGGTCATGGATTTGAAAGAGAAGAAGGAGGGGTAGATGGATGATTTGGAAGCAGGAAAGGGAAGGGAAAATGACAAATTTACATTATAATTTAGAAAATAAAAGAAACAATTAAAAATAACATACTGAGAAATATTTCTATGCCATACCTAAAGAAGTCTGGGAAAGAAAAGCCTTTTTGCAAGTTTGAGATACTTTTTTACAGTTTCAATTCTTTTTTTTGGGTCCAAATTGGCATAACATGGGCAATCCATCTGAAATAAAATGTTTGTATTTCCTTTAATGTGACTTTTATTCCTCTCCTTGAATTAAAAGCCCTTTTGTGCAAGAGACTCTTCCTCAATTCTTTCACAGAACTTTATAGTGATCTTATAGGCACAGCTGTAATTTAATCTTTGTTCCTCAGCTCTATTTTCTGAGAGATGTCTTTTCTCCCTTGAGGGACTATTGATGAAAAGAGTTTTATGTTTCCACCTAGTAAACCATGAATCTTTCTATCTATTCTATGTCCTACCAATAAATTTGAAGGCTTTATTCTTTAAACAATCACCTTATAGCAACAAGTTAAGTTCAGGCAATGAAAGGCAATCATCACTTCCATATGGTTGCTTGAATTCACAGTTCATTAGTCCATTTTCACATCCATAATTGCCTCTGGTAACCAGTGGCTCTACATAATATAAAATGGATCAAGATTTTTCTAACAATCTCTTCATCATTTTTTCTAGCCTCTGCTGGATGCTTAGGCCAATGCCATGTGGCCTAAGTTTTATATGATTGAACACAACTCCAGTACAAAATTCCTTACTGGTTTTCTATTATGTATCACAAAGCATTCTAGCATTTAGTGACTTAGCATAATAACTATATGTTGCTTCTCATGAGTCTATGGATAATTGAGGATTGAAGAGAGCTGAGCTAAGTCTACATCAGTGCACCTGTTGTCTGCGGGAAGCCCAGCAAGGACCTGGCAAAGCCAAGGTGGCCACAGTTGGGAAACCCCAGACTTTTCTATATATCTCTCAATATTGCATCTGACCTTTTATAAACATCTTCCTGTAATGTTATATTTTAGAACATCAGAGAACACTAAAGTGTGCTGTGTTAAGTAGAAACTTTAGGCATGGTGAGTGGGATTAAAGGGGCAGCTCATCTTCTAAATATTCAAGATTTCTGTCTTATTGTCTGACATCTGTAAAGTTACATATACATTCATATATATGTATATATATATATATATATATATATATGTTACATCTCATACCCATTAATTATCAAGAAATATTGCATATTAACTATTGGGTGAATAAGTGGAAGAAGAGCATGCATATAGATTAATACAAGATTGCCCAAGTATTTAGCTAGATAATCTACAGTCTGTTCTGTCTTATGAGTATACATATACATCCTATTACAATTTCTCAAATAAGATGAGTGTATTTGCTTTTGCCTTGATTATTTCAGCAACTTGTATCCAAATACCAAAATTTATCTCAATTTACGGACTTTCTTAGTGACTCCTCTGTAGGAAACTTAGCTCAAAGTGACCTCATCCTGGTGCTTTCAATGTTCATTCTGTTTTGCTTAGGACTACAATAAATCAACTTGATATCAGACTCCCAGGATATAGTGAAACAATTTGGATACACCTGCCAGTTAGTTTTTGTTGTCAACTTTATACAACCTAGAATCAAGTGGGAAGAAAGAACCTAAATTTAAGGCTTGTCACCATTGCTTGTAGGCAACTCTGTGGAGGAATTTTCTCATTTAACGATTGATGTGGGAAGGCCTAGTGTATTGTAGGTGGTATCACCCCTGGCCTAGTGTTCCTAGGCTGTATAAAAGAGCAGTTGGAATGAGCCAAGGAGAGCAAACCCATAAGTACCATTCTTCTGTGGCTTCTGCTTTATTTCCTGTATCTTGGTTCCTACCCGCTGGATTTACTGCCTTGGCTTTCCTCAATGATGAATTGTGATGGGGACATATAAGTCAAATACATCACTTCCTCTCCAAGTTTCTTTTGGTTAGTGTTTTTGTTACAGAAAGCAATGGAGCAATACACGGTCTCTGAAACACTTTTCTATTCGTTACAGTACCTGGCCTAGTTTCTTTCTTTTTTTATTTTTGAGATTTGGTATTTTAAATTATGGTGTTTATTCATCAAAGGAACATAAATTTATGTTGAAATTAACCCATTGTTTTACAACATTTTTATATACACATTTATATTTGAACACATATATACAATAAACTACCTATAGCAAGAAGAACCATGACACAATCAGGAATTATATAAATGTTACATTCTTAGTATTTTGGCTATTTGTATTTGACAGTGTTGAGGAAAACATCTTTCTTATCTTGGTGTGTCTAAAATTCTGAATGTAAATCAGTCTCCATCATATCTTGTCATTATCAACTTTAAAATACCATGGCTATTAAATTTGTTGTACAAATGAATGCATGGACTAAATTTAAGTTATACAGTGACAGGGCAGAGATTTGTCTGCCATCCTTAATGTTAGTTGTCAGGCCAATTCCTTGTTAATAACTAGTGCTCAGTAAACTAATGGGTGGGAGTAAATTAATAAATAAACTGAAACAAACCTAGTCCAGACTCACTATTCCTATTTTAAGAAGTTCCATTCCATGCTGTATTAAGAAATTATTTTATGATTAGTTTTAATACTGAGTCCTTAGAGCAGTCCAGGAAATCAAGTCTATTATTATTATCTTGGTTTTCATTCTTATTCAGAGAGCTTTTCTTAGGAAAGAATAATTACACACTGTGTTTGCCAGGAGTTTTATTTATAAAGTGAAATATTTCCAAGTTTCTAACAGGACAAATAGAACACTGGCATCTTTTCAGGAATAGTATGCTGAGTTGTTCCCTGTAGGCAGAAAGACTAGTGCCTATGTTCTGTAGACACCGAAGGTCCTTTCCTTTAGCCTCAGATGTCCTTTTTATTGTTATTGTTGTTGTTGTTTTAACTAGAGACATAGTTGCTGCTGGTAAGAGATTTGGCTTTCTTTGTGTAGTTGGAAATGTCTAACTCTTCTTCTATCTCCAGAGATTTTCTAATTATAATATGGGATAGCCCCTGGAAAATGTGTACTATCAACCATTTCTCTCTGTGTTACATCTATGTCTTTGCATGTATATATGCATGTGGGAATTTATATAGATACCAGATGTTTACATTGGTTGTCATCTTAGGTCCTCTTTCCACCCTATTTCTTGAGACAGGGTTTCTTACTGAACTTGGATCTCATCCTTTTGCCAATCCTGGCTGGCCAGTGAGTTCTAGGGATCTGCCTTTCCCCTCACCACAGGTTTTACAGACATGTACCACCAGTCCGACTTTCTATATGAGTCTTCTGGATCCAAACTACAGACTTCATTCTTGTTCAGCAGGCACTGTACTTTTTGAACCATTTCCTATTTCCCAACTATTCTCATTACTCTGATATTGCTGGTTCATAGACTCTGATCTTGTGGTCTATAATTATGTGTGTATATTCACATGTGTGCATCTGTCTATACACAATGAAAAGTAGATTGTTATGGGGATTTTGATGAATATCTATGTAGGACCAAGTTGAAGCGGAATAAAAAACCTTGTCACTTTTTCCTAGAAGCCTATGGGCCTTTGCTTAGAGTATTGGCCTGATGAGTAGTTTTTTGTTATGAGGATTAGTATTATTTTTAGGATTCAGGAAGAACGTAGATAGCCTTGAAAGGAACTAAGGCATCCATGGAGATCAACAATTTTGTTAAGGATATTTCTTTCCTGGGATATCTCAAGAGGTAGCCATCACGCATTACATATTTCTGAGAATCTTCTCACTGACTTTGCTGTTTGTATAAGAATAATGAAAATTCTCTACAGTGAAATTGTAACCAGAATGTGGAGAGCAGGGATGAAGGCATTGCACGGGACAGATGTGTTCCATCAGATCCCAGAAAAATGCAATTTGTAATAGCTGCATTTCTCCTCTTAGCTTTATATGCCTAAACTTGAGCTTGATGGTGCAGGGTTTTTCTTTACTTACAGCTCTTTATTTGTCTTCCTCCATTATCCCTATAGGTGGAAACAATGGGGGGTAGAAGAGAAAAGGTGCTCAGCGTATACTCAATAATTCTACTAACATCGCATCACCCTCGGCCATTGGATATGTGTTTTATAAGCATTGGAAGTTTGATCTCCTTTACTCTTACTGCAATTTTCTCTTGGGATTTATAGGACCATGGACATACCTAGAGGAGGGATTTAATCATTAAGTGCTTTCAGCCTAATTGGCTCTCAATTAGAGGAGATGCCTTGGGTTTGGAAATGTGCTGCAAGTTAACAGAGCATGCTAGTTCATTGTCCAACTGTGGAGATGACAGATACAAGAGAACATTCTGACTTGGCATCAGTTCGGCATATAGTTGGTATATTTGTCTTCAGGGCTGCTCCCGGGGCTCTTTGTTTGTTAGCTGTGTCTCTGCTGGGCAGACTTTGAGGCCAAGTTGCTTAGTTTTCAAAATTACTTAATTATTGAATAATTTTGAAAATCATCTGTTTACTCTGAAACTGGTGGCACTCAGAGGAAGGACAGCAGGTTGCCAAGAAGAGACTTGATACCCTATGAGCATATTCAGGGGGAGGTAATCCCCCTCAGGAACAGTCATAGGGGAGGGGAATAATGGGAAAATGGGAGGGAGGGAAGAATGGGAGGATACAAGGGATGGGATAACCATTGAGATGTAACAAGAATAAATTAATAAAAAATATTTTCAATATATATAATTGAGTAATATTCAAACTAATGATCCCACAGAGTTACGTCTATTATTTAATAAACTAGTACATCTGAAGTGCTTAGTAAATGCCTCTTATATAAGGAAATATATAAATATAACTATAATATGCATACAGAAGTGTTGAAACACATTGTCAGACATACAGACACATTTCATATGATTTCTTCTACTTTTTTATCTTTGTTACCAATTCTTCCTCCTCTGTCAATAATCCTAAGCAGTGAGGTCAGGAGTTATGCCATCTAGAACCTCACTAATCTGTACCAGAGCCACTACCAATGGTGGAGGAGACACTGAGTACTTAAAATGACGCTAGTGCATGTTGAGATATGCTATGGCCAAGTAAATTTCACATTGTGTTTAAAAACTATAGAAAAATGGTTTTAAAAAATCAGAGAATATTATGTAAACATTTAATAATTTAAATATATTCTTGTCATAAAATATTTCTGATCTATGGGTGTTAATATATAAACTCCCTGAAATTCTTTGGCAAAGACCAATGTAAGATCCTCTGTGGAAACACTGAAGACAATATTCTTCCCACTATGCTTGAAGTGAACTTTGTATTTATCTTGTCCGTGGCTCATGCACTTTGAGCCATAATTACCTGGATTTCTCTTATTTTAATGATTATATTTTAATTTTTAATAATGTGTACACATGTGCATCTCTGTATGGGTATGTCGACTTAAGCACATGTGCCCACAGAGGCCAAAGAGGGCATCAGATCATCTGGAGCTAGAGTTACAGGAACAGTGAACCATGCTATATGGGTGCAGGGAACCAAACTTAGGTCTTTTTGAAGAGCGGTGCATGATCTTAACCACCAAATTTTCTCTCTAGCTCCTGTCTGAAATTTCTATCTGGACTATACTGTCAGCTTAAATGCACTGTTTCTTGAACTGTAATTTTATTTTCTACACAACTATATTCTATTTATGATATTTCTATTTTTTTCCTAGTTTCATTGCTTCTAAGACCTCAATACTACTTGCTTGGACCCCGTTACGGGTGGTAGGGCACTTCTATCACCTGATCTCTATTAAATCTATTCTGTACATCCAACCCAAATTCATCTGGCTCAAATATGATTTTTAAAAGATATATACATGGCATGGTTGTTTTAAATGCTTTCAATAGCACCCATTTTCTCATGAGATAAAAATCTACATCTGTTAAGGTGTTTTTAAAAGCTTTCCTACAAATCTAAATAATCATTCTGGTTCAGTCTTTTGTCTTCTTAACCTAGAAAAAAAACCCAATAGTTATCCTATTTTCTAGAAGCACAACTTCTGGAGAGCTATGCATGAGTTCAAGAAAAATGAGTCATCTTTGGATGTTGAGGTAAGAAGAAGAGATTTCATTTTTAAAATAACTGTAAGCTGATATGACGTTTAGGTAAATTGAGGTTTTCTTCTCAACGAATTTATCTGAAGAAGACAAGAGGCTCTTGGTCTAATGGGGACTAAGGAGGGAAAGGCACAGAGAGGTGAGATTGGATTCATGGAAATCATTGTGCAATGTCTCAAAAGCTTCTGATTCTACTACAGAACACACTAACTATAGAGCAATGATGCTTCAGGTTCCCAGATGTTTGAAATTTTGCTCTGGGTTATTTTTTTGTCCTGAAAAGAAGGACGTTTTGATGTGTACATTAGAAGGAAAAATCCCAGGAGTGTGACAGACTAAAACAGCACCTCTCATGGCCTCTAATTTTATGATTTCTGAAGTCTTGAAGGCACGGAGTCCAGAATGATTTCCAAAACTCCACTTGGCCATTACCTCAGAAAAAGTCTCAAAACTAAATGGCATACAGTTTTATAGACACCTGCACAAGGAATTTAGCTGACTTTTCAAGGAAACAAAGTTCCGTTTACAACTCTCATGTATTGTTTTGCTTTGGTAAAATGCAAAAATCAGTCATCACCTGAGCTGTGTATTCATGACATGTGAAGTAGATCTTTCTTGCTCTATCTCTAAAAATTGATATATATTTTTTTAACTTGCAAAGGTAAGTTTCCTGGAGAAATCCATGGCAAAGGTTTCACTATGAACATTATTCAAATAATATTTGCATTGGTTTTTGTTTGAGGAAAACATAATATTCCGCTAATTCTTACCTTTACAATTCAAAGAAGGCTGACATATACAGTAATCCAACCTTCATTTCTAAATGTTTATTTTCTTGTGATAACAGCAGTGACTGTTCATTATAGTAATATTGGAAAATGCAAAAATTAAAAATTATAAGTTATTTTTTATTGGAATGTAATTTACATACTCTTAAACGCAATGAATTTAGAGATCTTTAATGCAGTTTGGTGAGTTTTGTAAAGTATTCACACACTTGTGTTCCCCTTATCCGAGTCACTAGGTAGAACCTTTCTCACATCCTGATGCTCTTTTACTGTGTATATTATACCATCTTTATCCTACCTATAGAAGCACTCTGCTGATTTCTATCAAGAAGAATGAATTAAAAATAATAAGTAATTAAATCCCACAAAGCCTCATGATCTGGCACACTCCTGTAATCTCAGAACTGAGATGGTGGAGGAAGGGACTCGTGAATTTGGGCATGAGTTTGAAGCCAGCCTGGACCTCCCCCCCCCCAAACCCCCCAGTCACTGACAATCACTACTTAGCTCCTCAGCATCTTTTACCATCACTGATTCTTGCTACAGTGTGATAGTTTGCCTTGGCTTCTGAAACACAACCTTTTAGTATTACTATTATTTCTCTCATTGGCCTGGTTGGTACTTCACTGTCTCCACTGCCCAGGTCTTCGTTCACTAGCATCAAAGTGAGTGAATCAACATCTGGTCCTCTTCTATTCTGTGCATAATCTTCATAGTGATCCCGTGGCCTGAATTTGATATCTAAGCACGTGACTCTCAATTTTATATCTACAACCCTGACCTCTCCAGCAAACAAAAGCCCTATATCCAGTAACCACTCATGTGGTAACATCTATGGAAATATTCAGTTTCTAAGCCTTGGTCTTCAGGGATCCAAGCATGTTCCTTCTACAACTCCCATAGCAGAAAATGACACTTTCCTTTTCTTAAGCCAAAGGACTCAAGGGTATTGTTTTTGTTTTAATTTAAAATGTTCAAATTAAATTGTATAAATGTATTCATTTATTTGCTTACTTACTTACATACTTATTTAGAGCATACATGTGCACACTATGGCCCATATGTGGAGGTCACATGTTGAATCTCTACTTCCACCATGTGGCTTGAGTTTAGATTTTCAGGCTTGTTGGCATGTACCTTTCCCTTCAACATCTCACCAGTGTATCAATAATATTATCGACTCTACTATTTCTTACTATGTTACTAACCATTTATGAATTCTTAGCAGTGCCATTTATGACCATACAGGGTAATTTAAAAGATTCTTGCTGTCTTCTACACTAGCAGTTGGCTCCAATTCTTTTTTTTTTTTTCTCTTCTGAGCCTGGTGTAGTAATGTCACAGCCAGCTCATTCACTACACTGTAATCTGTTCTCCACATAGAAGACTGAGGCAATATAAAATACTAACGTATTCTTCCAAGATGAAGTCCTCTTCATAATTGATGTTGTACTTTTCATTTTACCCAATTCTATCATATAGCATTTTCACACCATTATAAATTCTTCATAAACATAATTTTAAATGGTTGAATGGTTGTTTTACAGGAAAATGATGTTTTTTATCTTTGCCTCTAACTCTAACAATTGTTAAGGAGCACCTTGGTACAAAAGCTACCAACCCATCCTATTTACCATACTGCATAGCTACCCAGGGATTTCTGTGTTAAATGGCATACATATTTTGAGGTTATAGCTCTCTGCTATATGAAAAACCATGACCAAAAGCAAGTTGGGAAGAAAGGGGTTGATTTCGTTCATATTTCTTCACTGTTGTCCATCACTGAAGGAAGTTGGAAGAGGAACTAAAACAGGTCTGAAATCTGGAGGAAGGATCTGATGCAGAGATGATGGAGCAGTGATGCTTTCTGGCTTGCTCCTCATGTCTTTCTCGGCATGCTTTCTGGTGGTACCCAGTACCATCAGCCCAGCAATGGCACCACCCACAATGTGCTGGACCCTCCTCAATCAATAACTAATTAAGAAAATGCTTTACATTTGGCTCTTATGGAGGAATTTCCTCAATTGGAGTTCTCTCCTTTGAGATAATTCTAGCTTGTGTGAAGCTGACATAAAACTATCCAGGACAAATTCCATTTATTTGGCATGTAATTTTCAAATGTTATATAACAGAGTATACTTATATCAGTAGTACTAGCAATAAAATAATTTAGAAAATTTTGTCTAGGCATGCTGAAATTTATTAATAACTTTACAAGATGTATAAATAATAGATTAATCCAAAATGGTTTATATTTTCAGATTTTAACAAGGTGCATAGATTAGACTTATTTGTTATTGCTAACCATGTTGGAGAAAGATGTCCACAAAATTTAGGGTCATGGAGTGAAGTGACTTAGAGAATGAGCTTTGGAAAGAGACACACAGGTTTGCATATTGGATTGATGGCTTAATTTCTTTGTAACCATTGATTTGAGCAAATCATTTACTATTTAGAGCCTCATCTATGAAACTAGGACAATAAAGTTTATCATGAAGAAATGTTGTAAAGATTAAATAAAACCATACACATGAATCATTTAGGATAAGGGTGACATTCATAAATGTTACTTCCAATCATACTTCCAAAGCCATTTCAATTTCTAGGTTAATAGTGCCACCATAACATCCATAGAAACACATGGTAAGTGGACCATTTCTCCTGTGGCTTACTGAACTCTTGTGAACACAAGAGAGAGTTTAAAATTCTGCTTTGCTCAGGGCAAGTTAGCCAGCTGTCATGTCAGAATGCGAGCAGCACCAGACGAGAGTGCCATATGGGGGTTGGGGCTCAGCAACTGGATAAAGTTCTGCTTCTGAAAGGTGGAGGTTAAGATGTTAAAAGAAGAACAGGGAGGGTGCGGTAAGCTGTGGGACACACCCTGGACAGTCCCAGTGATCAGAACAGAGGGGAGAGCTAAGTGTGTAAAGTCTGTAACAAGAGATGCAATTTCTTGTCTTTAGGAACAGATGAGAAAGGAAATTTTTAGAGTGATAACTAAAGTCATGCTACAAATGTTAATGTCCAATGGTTACAATTCTTTACTTTGATATAATTAATAATCTGTAGACAAGTTTTAAAAATAACATAAAACATTAAGGCCTGGGCCGTTGGTGTTCTGTTCAGGAAGTTGTCTCCTGTGCCAATATGTTCCAGGCTCTTTCCCACTTTTTCTTCTAAGTGAGTTAGTGTCTCTGGTTTTATGTTGAGGTCTTTAATCCACTTGGATTTGAGTTTTGTGCAAGGTGACAAATATGGGTCCAGTTTCATTTTTTTACACATAGACCTCCAGTTAGACCAGCACCATTTGTTGAAGATGCTATCCTTTTTCCATTGAATGGATTTGGCTTCTTTGTCAAAAATCAAGTGACCATATGTGTGTGGATTCATATCTGGGTCTTCGATTCGATTCCACTGATCAACCAGCCTGTTGCTGTGCCAGTACCATGCTGTTTTAAGTACTATTGCTTTATAGTACAGTTTGAGATCAGGTATGGAGATTCCTCCGGAGCATCTTTTATTGTACAAGATTGTTTTAGCTATTCTGGGTTTTTTGTTTTTCCATATGAAGTTCAGAATTGAACTTTCAATGTCTTTAAAAAATTGTGTAGTTATTTTGATAGGGATTGCATTGAATCTATAGATTGCTTTTGGTAGGATGGCCATTTTTACTATGTTAATTCTCCCGATCCATGAGCAAGGAAGATCACGCCATCTTCTCAGGTCATCTTCAATCTCTTTCTTCAGAGTTTTGAAATTTTTTTCATACAAGTCCTTCACTTGCTTAGTTAGGGTAACTCCTAGATATTTTATATTGCTTGTGGCTAATGTGAAGGGTGTGGTTTTCCTAATTTCTTCCTCTGCAAGCTTGTCATTTGTGTATAGGAAGGCTACAGACTTTTTTGAGTTAATTTTGTATCCAGCCAATTTGCTGAAGGTGTTTATCAGCTTTAGGAGTTCTCTGGTGGAGTTTTGAGGGTCACTTATGTACACTATCATATCATCTGCAAAGAGGGATAATTTGACTTCCTCCTTTCCCATTTGGATCCCCTTGATCTCCTTTTGTTGTCTTATTGCTCTGGCTAGAACTTCGAGTACTATATTGAAGAGATATGGAGAGAGTGGGCAGCCTTGCCTTGTTCCCGATTTGAGAGGAATTTCCTTGAGTATCTCACCATTTACTTTGATTTTGGCTATTGGCTTGCTGTATATAGCCTTTATTATGTTGAGGAAAGTGCCTTGTATCCCCGATCTCTCTAAAACTTTAAACATGAATGGGTGTTGAATTTTATCAAATGCTTTCTCTGCATCCAAGGAGATAATCATGTGGTTTTTTATTTTCAGTTTGTTTATATGATGGATTACATTGATGGATTTCCGTATATTAAACCATCCCTGCATGCCTGGAATGAAGCCTACTTGGTCATGATGAATGATATCTTTGATGTGCTCCTGTATTCGTTTTGCAAGTATTTTATTTAGTATTTTTGCATCTATGTTCATAAGAGAAATTGGTCTGAAACTAACTCACTTAGAAGAAAAAGTGGGAAAGAGCCTGGAACATATTGGCACAGGAGACAACTTCCTGAACAGAACACCAACGGCCCAGGCCTTAATGTCAACCATTAATAAATGGGACCTCATGAGGCTGAGAAGCTTCTGTAAGGCAGGAGACACTGTCAAGAGAACAAAGCGACAGCCTACAGACTGGGAAAAAATCTTCACCAACCCTACATCTGACAAAGGTCTAATATCCAAAATATATAAAGAACTCAAGAAATTAAACACCACCAAACCGAATAACCCAATTGAGAAATGGGGCTTGGAACTAAACAGAGAATTCTCAACAGAGGAGTATCAAATGGCTGAGAAACACTTAAAGAAATGCTCAACCTCCTTAGTCATCAGGGAAATGCAAATCAAAACAACTCTGAGATTCCATCTTACACCCATCAGAATGGCTAAGATCAAAAATTCAAGCGACACCACATGCTGGCGAGGATGTGGGGAGAGAGGAACACTCCTTCATTGCTGGTGGGAATGCAAACTAGTACAGCCACTTTGGAAATCTATCTGGTGCTATCTCAGAAAAATGGGAATAGGGCTTCCTCAAGACCCAGCTATTCCACTCCTTGGAATATACCCAGAAGATGCTCCAGCACACAACAAGAAAATTTGCTCAACCATGTTCATAGCAGCCTTATTCATAATAGCCAGAACATGGAAACAGCCTAAGTGTCCCTCAGTAGAAGAGTGGATAAAGAAACTGTGGTACATATACACTATGGAATACTACTCAGCTATTAAAAACAAGGAATTCCCGAAATTTGTGGATAAATGGATTGAGCTAGAAATGATCATAATGAGTGAGTTAACCCAGAAGCAGAAAGAATCAAATGGTATATACTCACTTATATCTGCATACTAGCCCAAGGGGCATGTCCCACGAAAGCCTTCACTTACCAGGAAACTGGGACAGAGGGGAAGGCATCCTATTGGGACTCTAAATGAGAGACGCATGGGAGAACAGCAAAATAAAAGGATCCAGAGGGTCCTAGAAATCTACAAGTAGAACAATATGATAGGCAGATTTGGGCCCAGGGGTCCCGCTCAAACTAAGGCACCAGCCAAGGACAATACAGGAGGTAAACTTTAAACCCCTTCCCAGATCTAGCCAATGGTCAGAATATTCTCCACAGTTGAGTGGAGAGTGTGATACGACTTTCTCACATACTCTGGTGCCTCACATTTGACCATGTCCCCTGGAGGGGGAGACCTGGTGGCACTCAGAGGAAGGACAGCAAGTAGCCAAGAAGAGACTTGATACCCTATGAGAATATATAGGGGGACGTAATCCCCCTCAGGAACAGTCATAGGGGAGGGGAATAATGGGAAAATGGGGGGGGGAGGAATGGGAGGATACAAGGGATGGGATAAACATTGAGATGTAACAAGAATAAATTAATAAAAAAAAAATGAGGAAAAAAAAAAAAAAAATAACATAAAACTTCTACAGATTCTTTCTCAGACTCCCCAATTCTGAGCATTTTTCTCATCTGTGACACACACACACACACACACACACACACACACACATTGTTTTTCAATATAGGGTTTCTCTGTGTAGTCTTGGCTGTCCTAGACTCACTCTGTAGACCAGGCTGGGCTTGAACTCACAGAGATCCACCTGTCTCTGCCTTAAAGGTGTGTGCGCCATGTCCAGCTGTTACACTGTTTTATAACATTTGTTTTACTGTATGGCTCAGTCCAAGGTTGTATATTGCACTGAATTTATATGGCCCTCAAGCCTCCTTTAATATCAAATGTGTCTTGGTCTTACTTTATTTTATATGGTGCTGCTATATTCTTTAATTAAAAACCAGTTATTTTGTAACATATTCAGCTTTGCAAAATATTATATTGCAACTCTGATTTTGAGTTATATGCTTTTCACAAATAATAGCTATTATACAACTCCTGCAGATGTGTGCTGTGGAAGGTTTGGGGAGAGCATCTGGGTAATCTGTAGAGACAAACAGCCAGTAGACACAGGTGAAGGCCCTAGGATAGGCTGGGGATCTGGTGGCTGATCCAGGGTTATAAGTCCACACCCACTAGCTGGAAGGGACCTTGAGGGGTCACCAAATCCATCTGCTGTGCCCTCAGCAGAAATGCTTTTCTACTCTCTGAGCATGCTTGCCTATTTTTAAAGCCCTCCAGGGAAAGTAATTCTGTGTGTAGCTTCCACACTAGTGCTCTTGTGCTTACTGCATGGCCCTTCCTGTGGCTTAGACAGCATCTTTAAAGGATAAGACTTAAATTTTTTTCCATCCTGGTTTTAAGGAGAATTTATAAGAGTGCAGTAGATTCTGTTGTGTTGTGATGATTGTGTTAATATACTCATGCTTCAGGATTCGTTTCTTTAACAATCTAATTTTAAAGAAGCATCTAGTGTGTACAAATTTGTGTTGTTACAATGTCAATAATGGCAAACAACAAAACATATGAGTACTAAATGAGTACCATTACTATACACATTACTTTAACAATAATACATTTTTGAATTAAATTTATTTTTCATTGACCTGATTGCCAAGCAAATAATTTACATAAACTTCTTCAGTTATTTAAATTTCTTTTGGCATTATTAAGTATCACACATTTATTGTAGAATACCAATCCAAGCATTATCCAGTTCTCTAAAGTCCTCAGATATAGTCCCTGTTTATAATTTTGATTCCTGGAATTTTAGATGGTTTACTATATAAAATTAAGCAAGCATTCGTGCAATTATACACACACATATTCTTTTTTATAAACATTAAACTTGACTTATGCTTAAATTTATTTTTCTGAAAAAAAAATGTTGCTTGTAGAAAATACCAAAGAACACAAGTGGGATGATTTTTTAAAATCTATAATTTTGTTGAGGTCATCTTTAATATTTAACACATTCCTGAACATGTTTCTATACCTATATGTTATCATGTCTCATTAAAGTTTTGTGTGTGTGCACGTGTGCAATATAGATGTGTTGTGAATATATACATGTACCCACAGTGGTAAGAAGCCAGCATCTGTTGTCTTTCTCTATTGCTTTCAACATTAAGGATTTTCTTTGGACCAAGATCTTTCCCTGAACATGGAGCTCACTAATTTGTTGAATCTGGCTGGCCTGAAGGATCCACCTGTTTTTGCCTTCACATGTGCTGGGGGTAGAGATGCATGCTACCACTCCCTGCTTTCTATGTGGGTGCAGGAGATCTGATCTCAGGTCTTCACGTTGAGTGGCAAGCACTTTACGAACACGGCTGTTCGCTCAGCCCTGTCCCCTCTTTTTAAACACTCCTTGATAAGATTGGAACATCTCAGCCTGGTAATATTTTTCTTCTACGTTTGGTGCCAATTGAATATACCTCTTCTATCAGGTTCTATGAAAAGAAAAATAGTGAAAGAGGAATATACTCTTGGGAAGAACAACAGACTGGCAGAACTGTGACTAGGCATGTAAAATATTTCTGGAGAAAGCAGATGTCCTAAGAGTGAGAATAGCATATTACCCACCAAGTGCTAATGAACAGGGATTGTTCTGAGGGTTAAAGTACAGTGTCTTCCCTGTGAGGCACCCAAAGCCACCACTCAACAATAATGCATCAGATTGGAAGTGCTAGCCATAGCCCATTTGATAACCAAGGTGTGCAGCTGGGATCCTTCTCTTTTCCTTCTTGGGCAGCATTCAGTAATGTCTCTGCTTGTCACAGAATCCAGTAGCTAAACCTCATTAAATTGTGGTTGACTTTAAGTTGGGGATTCCCCCATAGACAATTATTCACACCAGTTCTTTGTGTATATGGTTTAGAGACTGGCTTTTGCTTATGGTATTGCTAATATTTTTAAAAAGTGTTCATGTTCAGATTGAAAGTACCTTTGGAAACAAAGACTATGTGTTTCTTTGGGGTCTAAATGGCCTAAATGCACATTCTCTGGTATTTTTTTCTCTTACATATCTACACCTACTTCTTTTTTAAAAAATTTATTTATTATGTTTCTTTTTTAACACACACATTTATATTATTAGACATAAATAAAATAAAGTACATACAGCAGGGAGAACCATGAGACCATCATGAGTTATATAAATGTTACATTCATAATGATTTGGCTATATGTATTTGGCAAACTTGAAGTAAACATCTTTCCTAACTCTTTGGGTCTAAATTTCCGAATTAAAATCAATATCTATCATATCTTATCTCTATTAACTTAAATCATCTAGCTTGATCTAAAAACATCTTATCCCCTAACCAACTAAACTTGATTGTAAGACTGAAGTACTTATTCTTCAACCCCATCAAAGACTTGAGAAGGAATAAAACTTAAATACCCAAGTGAACCAGAAGTGCAGGTTAACAGCATCCAAAATGAAAAACCAATGACTGAGACAGTTTACTGCCTGAACAGTCACACAACATTCAGGCACAGCACCCAGTTTCTGAAAAAGTCCAGGGGGAAAGATAGGAAATTGTGATGCTTTTTATTTTAAAGATATAGTTTATTAATTTATTCATATTACATTTCAATTGTTATCCCATCCCTTGTATCCACCCATTCCTCCCTCCCTTCCATTCTCCCTTTACTCCCCTCCCCTATGACTGTGACTGAGGGGGGGGCTTCCTTCTCCTGTATATGCTCATAGGATATTAAGTCTCTTCTTGGTAGCCTGCTATCCTTCCTATGAGTGCCACCAGGCCTCCCCATGCAGGGGACGTGGCCAAATATGGGGCACCAGAGTTCATGTAAAAGTCAGGCCCCACTTTCTACTCAACTGTGGAGAATGTACTGTCCATTGGCTAGATCTGGGGAGGGGGTTGAAGTTTACTGCACATATTGTCCTTGTCTGGTGCCATAGTTTGAGCAGGACCCCTGGGCCCAGATCCACCCATCATAATGTTCTTCTTGTAGGACCCTCTGGGTCCTTCTATTTCTCCATTCTCTCTTAATTTTCTTACCAAGAGTCCCAGTAGAAAGTCTTCTCCTCTGTCCCACTTTCCTGGTAAGTGAAGACTTTCATGGGACATGCCTCTTGGGCTAGTGTCTCGATATAAGTGAGTATATACCATTTGACTCTTTCTGCTTCTGGGTTAACTCACTCATTATGATCATTTCTAGTTCAATCCATTTGTCCACAAATTTCGGGAATGCCTTGTTTTAAATATCTGAGTATTATTCCATAGTGTAAATGTACCACAGTTTCTTTATCCATTCTTCTACTGAGGGACACTTAGGCTGTTTCCAGGTTCTGACTATTATGAATAAAGTTGCTTTGAACATGGTTGAGCGAATGTTCTTGTTGTGTGCTGAAGCATCTTCTGGGTATATTCCAAGGAGTGGAATAGTTGGGTCTTGAGGAAGCTTTATTCCCAGTTTTCTGAGATAGCAGCAGATAGATTTCCAAAGTGGCTGTACTATTTTCCATTCCTACCAGAAATGAAGGAGTGTTTTTCTCTCTCCACAATCTCTCTAGCATACCTACACAATTTTTAAAAGACATTAAAAGTTCAATTCTCAACTTCATATGGAAAAACAAAAAAGCCAGAATAGCTAAAACAATCTTGTACAATAAAAGATCCTCCAGAGGAATCTCCATACCTGATCTCAAGCTGTACTACAAAGCAACAGCAATTAAAACAGCATAGTACTGGCATAGCAATAGACTGGATGATCAGTGATATTGAATTGAAGACCCAGAAATGAATCGACACACATATGGTCACTTGATTTTTGACAAAGAAGCCAAATCTATTCAATGGAAAAAGGATAGCACCTTCAACAAATAGTGCATTGTGAAAAATGCAATTAGACCCATATTTGTCACCTTGCACAAAACTCAAGTCCAAGCGGATCAAAGACCTCAACATAAAACCAAAGATACTAAACTGGTTAGAAGAAATAATCGGGAAGAGTCTGGAACACATTGGCACAGGAGACATCTTCCTGAACAGAACACCAACAGCTCAGGCTTTAAGGTCAACAATTAATAAATGGGACTTCATGAGGCTGAGAAGCTTCTGTAAGGCAGGAGACACTGTCAACAGAACAAAGCAACAGTCTACAGACTGCGAAAAAGATCTTCACTAACCTTACATCTGATAAAGGTCTAATACCCAAGATATATAAAGAACTCAAGAAATTAAACATCACCACACCAAATAACCCAAACGAGAAATGGGGCTCAACATTCTCAACAGAGGAATATCGAATGGCTGAGAAACATAAAGAAATGCTCAACATCCTTAGTCATCAGGGAAATGCAAATCAAAACAACTCTGAGATTCTATCTTACACCCATCAGAATGGCTAACATCAAAAACTCAATTGTGATGGTCTTTAAGTCACTGCTGGACCTGGAGTGTAGTGACTCTTGATCAGTGAGTGCTATCTGTCTCAGTCTGGGTCAGGTTCTCCCCACCTTCGGCTCTATTGCCTTTCCTGTTCTCATAGTGTAGGATCTGCGTTTCCAGATCATGAGGTTGCAGCATCCCACCTCCCAGTTCTCTTTCCACATTTTCTTCACTCTACCACAGAATAAACATTTCTGCTTGAATTTTTTTCTTCTTAGCTCTGATGAGTGACTCCATCTGACAAAGAAGCTTAAATTATTCACTGCTTGTTTGATTTGGGCTCAGAAAATTGCCCAGAGTTTGTTGGCGTTTGTGGTATTTTTTACTGTCGATTGTTTTGTCATGGTTAGAGCTGCTGCTCCTCCAAAGAAACCCCAAAGCTTAGTTAACCTCCAGTCTCTATTTAGGCACACCCTCATAAGCCGCATTTGTTACAAATGAATACGTATTTATTGCACCATTATAGATGAGGGTCATTGAGGTCATTGACACAATGACCTCAATGAGCAGACTTTGTCCTTGCTTCCCTTGTAACGGAGTTTACATTCTAGTGAGTTATGTGCGACTGCTATGAAAGGCTCCAATTATTACAATTCATCGCCTACCAAGCTGTTCTTCTATCCTCTTTTGGGTTCATATTGCAACCAATGTCAGTGCCATATTTTTTATTATCTTTTCTGCTCTTGTACTCTAAGAGTTTTGGTTTTCCATATGCCTTCTTTCTAAATCTACCTAAGTTATAAATAGAATCTTACATTTATAAAGTAATTTATTTCCCAATATATTCAGTCCTAACTGAAAATTCTTGTGGACCACCATGCACCCACTGCACTTTTTCATCTGACGAGTCTAACCTGTCACTTTTTGATTGTTTAATGCATAAGGAAAACCACGGGTCAATGAAGGAAAGCATAGACACAAATGCTTCATGACAAGTAGAAATGCACATCATGACATAATGAGAAAAACAGTCATGTTGTCTGTGGAAATAATTTGAACTTTAAGAGCAATGACACCTAAAACAAATGTAAAGTTCTGTTAAATGAGGAGACTCCAGAAATTAGTGTTGAGGGTAAATTTTCAGCTCTTTTTGGGACTGTCCAGGATGCCCTGTGTTTGTTTGTACTATCTGTATTTCCTTTCTTCTATGCTGTTTCTGGCATCATTGTGCTATTTTAGTTCTTACTTAACCATACTCCCTGTTGAGATGCTAAAATATCTTGAAAGTGGCAGTGCTGAGTTTTTTACATGCCCAGGAGGTGGAAAGTGCAGGGTTGATTTGTAATGACACTTTCCTGTAGAGTAAATTTTTAGCTGTAATGATATTTTGGGCTGCTTGATCCCTCTAGAGTTGGAGACGTTTGAATTACCTTAAATAACTTGAACACAAACACTCCTCTGTTACCCCTGAGACAACTCGCTGAAGCATGAAAATTAATTCAAATCTGCATCTAAGCTTCATTGAATTTTAATCCAAGGGGTTATAGAATTATTTACTGATATTTGGGAAATGAAACTTATTTCATAAGGAAGGTCTGATCAAGGGTGGCAACCCCAGAGCAGCCCCATAGCTTAATCCTCCACTGCTTCTACGACAGGCCAGGCTGTGTCTGTTTCAATCAGTGCAATATGCTAGAAATGCTGCTGCTTACATTTTAAATACAGCTCTTTAAATGTATTTACTGGTCTTTATTTCACACGTGTTGCTTGCATACGTGCATGTGTACCATGTGCTTGTCAGGCACCCCCAGAGGCCACACAAGGGAATCAGGGCCCCTGGCTTTGGACTTACAGATGGTTGTAAGCTTCTATGTGGGTGCTAGGAAACAATCCAAGGTCCTCTGCAGGGTCAGCAAATGCTCTTAACTGATGAACCATGTTTTCAGTCTCTAGATATAGCTCTTTTCAGTGGCTTGAAAGTTTTGCTTCCACTATTCAGGATATGGATTCCTGAATACTTTACTCAACAGACGATATGGAGACTCTAACATGGCATGAAAAGGAGGAAGTGGCCCAGCTTAGGCCAATCTTATAGATGTCAGGTACTGGCCTGAACCTAAAGTCCACTTGGAAGTGGGTCCTATTCCTTTTGCTGAAGCTGATATCAAGTAGTTTGGAGACAATCCATATAGCGGAACCCTTCTCAAATTCTGGCCCACGAAATTGAGAGGAAAGTGAAGTGGCCATTTTAAGTCACTATGTTTAGGGTGTAATAGGTAAAGGAAATAGAAACTCATTTTTTAAAATTTTATTTTATTAATTTATTCATATTACATCTCAATGGTTATCCCATCCCTTGTATCCTCCCATTCTTCCCTCCCTCCCATTTTCCCCTTATTCTCCTCCCCTATGACTGTTCCTGAGGGGGATTTCCTCCCCCTGTATATACTCATAGGGTATCAAGTCTCTTCTTGGTAGCCTGCTATCCTTCCTCTGAGTGCCACCAGGTCTCCCCCTCCAGGGGACATGGTCAAATATGAGGCACCAGAGTACATGTGAAAGTCATACCCCACTCTTCACTCAACTGTGGAGAATGTCCTGTCCATTGGCTAGATCTGGGTAGGAGAGAAGCATGGGAGAATAGCAAAGTAGAAGGATCCAGAGGGTCCTAGAAACCTACAAGAAGAACATTATGATAGGCAGATTTGGGTCCAGGGGTCCCGCTCAAACTATGGCATCAGCCAAGGACACTACAGGCCATAAACTTCAAACCCCTACTCAGATCTAGGAAATAGAAACTCTTTGACTCAGTATCTACTTTTAAAAACTGAGCCCCTTTAAGATTTAGGGAGTGACATAGAAGAGGATGCAGAGATATCATTAGAGCTTCAGGAGATGAGAGACTGGACTGAAGCACTGTCTTCCAGAGAAAACAGGACCAAGGTACATTCTAATTCAAAGACTGTGACAGCGTACCCAGGGCCTGCACAGGTTCAAGTCAGGATGAGTCCCAGCCCTTCGAGAGGAAGCATCATGGGATCACGCCCAAACCAAGAAGCTATCTGCAATTGACATCTGCTTACAAAGGGAAAAATTGGTTTTTTTCAGGTGGAGTCTCATGTGGTATATTAACCACACTTAAGGCTAGCCCACATGTCCAGCAGTAAATGGCCAATAACAAATAAACTTAAGAATGTTTTTCTATTTATTGATTTGTCTTTTTTTGTCTTACTATCCTTTTTCTTGTATATTATGATTTTCAATGTTGTATTTTTATGGTTTTGTATGTGTATGTGTGGTATATATGTGTGTTTATTTTTCCTTTTTTTCTACATTTTTACTCTGCTCTCTTTGTTTTTGCTTGCCTAGTTTTTTATTTTTTTATATTTATATAATTTATTCAGATTACATCCCGATTGTTATCCCCTCACTTGTATTTTCTTGTTCCCACACCCCTAGAGCTCCGACTGAAGGGACCTCCTCTCCCACCCATATGACCACAACCTGTCAGCTCTCATACTGATAGTGTGCTTCTCCTTCCTCTGTGTGCTGCTGGGCCTCCCCAGTGAGGGGAAAGAGATTAAATTGGGAGCACTAGAATTCATTGTCAGAGGCAGTCACAACTCTCACCACAAATGTGGAGAATGAGCTGTCTATTGGCTAGATCTGAGCAGGCAGTCTAGGTTTACTGCATGCACTATTCTTTGTTGGTACAACAGTTTGTCAAGGCCCCCCTTGGTTCAGATCTGCCAGTCTTGATGGTCTCCTATGAGGCTCTTGAAGCCTCTGGGTCCTTCCATTCCCCCATTCTTCCATACCACTCTCACCTGGAGTCCAGAATCAAGTGCCAGCATCTGTATTGATCCTCCACTGAGTGGAGACTCTCAAAGGACATCTATGTTGGCCTAATATCCTCTTATAAGTAAGTATATGCCATGTGCATCTTTCTGAGTCTGGGCGACCTCACTCAGGATGATTATTTCTAGTTCCATCCATTTGCCTGCAAGTTTCAAGATCTCCTTGTTTTTAACAGCTGAGTAGTATTCCATTGTGTAAATGTACCACAGTTTCTTTATCTACTCTTTGGCTGAGAGACATCTAGGTTGTTTCCAGATTCTGGCTATTATGAATAAAGCTTCTATGAACATGATTGAGCAAATGTCCTTGTTGTATGGTGGAGCATCTTTCAGGTATATGCCCAGTAGTGGTATAGCTTGGTCTTGAGGTAGCACTATTTCCAATTTTCTGAGAAAATGCCAGATTGATCTTCAAAGTGGTTATACAAGTTTGCACTCAAACCAGAAATGGAGGAGTTCTCTATAGAGAGAATGGGTGTGGAATTTGCTGGGTGGGGATGTGGAAAGGATCTGAGAGGAACTGAAAGAGGAAAAACACTGGTCAAAACATACTTTATGAGAAGAAAACTTCAATTAAAAATTCTACTATGTAATATAGCATAATAATGGGATCATAAGATTTAAAAAATAATATGGGTTTTTGACAATTTCATACATACATATAAGGTATTTTGATTATTCTATCTCCAACATTCTTCACATCTCCTTCCCAATCTCATCATCTCCTCCTCCATACTAGTTTTTTTTAATATATGACTTTCTGTCTTGTTGTGTAACCCATTTATTACAACCAGCATTGTTACTATGACCACTGGATTGGGTCAACTTATTGCAGCCTGGCGGAGACATTAGTGGGTACATGACAGAAGGTAATAGTTTTCTCCTTCTCAAATCTATCAATACCAAATAGTACAGCAGTGGGTGTTTTCCACTTGAGTCCCTCCTCTACCTATGCTCGACTCTTGACAGGATTATAATTTAGGCCCATTTTTAAACAGACCCACTGTAGGTATCTACAGTGGTTGGAAGCTCTTGGTTTTATTCACTGTGTCACCTACAAGGTGACATTTTTAAAGTCCTCCTCCATAGCTTCTTTGTATCTCCTTTCAACAATGTTCTCTGGGCCTTCGAGAGGATGGGATAAATATAGTTTTTAGGTCTGTGCGTTCAACTGTTATTTATTCTCAAAAACTTGTGCAGTCATCTCATAGATTTTTTTTGAAGTTCAAAAGATATAAGGGATGTGAAAGCCATTTGTAAGTACTTAATTTTATGAATAAAGTCTTCTTAAGCCCCCTCTCCCTTTGTTTTTTAAAGGCAAGTTTTCACTGCCTGTTCTGGAACTCTCTGTAGATCAGGATGGCCACAAACTTACACATCATCTTGCCTCTATTTCTTGAGTGCTGGAACTAAAGGTGTGTGACACTAGCAGCATTATCAGAAGAGTTAAGAGATGAAGCAAATAAACATTATCCCAAGTAAAATGTTGCATGTATTATTATAAATGGTAACCAACCATGAGAGTTATTTATTAACCTGGTATTGATGAACTCATCATTAAACTTTAGTGAACACAAAATTACATGCAAAAGTTTGTATGAATGCACACACATATACACATATATGCATAATCAGAGACATAAGGCTTTCATTAGATTTTCAAAGTTATTAGTGATCTTGAAAGGTAAATAAACATTGTCCCATGTCCCCTGGAGGGGGAGACCTGGTGGCACTCAGAGGAAGGACAGCAGGTTGCCAAGAAGAGACTTGATACCCTATGAGATTATACAGGGGGAGGTAATCCCCCTCAGGAACAGTCATAGGGGAAGGGAATAATGGGAAAATGGGGGGGGGGAGGAATGGGAGGATACAAGGGATGGGATAAACATTGAGATGTAACAAGAATAAATTAATAAAAAAAACATAAAAAAAAAGAAAAAGGATTACTGGATTAAATTATATACCATCTCAGAGGTATCTACATTTACTGGTTATTTTCTCACATTTTACAGATTAGAAATCATGCTGTAGTGGTTAAGTGACTCATTCAAGTTTAGTACATGATGGATTTGTGCTTCTAATCCAGCTATTCTTGATTTTGAAGGTCTTCTGACCACACCATGCACATAAAAGGCCTCATCTGTAAGCTACAGTAACAGTTGTTTGAACAAAGAGGAAAGGTACTAATGGACATGGGAACTTTCAAAATTTCTGGAAAGAACAGAGAGGTAAAGTCATATCTCCTACATGGCATGTGGTAAGTGAACAGCACCCTGGCTTGCAGTTCCAGAACAAAAGGACCTGTCAAGATGGTGCATGCCTATAATTCCAGATTTTGGGAGGCAGAGTTCATGAGTTCAAGTATGTGTATCTAGGCCACTGGGGAAACCTATGAAATGCTTTTTCAAAAATCAATCTTAAAACTATGTATTATATATAGCACGTTCGAATAGTAACCACTATGTATAATAAAGAGATGCAAGGATGGAGAGACAGTTTAATGGTTAAGGGCATGGGCTGTTTGTGCAGACCTAGATTTAGTTGCACTAGTCACATGGTGGCTAACAGTCATTCTTAACTCCAGTTTCAAAGGATCTGATATTCTCTTCTGACCTTCACAGGCACTTCATACACATGAAAGACATGCATTTATACAGGCAGAACACTCAAGCATTAGCCAGAGTTTGGGGAGTCCCTGTGGAAGAGTAGAAGAGAAGGATAGAAGGATTTAGAGGGGACAATAATGGTGCAAGAAGACCAGCAGAGTCAACTAAAATAGACCCATGGAAGTTTACAGAGATGGAAGGACTAATCGAAGACCATGCATGGACTGGACCTAGGTTCCCTACACATGTGGAACCAGTTGACAATTTGATCTTTATGTGGGTCCCCTAGTAAGTTGAGTGGCTCCCATGTATGACAAAGATTCTGATGCCTGATTTCAATCACTTCCTAAATGTGCTGCTTTGCCTGGCCTCAGTGGATGAGGAGGAGCTCAGTCCTGATGAGACTTGATGTGCTGGGGTGGGTTGGTGGGGCTGGCTCCTCTTTTCTGAGGACAAAAGGAGTGGTAGGAGGTAGGGACTGGGAGGATTGGAGGGAGGGGGCTACAACTGGGATGTAAAGTGATTATATAAATTAAAAATAAATTAAAAATTTAAAGGCAGGAAACATACAAGCAAGCAAAAATCTCAAACCCTTATAGCCATAAAATACATAAACAAACCATACATACATACATGCATATCTTTTGCTGTTTATTTAAAGATATGGTCTAATAAATATTTACTATTAGCCCTATAATTATTACAGCAGTATTTTATAACCTGCTGTAATCAATAAACAGACACATTATATTTTAAAATAGCCTTGGTTTATCTGGGGCAGTGCAGATATTAATGCCCTTAACTATCTTCCATATGTCCCTGTGCATATCCCATGCTATATGCTTCTAAATATTTCTATCGAGCTACCTCCCAGCCATAATCCCAAATAATTGCTAATGTTCTTCATCTGGGCCAAATCCTCCATCCATGCCAACCATGTGCTTTTTTCTCCACCTAATCCATGCCAGTGGCCTCCTTTTCTTCTTCTGAAGTCTCTTCCCCTTCCCAAGATCCTTCACTCCCCAAGCCCACAAACTTCTACAGTGCCTTCTGGCCCTGTCCAGGTACCAGCTTTTTATTGGTCAAACAGGAATATATTTTTAGGCAAGGTTACAAACATCGTTTTGGAGTATTTGAGAATGTGCTCATCGAGGCAGCCTGCAAACCTTGGGATCTAATAATTAACATCAAAACACATCAGATTAACCTCTAACACACACACACACACACACACACACACACACACACATACACAAACACATCACACATACATATGAATACAAGGATTACCTGGTATTTCTGATAACAGTCTACTGTTCATGCTCATTCTTATTCTATTTTTTCCCCTTTGGGCAGAACCTCCATCAGCGCTTTTGATATGAAGCAAAATTCTTTCCTTTTGGGGGGTTGAAACTTTTGATGGTTACATTTTCTGAAGCTCTTCCAGGAAACTTTATTATATTACATTACACAAAAGGATGTAGATTAAGAGGGCTCCCTTTCTCTCACCAAACCCCCACTTGCCCTCATCAAGTAGCTAAAGAGGCAAGTCAATGACTTTAGCCAACCTTATAAACCTGTGAGCCTATTAATGCTTATCAACATAATGAAGAGTATGGAATGACCATTTAGCAATCTCAGCTTCTAGCTGAGTGGAAATATTTGAGGAAATCTCAGCAGAGTGATTTCATCCTTTGATATACAAACTTTAAGCAGGTATGGCCTAAAGTTAAGTAATGGAGAAAACAAATATTCTGCAATGAGATATATAGAAGATCAGGGAGAGATGCACTTTGCACCCTTGGGTTGCCAACCTATCTTTGGCAAAAGAGAAAAATAGTTTCAGTTATTGGCCTAATGGCAATATCTACTTTCTTCAGGATAGTGCCTGAATCTCACTGAAGGAGTCCTTTAAACTGATTTTTATAACTGGTCTGCAATGGACTAATCTTTGATTTTTACAGACTAATTACTCTTAGAAAATGCAATGTGTAACAGAAACTGTGAAAACAGGGAAAGAGAAGGCTAGTTCATATATAAAAATATTTCTAGATCAGGAACAATGTTGTATTACCAGAAAAAAATAGCATATGAAGTATTAATTAAGACCATATTGTGCTTGTTTGGGGGGAGTGGCTCCCATAGGTTTTATTTTTGAATGCTTTGTCCTCCATAAATGGAAGGATTTGGAGATATGGACTTATCTGAGTATTATTTGAGACCATTAGGTATGGTCATGTTGGAGGAGTTGTGTGATTGGGAGTGAGTTTGGAAATTTACAACAACTATGCCAGGCCCTGTCTCTCTCTGCCTGGTACTTGCAGATTGTGGTATAAGCTCTTAGCTACTGCTCTAATACCATGTCTGTTTGCTGCCATGTTCTCCACCATGGTGGTTATGTTATATCCTCCTGAAACTATAAGGAAGCCCCCAATTACTTTGTTCTAAGTCTTCCTTGGTCAGGATGTGTTATCAGAGCAATAGTAATACTAACTAATATGCATATGATATTATGCATACAAACAGAAAGTAGATAGGAACAGAACTTCCAAATCTAGAACCCCTCCCTATTTCAGAAAAAAAAAAAAAAAGGCACATCATCCTTATATAACTCAGTGACTTTGGCATTCAGAGTTATAATACTATATCAGGGATACAAATTCTGTCTGCAACCAGGCTAGCATTGGTGAGGGAAAGCTCCTATAGGTGAGCCTATATGTAACCTGTCACTGCCGTTTTAGTGAGGTGTGTACATATAGAGTCCTTGGGAAAGCAGGATAATTGGTTTTCACTTGTAACTTGTCTTATTCATTCACTTTTCAAGACCATATTTCTTAAACGTGAGACTCTTTATTGAACATTTATATAGACCCAAAATATTACCATATTGGCCTGTGCTAAAAAGTCCAACTACATAACTGTTTGTTGAATCATCCTGTTATGAGTATTTTAAATTCAGAAAATATATTTTATCTGGTCACACCACTGCCCATGGCCATGAAACAGGGTAGATCTTTACACCATGTGTCTCTTCTTGTGAATGAGTGAGATGTCCCTTTCTTTATTTAACTATCATATTCTATTTCCACACTCAGCCATGATCAACCATTCATGATTACTGCCAAAATATTGTACAGTGACTTCTGTAAGTCATGCTTAATCTTTCCCACTTCAGACAGTAAATTATTTACACACACTAGTGCTCCTTTTCACAAAGGAAATAAAGTTACAATGAAGGGGGAGTTCTTAGGAAATCAAGTCCAAATAGCTAGTAAAGTTTTGATTGATCCATGTCATTCTTTAAGTTCCACTTTTACTACCAGCCAAACACTAAAGAGAGACATGAACATGTTAAGTCTCTGTTCTACATACTTGAGAGCAGAGTTAGTCTGTAGAATTCCTTCAGGAATGTGCCATAATTTTAGTTTTACATTTTCGGTAGATGCATGCATTTGTATTTATCTTTTCCACATTTTTTCTTTATTGTACTGTATTAATGAAAAGTATGAGGATTCATTATGACTGTTCTATACATATGTACACATATGCACGTATGTATTTTGGGCTTTTAGAATTCATATTTTCTTCTCCCTTAATTTTTTGTAGTTCTTTCTAAAAACAGTACTTTTTTGTCTTTACTTGCCTTTTATTTTTTTTCAGCTCTCCATATAGTAGAGAACACACAGTACTTATCTTTCTATATCTGGATCATTTTGTCAACCATAATGTCCTCAATTTCATCTATACTCCTGTAGAAGAGTTGATTTCATTCATTTTGATTGAATAGTACTCCACTATAGATATATGCCAGATTTTTGTTATCCACTCTGTTAGTAGGCACTTAGGTTACTTCTGTACACTTGCTATTATGCATAGTAGCATAATGGCTATGGGTGCTCCAGTGTCTTTTCTGAGTGAGAGACAGTAGTTTTTGTTTTATAGGTTTGTTTGTATGTTTGTTTGTTTAGCCTCACGTGGTTATGCATTCTCATCCGGGATGTATTTCTAACTTCCCAGATCAGGAAAGCACTTTGATAATTATGATATTGGATAGTAGTTGTAACTGTGCAAATAAGACCTTGGGAAATAACAAGATAGTTTTGTGATCTCTGGCTCTGGGGGAAATGGCTTTGTATCACAATTCAGTTGTTTTCTACTCTATGCAAGCACTGCAGTGGACACTGGGACCCACGTATTGGATTGCTGTTAATTCTGATCCAATGTGAATAACTCCTGAGTATTCAGGAGTTTTCATTTAATTTCCTCATTTTACCCTTTCATTGTCATAAGTCTCTTGAGAGACATAGGACAAGGACTTGCACTTTGGTACATGATTGAGATCTCATCTCCTTTTCATTCTGTAAACTGATTATTGGACAATGTGCCTTACTCTCTTAAAGTGCTTCATGTTCCTCCTCTGATCCTACCATCTTTAGTATCTTGGAATTAAGACGCTCATTTCTCCTGACATGTCTCCCAATGCCATCTTTGGATTATAGAAAACAGCTGCAAAATTACTTTCAACTATGCTGGTGTGCTTCTCATTATTGTATTTTTACATTCTTGTTAATAGAAGTTTTTTTTTTTTTTTGAGGTCTCATGTAACATGTTTGGAGGTTTGTGTGTAAGCTATGCAAAAAAAATCATTACAGCATTTTAGTTCCTTATGTCTTTTAATTATTTCTTCTACATTAATCCAGCAATGTAAGACTTTAAAAATTAAGTGGGCCTGTTTGGGTTCAAATTACAGTCTCCTCACCAAGCCAGTAAATATATCCTTACGTTGTTATTAGTGTTAACACACTTAAACCAGAGCCATTGGCAAATGCACAGAGACTGAGTAAGAGTGATGGTATAACTCCTCAGGCATGTAGTCTCATATTCTTTGTTTAACCCAGATACACTAGCTAAATATGGAAGTAATCTTGATGCTTCTGTTTTACCTCTTGGTTTGATTTTGTTCTTCCTTTCACTAGAGCATATTGGCATATGATTATAATTAATGTCACAGAGATCATGAATGGAATGGAGCTTCTTCAATTGGCTTCATTATTTTACTTTTTATTTTTGATATGTATGTTTTGGGGAGGGAACATACACATATTCTCTGTGTGTGCAGATGCAGGTGTGTATGAAAATACATGTAATGGCCAGAGAACAACATATGGTGTCATTTCTCAGTTACTATTCACTTTGTTTTTGGAGACAGGGTCTCTCCTTGACCTTAATCTTAACAAATAGGTTAAATTGACTAGCTAGCAGCTCAGAGATCTGTCTTTGCATCCACAGAAAAGAGGTTAAATGTCCATACCAGGTCCTCTTCATGATTGTATGAAAAGCACATGGCCAATAAGATAATTCCTCTTTAATGATTTAAAGCAAAGAAGGAATTGGCTTCTAAAGGTATTTAGGTAGAAAGTGGCCATTCATTAGGCATTGGAAACTGAACATACCTGTTAAACTTTTAAATTCTCACATAGATATTCATTTAATTTATAGCATTGTGACTCTTCCAATTTAGTTTTCTGCCTCATACAAATATCTTGGCTAAAAAAGGTATTTGACTAACTATATGCAGTGCATTAACCAAAAGGTTCACCTTGTCATATGCCTTAAGCAAACAAGACAGAGGAGATTGTTCTAACTCATGGTAATAATCACTCCTCCATCAAACCACCCTTAAATGTTTACACCATTCATATTGTTATATAACAATGTGTTTCATCTAACAATCAGTAACATTAATCAATTAATTAATCAGTCACAAATTAGCTAGCATTTTATTGAGCCATGTCTGAAAAAAATATGTTATTTATCAAGTCATAACCATGTTAATAAGAGATAGGGAAAAATAAGTTCTTTCTGCCTTGAGGTAAACTATGTACTAGATATATTTGTCGGATTAAATTGTTACATAATGTATATGTTTCACTTCGGTGAGACATACTCATATGAGAAAGGATTTTTAAATAAATTATGAATAAAACAGGGTCTCTAGAATGAGAAGTGTGGGCACATGATACTGGAAACCTGAATGATGTGTTAAATATTCTATACTACCACACTATATAAATTTTAGGAATAAAAGTATCAACATAGGATTAAGCTTAGAGCCCCTCTCTGCTGCTGATTCCATCTGTTAGACCCAGCTGAAACACAGACAACGGAGAGCCAGTGGGATCAGCAGAGGTGACTTGCTTGGGGGACCTAATCCCCATCATCTTGTCCTGTGGAGGCCCTTGTCTGGCCTGAGCAACATTCAGCTTAGAGCACTCTGTGCTTCTGATTCCATCTGCCTGACACACCTGGGACATAGATAACAGAGAGGAAGCAGAGCCAGTAGAGAACCACATGGGACACAGATAGCAGAGGGACCACCAGGCTTGCTAACACCAGAGACAACCAGATGGCTAGAGATCAGCTTAAGAATACAAGCAAAACTCATGGCAAAATGATACCATCATTAACCATTATCCTAGCACAACAAGCAATGAAGATGCTATCATATATGAATTGCAATAAAATGAGGTTATTAAAAATGATAGAGGCCTTAAAGGAAGAAAAGGAATCCCTCAAAGAAATACAGGAAAATATATTCAAACAGATGAAGGAATTTTAAAAATCCCTTAAAGAAATGCAGGAAAATACAATCAAATGGAAGAAGAAAATTAATAAAGCTATTCAAGGCCTAAAAATAAAATAGAAGCAATAAAGAAAATACAATACAACACTAGAGATGGGAAACCTAGGAAAGAGAACAGGAGCTACAGACACAAGCATCAACAACATAATAGAGGAAATGGAAGACAGAATTTCAGGTATAGAAGATACAATTGAAGAAATTGATACATCAGTCAAAGAGAAAGTTAAATCTACAAAAGTTCCTAATGCAAAACACCCAAGAAATATGGGACACTATGAAAAGACCAAACCTAAGAATTATAGGAATACAAGAAGAAGAAGGAGGAGGAGGAGGAGGAGGAGGAGGAGGAGGAGGAGAAGAAGAAGAAGAAGAAGAAGAAGAAGAAGAAGAAGAAGAAGAAGAAGAAGAAGAAGAAGAAGAAGAAGAAGAAGAAAAAGAAGACACTAGCTCCAAGGCCCAGAAAATAGTCTCAACAAAATCATAGAAGAAAACTTCTCCAAGCTAAAGAAAGAGATGCCTATAAGCTTACAAGAAGCTTACAAAACACAAGATAGATTGGACCAGAGAATAAAACCTGCCACATAATTAAAACACAAAATATACAGAACAAAGAAAGGATATTAAAAGGTACAAGTGAAAAATTTCAAGTTACATATAAAGACAATCCTTTCAGAATTACAACTTAATTATCAACAGAGACTGTGAAAACCAGAGGGCTTGGGCAGATGTCATACTGACACTAAGAAACCAGAGATTTCAGCCCAGACTACTATACTCAGCAAGACTTTCAATCACCATAGACCAAAAAACAAAAACAAAAACAAACAAACAAACAAACAAAAAACACAGACTAGCTGAAACAACCCTATATAATAAAAAAAATTTCTGAAGGTATCTTCATCCCTGACTTCAAGCTATACAGAGCAATAGTAATAAAAACTGCATGGTAGTGATATAGAAACAGACTGGTGGATTGACGGAATCAAATTGAAGAACCAGAAACAAACCCATATACCTAAGAACAGGTTGTTTTTTATAAAGGAGGCAAAAAAGTGGGAGAAAAGATAGCATCTTCACCAAATGGTGCTGGTCTACTGGATATCTTCGTGTAGAAAATGCAAATAGATTCATATGTATCACCCTGCATAAGACTCAAGTCAAAGTGGAGCAAAGACCTCAAGATAACACCAGATACACTAAATCTATTAGAAGAGGAAGTGGAGGAAAGCCTTGAACTCACTGGCAAGGAGAGCAATTCCTGAACCAAACACCAGCAGCTCAGGCTCTATAATCAACAATTATCAAGTGGCACCTATTGAAACTAAGAAGTTTCTGTAAGGCAAAGGACATTGTCAACAGAACAAAACAGCAGCCTACATACTGGGAAAAGATCATCACCAATCCTGTATCCAACAAAGGGCTAATATCCAAAATATATAAAGAACTCAAAACGTTAAACACAAACATAGAAAAAATCCCAATTAAAAAAGGGGGGAACAAGCTAAACAGAGAATTCTCAACAGAGAAATATTGAATGGCTGAGAAACACATAAAACAAATGCTCAACATCTTTAGTCACCAGCAAAATGCAAATCAAAATGACTCTGAGATTCTATCTAACACCTGTCAGAATGGCTAAGATAAAAAACTCAAGGGACAGCATATGCTGGTTAGGATTTGGAGAAAGGGGAACATTCCTCCATTGGTGGTCAGAGTGCAAACTGGAACAATTACTTTGGAAATCAATCTGGGACTTTCTCAGAAAATTTGGAATAGCTCTACCTCAAAACCCAGCCATACCACTCTTGGGCATATACCTGAAAGACAGTCTACCATACAAGAAGGACATTTTGTCAACTATGTTCACAGCAGCTTTATTTGTAATAGCCAGAATCTGGAAACTACCTAAATGCCGTTCAATGGAAGAATGGACAAAGGAACTGTGGTACATTTACACAATGGAAAACTGCTCAGCTTTTACAAACAAGGAAATCTTGAAAATTTTAGGAAAATGGATGGAGCTAGAAAAGATCATGAGTGTTATAACCCAGACCGAGAAAGACAAACATGGTATATACTCACTTATAAGTGGATATTAGCCACATAATACAGGATAAACACACTATAGTACATAGAACTAAAGAAGCTAAGTAACCACGAGGACCCTAGGGAGGATGCTTGATTCTCATTGAGAAAGGCATATAGAATAGACACTCGAAGACAGAACAGTATGGGAGCCTACTGTAAAGGTCCTCTGCAAGACTCTACCCAGTGGAGGAATCAAAGAAGATGCTGAGACTCACAATCAAATATTGGGGTGGAGTGTAATGAGTCTTATGGATGAGTCGGGGATAGAAGGGCCTGGAGGGGCAGGATCTCCACAAGGTGATTAATGGAGCCAACAAATCTTGGCCTGCGGGGCCTATAGAGTATGATGCAGCAACCAAGGACCATGCATAGTGAGGATCTCGACATCCTTCTCAGATGTAGTTGATAGGCAGTACAGTCTCTTTGTTGGTCCCCTAAGATGGAGAGTAAGGGATGCCTCTGACATAGACTCTGGTGCCCACACTTTGATTCCTTCTCTTTGGCCTTTCCAGGCCACAGAGGAAGAAGATGTAGGCAGTCCAGATGAAACTTGATAGTCTGATGTCAGATGATAGGGAGGATGGGTCACCCTTTCTCAGGACTATGGGATGGGGAGGGGGGATGAAGGCAAGAAGGTGTGACAGAGAGGATACAATAGAGGGGTCTACAATTGGGATGCAAAGTGAATAATAAAAAAGAAAATTAAAAATAGTTCTACTTCATGACCCAGCTATACCACTCCTGAATATATACCCCAAAATGTCCCATCATACAACAAGGACACTTGCTCAACTATATTCATAGCAACTTTATCTGTAATAGCAAGAATCTGGCGATGACCTAGATGTCCATAAACCAAAGAATGAATAAAGTAACTGTGGTACACTTACATAATGAAATACTACTCTGCCATTAAAAACCAAGAAATCATGAAATTTGTAGGCAAATGAATGGAGTTAGAAATGGTTATCCAGAGTGAGGAAACCCAGACCCAGAAAGACACACATGATATGTACTCAGTTATAAATGATCTTTAGCCATATAGTACAGGATAAACATACTACAATGTACATATCCAAAGGAAGTAAGTAACAAGGAAGATCCAACGGAGGATGCTCAAATATTTTTGCTTGTGAGCCTAGCCATCTCTCCAGCCCAGGATGCTCAAATATCACTCAGAAGTGGAGATAGAAAGGACTGGAGTGGTGGTAAAAGGGAGGGGAAAAGGTAGAAGATGGAGGGCAGCAAGATATGAGGGTAGAGTTCTGTCTAAGAGAGAGTGAGAACAGGAGGGCAAAAGGCCTGTAGAGAAAAGAGAAACTGTGGGTGGGGGCATCTCTGTGACAAGCTGGAGACCAGATATTCTTGGAAGAATATGAGGAGGTGTCTGTCAGGACTCCTTGTTGCAGAGGCTATAGTGTCTGAAGAGGACACCATTTAACAGAACAAGACTTCTAGTAGAGGGAGAGGAACGCCAAACCACCCACAAAAACTTCATTCCCAAATTTATCCTGTGAACAAAGATGTGCAGGGATAAAGACAGAGCAGACAGAGCAGAGATTGAGGGACTGTCCAACCAATGTCCAACATCTTGCCAAACCCAAGACCCACCCATGGGAGAGAGCTGACCCTTGACACTATGAAGGATACTTTGCTATGTTTTCAGAAAGGAGCCTAGGCTGGTGCCTTAGTTTGAGGAGGACCCCAGGACCCAGATATGCCTGGCATAAAGTTCTTCTTGTAGGTTTCCAGGACCCTGTGGATCCTACTATTTCCCCATTCTTCCATGCTACTCTCACCTAAAGTCTCAATAGGATGTCCTCCCCTCTGATCCACTTTCCTGGTAAGTAAAGTTTTTCATGGGACGTATCCCTTGGACTAGTGTCTTGATATAAGTGAGTATATATCGTTTATCTCTTTTTGCTTCTGGGTAAACTCACTCATTATGATAATTTCTAGATCAATCCATTTGTCCACAAATTTTGGGAATTTCTTGTTTTTAACAGCTGAGTAGTATTCCATAGTGTAAATGTACCACAGTTTCTTAGTCCATTCTTCTACTGAGGGACACTTAGGCTGTTTCCATATTCTGGCTATTATGTATAAAGCAGCTATGAACATGGTTGAACATATGTCCCTGTTGTGGGCTAAGGCACCAGCCAAGGAGAATATAGGCAGTAAACTTCAAACCCCTACCAAGATCTAGCCAACGAACAGGATATTCTCCACTGGTGAGTGGAGAGTGAGATCTGACTCTTACATAAACTCTGGTGCCCCTTTTCTGACCACGTCTCCTGCATGGGGAGGCCTGGTGGCACTCAGAGGAAGGATAGCAAGTTACCAAGAAGAGACTCGATACTCTAAGAGCATATATAGGAAGAGGAGGTCTCCCTCAATCACAGACATAGGGGAGGGGAGAAGGGGGGAAGTGGGAGGGAGGAAAGAATGGGAGGAAACAAGGGAAGGGCTAACAATATAAATGTAATATGAATAAATTAATAACAAAAAAAGAAGAAGAAAGGAGCCTAACAGAGTTGTCCTCTGAAAAGTTCCAAGCAGCAGTGTTTCAAAACAGATTTTGAGCCTCATAGCCAAACATTGAAAGTTCGGGGCATGGGGGGTGGGGAGAAAAAGACCTGAAAGTGACAGGAGCTCCACAAGAAGATCAACAGTACCAACTAGCAAGAGCCCAAAGAGGATTGCTGAGACTGAGGCACCAATTAAAGACCATGCATGGACTATACCTAGGCCCCCTACACAGTTGTAGCCAATGGGTAGCTCGGTTTTCATGTTGGTCCTCTAGTAAGGGGAATGGGAGCTCTCTCTGATGCCAGCTTTTTGATGACTCCCCTCTGGCAGGACTGCCTTGCCAGGCCACAGAGGAAGAGAACATGCACAGTCCTGATGTGACTTGATGAGCTGAGATGGATGGGAAGGGGATTCCCCTTTTCTGAGGGATAGGGGAAGAGGGAGAGGGAAAGGGTGTGAGACTGGAAGGAGAATGGAGATGTGATGGTAATCAGAATATAAAGTGAATAAAATAAATAAAAATTTGTTTATTTTTTAAAAAATATTTATTTATTTTTATTACATATATAGTGTTCTGCCTGCATGTGTGCCTGCACACCAGAAGAGGGCACCAGATCTCATTATAGATGGTTATGCACCACCATGTGGTTGCTGGGAATTGAACTCAGGACCTCTGGAAGAGCAGACAGTGCTCTTAACCTCTGAGCCATCTCTCCAGCCCCCATAAATAAAAATTTAAAAACTGAAAATTACAATAAATATTTTAAGAACAATAAATAGAATAAAATTTCAAAAAAGTTTCAAGGTAGACATCAGATGAAACATAGCCATAATTAATGGCTGAAAGGCATGTGAAGGATAAGAATTACCTATATAACCTCATGCCTGATTTACTTTGAAGAAAATAGTGTGATAGGTTCTTTCTGGGGTCAAAATATTGAATATTTGAAAACAAATTTCTGATATAAGCCCATTCAGCAAATGTTTAATGGGTTGTTTACAGAAAGTCCAAATACAATTACACACTCACTTTTATTTAATTCTCATCTTTCACACACAAACACACACACATCTTGTATTTTATATATGTAAATATACCTATAACCTATGGCATATACATTTAAACACCTAGGAATCCAGTGACAATGTCACTTATTACTGAGGTCATAAAGGTCCCACTTGCTGTCACATTTTGCCCTTTCTAGGTTCTGTGAGTGGATCACTGTCTGCACTCCTCTATGGCCTGAGCATTGCCGCTTAGCTGTTAAGAGATTGGCAAGTGTCATGACCAATCATTAAAAGTACTCTGAAGTAAGGTGGGCTGCTGGCATAGTATGAATTTGTATTCCCCTGGTTGTCAGTTTCAGGTGACAGTTTTTGTGAATATGTATGTCAGTTATACTGGAGTTACAGAGTGATGCTGTTGGAAACACTACTAGGGGTTTTCTACAATTGGCAGAACCTCACCATGAGAGATCAGAAACACACCATCACCCTTGAACACATCTCCCATGAAGAAAAATGAGTGACTTTCATGAATGCACCTAGGGAAATTTCTCCTGTAGAACATTCTCTGGGAGCCTTTGTAGGAAGCATGCCCATTAGCTTTACTAATGTAACAGACATTGGAGCAGATTTATGCGGTATTCATTTTTGTTACATCTCCTTTTCGGCCTCTTATAAGATTCCTTTTTATGCCAGTTAGAGAGATGGATCAATGGCCACATTTACTTTTTCTTGCACATAAACCCACAGCTACCACTTTTACTTCTATGTAATTATAATAGCTTCAGTTTTCACAAACCTTTATAAAGTTGAAATTTTGTTACTATTGGTTCTCTCTGTCTCTGTCTCTGTCTCTGTCTCTGTCTCTGTCTCTGTCTCTCTCTCTCTCTATTCACTTCACATCCTGGTCATAGCCCATCCCTCCTGTCCTCCTGGTCTCACTCCCCCCACCTCTTCCCTATCCTCTCCCCATTTCCTTATTTCTCAGGAAAGGGCAGTCTCTCCTTCCATCTGCCTCAGCTCATATCAGTACTGAACATGTCTTTCTCCCCTGTGACCTGGCAATGCAGTCCTGCCAGAAGAAAGCGATCAAAAAGCTGTCATCAGAGTCCATATAAGTAACATCTCCTGCTCCCCTTACTAGAGGACACACATGAAGCTTGATCTTCCCATTGACTCCATCTGTGTAGGGGGCAACAAATCTGTTTTATTTATTTAGGAAAAAAATCTATTCCAGTTGAATTTAATCTCTTACTTTTAGGAGGAAAGACACAAAGACCAAACTCGTGCTTTTCTAGAATCTGTGGATTTTCCACAGTCCATTATGCAGGGCAACTAAAACAACAAGGAACAAATTATCATTTATTATTTTGCCATTGTTGTGAAGTGTTTTCTCCTGTTGAAATCAAATTGTTCTGTGAAGCTGGAAATGGTGGTCCATCACTGTAATACCTGGAAGGCTAAAGTAGGAGTATTGCCATGAGTTGGAGGCTAGCCTGTGGCAACATAGTTACTATCAGGGCATCCAGGAAGAATCTGTCTCAGAAAAACAAAACGCCAAAAATAGGTAACTCTTGTGATCCATTTTAAGAATTGGAAAATTGTGTAGGTTGAACAATCCCTTAAACAATTTTACCATCTAAAAAGAAAAGCCCTTTAAAGTAGTTGGAACCAGGGCTAAAAACACAACAAAACAAAGTGACAATTTTTATCTATGTTCATGTCAGAAAGGCTTAACTTAGAATAGCCTTTTGATTGAAATCATTGACCTCATTTTTTTCTTGACCTAAACAGACCCAGTCAGAGACAAGGATGTTTATCCCTGGACATTTGTTCTGGTGTCTGGAAAGGTGTTAAGAATTAGCAGTTCCTATGTCCTTATGTGTGCACAGAGAAGCTTCAGTGGCTTTTGTACTAGTAATTTCTATGCACCATGCTTTCCAGTTGGCATGGTAAAGGCCAACAAAGTTCTCTCTGACCCTGTTGGATTATTTATGTATGTGTTATTGAGTGTTTCAGAGATGGAATTAAATTTTCTGATAATAAGAAGGGTTTGGCTATGTAATTTAACTCCATTTTTATTTTGTGGTGTGCATTACTTACTTGGAGGCTGTTTCTCACTAGACTTTCAACATTCAGTGTTGTTATTACATCTTAGCACCTGTAGCAGTCCTGCTGGAGTACCTGTAATCTTTTGCCATCACATTAATATTTTAAATAGGAAACAAAAGCTTACTTCACTTTTAGTTGCTCTACTTTTTGTGGTTTATTTTTTGAAAGCTGTAGTCACTAATCTATCCAATGCCTACTGGTATGCCTACTGCATATTAGAAACTTCGATTAGTATATTTTCTTCTTTTTCAAGGAGTTCAGAGTCTAGTAGGATCCAAAGATGACTTAAACAACCTGATAGCATGTCTGTACCTCTGTAGTTATAAACACGGAAGGAGGGTGGCTATGTCTTTGACATGAGTCAATAAAAAAAAAAGAGGATATTCTGGTAGACAAGGGATGCAATGGACTTGAAAGTGTGAAGACCAAAGAGCATTTAGACAACCTGAAAAAGCTCATAGTACCAAATAGCCCTTGAATTAGGAAGAGAGAGAAGTAGGAAAGGGAGTAGACTGGTACCACAGAGGATCAGAGATGCCCTGGTGTGCTAAGACAGGAACTTGGAATTGACTCTAAAGGCAAAAGGGAAGAAAAACTAAACTAGCCAAGAAATCAAAGGAAAAAGATCATCTTCATTTTCACTTTAAGAACAGATACTAACTCATGTTGTAGATGATTAAAAAAGGAAATGGGTAAGACAGAGCAGGAATCATTAAGCAATACAAAGATAGAGATGGTTCTTTTTCTTTTCTTTCATTTTGATTAGCATGTTGTTTCTTTGATTATAGCTAATTCATTCGAATAACTACAAGATGAGACTTTGGATCAATCTTTTTAGGAAGGTAGATAGCAATCCTGGCTCATTCTGTCTTTCTTTCTTTCTTTCTTTCTTTCTTTCTTTCTTTCTTTCTTTCTTTCTTTCTTTCCTCTTTCTTGTTAAATAATTTCCTAGTGATTGGCCAGAAGTAGCCAAACTCCATCCATCTTCAGAATTTCCTGAGGGATTTTAGCCTTGTCCTCCATTCACATCAGTAGTCTTATTAAGAATCAGATTTTTTTCTTCCTCCAGATGGTCTCAGGAGAGGAGGGAAATCCTATCTGTTATACAAGGTAGCTCCTTGCATAATGGGTCATTGCATATTACTGCAAAGATAGAGGCCATGGGAACTTGGAAGGAGAAAAAAATGGCATCGAAATTTGATGTGTCAGTGGAAACAGGAAGGCAGATAACCCTGGAGGAAGTGGGGCAACTATTTTTGCTTTCTACTTCTCAACAGTTAAGTCTTAACTCCATAAAATGTTAATGGCGATACAATTTTCAAAAATATGTAGGGTTGGAAATTTCGAAATGTCGAAAGCAAAAAGTAAAATTGCATCTTTTAAACAGAATCCTTTTCTCTCTAGATGTGAGTCAGTTCATTCAATTTGGCAAACACTTGGATTTGTTGTTCAAGGCACATCCTTGAAGACCTTAGCATTTCCTGGAAAAGTTCTACATGTGAGTCACTGGCCATGATACCATGTGATTAAAAAGATGTACTCAGTGCATAAGGACAATGTTGCATATTCCTTTTGTTAGGACCCAGGAAGAGTTTGAAATACAAACAACTCCATGTTTGAGCTAGGATAGGGTGATGAAATGGAAATTTGCATGAATGAAGCAAGGGTATCATAGAGCTAGGAAACAGAATGGGCAGATTGTTGAAGAATAGAGGTGTTTGGTAGGCTAATAGGAATGATTCTAATTCTTATGGTTCTAGAACCTAGGAATTTAGAGCATGCCTGTGCAAAGATGATGGTGGAAAAATCAATAAGTTCTGATGTTACACATCACAAAAAGAAATGGAAGGCTTGGTGCACACACACACATACACACACACACTCATTCACTCATTCATTCACAAGTACACTGTTTATTGGGAACATAGGTAATGTATTCAGAATCTGGTAATATTGGTGAGTCTGAATTCCAGAAGATGAAGAACTCAGGCACCAGAAACTTCGGATGGAATCTTCAAGCATGTTCACTAAGTAAATGATGCTAATGCGTATTCCTAAACCTCAGCATTCAAGTCAGTCTCTTATTGATCCAACCTGAACTTCTCTTACTTAGGAGAGAACAGAGTCCCTTAGTAGGCAATATCATGTTAAACTAAATTGATGGAGGTAGGGAAGTTGAGAGATTCCAAATCAAATCTGGTTGTTTACCAACTACACTGGACAGATGACAAGTTTCTGTTCCAAGTAGTGAGTAAAGTGCTCTCTTTTGCAGGCTGTCTTTGAAAAGCATTTTAGACATAGAATCACCAAAGCTTTATGGTCCACAGTCAGTTAAGAGGACAATGAAAATAGAGTCTTACATAGCTACATCTACTTTATATGAGTACACGGAAAGTAAGTCTTACAATTGAGATAGTGTCAGAGGTGAGTGATAAGTCTATTTTGAGAAGTCTGACAAATACATACCAAGGATATGTCTAAATATATCTATATATGACCTATCTACAAATAACCTTAAAGTTGTATAGAAAATCCCTAGTCAGATTTGGCAAACAAGATAATCTATACATATCTTATCAGTTCCTTCTCTAATCTAGAATTTCTCACAAATATAATAATAAACCCTCACAAGTGACCAAAATGGATGTTATGGAGGAGCAGTGCTACTTAAATATTTTCATCACAAATATTTTTCTAAGGCTTCTTTTGGGGACAATATTTACTTCCAAAATATCAATTACAGTCCCAATCATCAGTTTCCATGGCTTGTAAAAAATTGAGAGGCAGATTACTATGATTGTGATGATGGAGCCATTGACAAACTTCTTACAAAGGTAACTATTGCATTATTATATTAATATGGGCCTTTTCTGCTACCATCCCTAACTCCAAAATAGTCTCGTAAGAGACCTATTAGATTTATTTAATAAGATTGAAAGCACTATAACTGGGCAGACATTTATCTATTGTAACCCAATTATGCTAGTCTGGTTACCTGCCAACCTTGTGCCCTTTTAACTGCCATCTCAGTTTTGCCATGGCCTTCTGCTGTAACTCTGTGTCCTCATGACTCCTCCCCGACCACCTTATGGCCTTCTTTCTCCCCCCTCACCTCTCTGACACCTACCTGAGATCCTCTGAATGGGAACAGAAGTCCTGCCTCTGTCTCCTCTCCCTAGTTGTTGCCTAATCGTCTTCTTTATTAGCCAACAAGAGATAGCCAACAAGAGATAATTGGGGAGCATTCTTTACACAATATATATAGAAGAGATTTTTCATAGAAATGACGGTACCCAGATCTAGTAGCACAGAAATCAGCTTTGAATACACAGTGCAGGAGACCATTCCTCAACAGGTAACCTGACACTGAAGAATGGGAGGAAACACAAAGACTCAAAGACTGCAGAGCTACATGGGCAGAGGGTACAGCATAGAAGTAGGACACTGCCTGGCTTGCACAAGGCCCTGGGTTTGAAACAAAGCAAGAACTGAACAATAAACAAATTTCAGAGCTTTAAAGACTATGATTCTGCCACTGAACAACACAAAGAAAAACATTCTTATACAGATAACATTTCATAGTGCTATATTATTGGTTAGAATAGGATTAAAAAAACAGTAAAAATTTTCAGACTCAATACCCCCAAGATTATTTTTTTTGCAAAGATACTAAACATAGTTACTGTTTATGACTACTGACCTAGAATGATGGTTCCCTATGTCAAGCTATTATATATTGGAAATATGTATATATATATACATATATATGTGTGTGTACGTATATACATACATATATACATATGTATGCATATAGATAACACATATGTATGTATATATGTTGAGGAATGCTGAGTGAATGTATCAACTGTCAATAAAATGCTGTTTAGCCTATCAGCTGGGCAGAAGGACAGGAAGTGGAAGGTGGGACTTCCTGGAGGGAAGGAGGAGTTGGACAGTTGGAGGAGGACCGTGGGGACTTGATGAGGACTGGCCCATGGGTCATAGTGGCAAGTGCCTGGAATACATGTATGTTATAAGGTTTAGAGTAGTTTGTTTAGTTTACGAGTAGATTAGAATCAGTTTAGACTCTGCCCAGCGAAGTGCTGGTAGCTTTAAAGTACATTTCAGTCTCCTTGTGTCAGTTATTTGCTTTGTAAGCTGAATGGATACAATTTACTGTAATACACACACACACACACACACACACACACACACACACACACATATATGTATATATATATATTACATCTGTGTATATTGAGTCTGACATTTTCAACACTGAATGTCATGCAAGAATAACTTATCTTTGTAGGATCTTACTCTCAGTTGAGTGGCTTATCTTAAGAAGGCACAGACATGTCTACCAATGGGTAAAACTGAACATCCAGTCTTATCAAGCTTTTTATGGTTTATGCCAGAATTATAGCCAACCTAGATGTGAGTGACCTTAATGAAAGACATTTCTGTGCTGTGGGCTAGTGTGATAATTAAACTTTACTGAACCTGGCATCATTTCAGTAAGGCCAAATCATGTGATGCCAAAATGATTTGTTTTCATATAATCTTCCAACGAATTTACAAAAATTACTATGAATAAGAGGAAAAATTAACAGAAGTTTGCTACATGAACAAAAAGCTTTCTGTTATTGAAAGCAGTAGTTGGGAAAAGAGTTATAGAACAAATATGTTTTTTGAGCCCCTGCCTCAAATATTCAGATGACAACTGAGCATGGTGAAATGGAATGAAGAGATTGTGTACCACTGACAAAATCAGATGACCTGCATTGTTTACTGCCTCTCAGTCTCATCATCTAGAATCTCACCAGTAGAAAGTTCCTGAAAAGTCTAGGTTTTGCCAAGAAGCCATTTAAACAAACTATGGAGAAGATGATGTCTCAATTCTGTCCAAAATTACCTTTTCTTTTCTCAAATGTTTTTACACATGGTGCCTCTGTGTTTATTCTTCTCCCTTCCCGGAAGTCTATAAGATTTCTAAGTTATATTCATATTTTCAGACCACCAAAGTCTCTATTTCATCTGTATAGTTAAGCTAAAAGCTCCAATAACCACTGATAAGTATTTCTTCTTTACTCAGGTGTTCTTTGCCTGGCTTTTCTCTGTGGATTTGAGTTCTGGCTCCCACTGGATTTTAAATTCCTCAAGGGATAGGATAGTGTACTAGATTCAATGTTATGACCTAATGCACTTTATGCTTGCTTCCAAATGGTTCACTTTGTTCTGCAAATCTCTCCCTCTCCCTCCCCCCCCCCTCTCTCTCTCTGCTATTTCTCGCTCATCTTTTTACTCACATGTATGCCATATCTTCATCATTATGATTATGGCCAATGATCTCTTTCTTATTAATGTGCCATTAGTATTTTCTTGTCAGAAAATATTTTCTGTTTTTTATTGTGATCTTCTAGCAATCCTGACAATAATGACCACTCACTCTTTTTAGAAACACTTTCTTCTCTTTACAGTATTAATACCAGTCTGTTGTATTTTTCCCACCAATTCTTCTCTGCTTCTTGTCTGTAATTATTTATGTTCTTCAGGGGATTTTGTAGCTTCTTCAGTTTATATTGTATGCATTCATGCAGATAAGTACTATAATATCTACATTTTCAGTTAACTCTCAGCTTCTACCTCTAACATCTGTTCTTCCCTGGAACTTAATTTTAAGGGTCATACCTATAAATAAATGCAAATGAAACATTTCTGGTTTTATAACTTATTATCCTACTCACAATCTCTAAGAAGAAATCCCATTAAGTTTTATTCAATCCTACTCTTTATTTTGTATTTTGTGTTTAGAAGAAGGAGTCACTATCCACTGCTGGCTAAGTCAGAAACTGTCAGGTATCCTATCTGCTTCTGTCCATTGTTCAGGTATCTCCACATGTCTTTGCTTCTCTCTACTCATGACCTCCTGTTTCTTTCCTGACTCACTGTTTATTACAGAAAGATTCTCTCATCAGTATATATTTTCTTCCTGTGTAGCCATTTTAATTAAGTCTATGTATCCATTATCTTCAATGTAAATCTAATTTACAAAACTATCGTATGACCATCATTGCTTCAAGATGACTTTGCTGAACTGATTTCACAATGGTATATTAGGTTCTGGTAATGCTGTTTGACAACCTCTAGTTTCTTGCCACCCCTTTTTGACTCCCTCTGACTAATTTTCTCAATATTCTTCCTGGAATCACACACCTTAGTCTTTACCTGGTTAATTTTTCTTTCCTATTAGTTTTCCAAACCCTACTTATGAAAGAATGCTCCAAATGCCTCATGGATGATCATTAATAATGGCAACATTATGCATGCAATTTCACAATTCATCAGGTGAAAAACATAATGCCTTTTAAAAATCTCAACTAACTGAGCTCTTTTTGTACACACACTGAAGTGCTAACATTTGTTTTTGGAAGTAGAATGGCAGAACTGCCATGTATTTTCTTTTTCTTTTTTCTTACAAATTTATTGCATATGTTTGTTGTGTTACAGATATCTGCAAATTCTGAATGTGATTCCTATTCCTGGCAAGCGAAAACCTCTCACCTGTTCACTTAAAATGCTTTACAGTTCTTCTCTGGCATATTCCATTTTCAGCATCACTGCTCTTGTGGTTTAAAACCATTGCCAGACAAAATAAGGCTTACTGGGAGCCAGGGAGCTAGCTAACTTGTTAGCGTCCCTCTAAAGCAGGAGAATCATAGTTTAATCTCTAGAACTGATGTATAAATACCAGCTGTTGTGACACATTCCTGTGTTCCCAGCCTAGGGGAGTTGTAGGCAGGATCCGGGATTCACTGGCTAGCCAGTCTATCCAGATTGGTGTGTTGCAGGCCAGTGTAAATCCCTGCCTTAAAACAGATGAGTCTTCCTGATGATGACACATCTTCTGGCCTTCACATGCATCCACGCATGTGTGCACCTGCAGATACACAAACGTGCACACACATACACAGGCCCATGTCTCTTTCTTAAGTTTATCTGAATACAATTACTTCGCTAGTGAAACACTTTTTCTAGGGATTGAAATACCACCAAGTAACTAATGAGCAGATAGCATATATAGTGCGGATACAATAGACAAAGTCTGATTTATGTTCTGAGGAGGATGAGGTGAAACAAGAATGTGCAGTTTCATCATGCTGCTTGGCAGGATGAGGCTTACTAAACATTTGGACTGTTTACTAAAGGGATTTTTTTCCCACCCAGTGTTCTTAGACCAGAGTTGACTGTGGATACTTATAACTGCCAAAAGTGAAGTTACAAAGAAGTTCAGATGGCTGAATATTCTGAATCAAGTTCCCCTGGCCCTATAACAGTGGCTTGGGTAGCTATCAGACTTACTGGGCCCTTTACAATATAGCATTTTGGTATAGTGAAGTATGTGCTTACATTACTTGCCCTATGATGAAATATAAGCAGATATAGTATGTATCACATCTACTCATCCTGATGTGACATATCTTTAAGGGCCAATATGTGATAATCCTTTCCTTTCTCAAGGCAAACAGCCTAATGTGATGATTGGAAGCCCTTGTAGTCTGGGAAACCAACTGAAATTTGTACCACAGCTCTTTCAATGCAGGAGATACACATAGTGAGTGCACATTCGGTGCGATGAACCACTGTCTTCAATGCATGGTTGAACAACCTAATCTAATCTCTGTTTATTAAAACACAGAATTCTTTTCTAACAATGTTTCAATTTACAAACACACATGTGAAATAAACTATATCTAGAATATGAATCCTAATCTTTCATAGGGTTAGCAGTGTTATTCAGTGTCAGTTAGGTGGCTTGGCATCTGTGTCTGGGGGGTCCTTCCAGGTGCTGCTTGCCTCGATTGGAGAACAGGAGGACCTCAACAACAAAGGTCCTATTTCTCTGAAGAATGGCTTGAGCATTTTAGGGTGAAGACCCTGCACTAGGCCAGGGTATGGAGAGAGTTTCCCATGGAGTGTTACAGTTTAGCTCTCTTAGAATGAAATTGCTGGTATCAGATGGCAGCGAAGACTCTAGAGTTCCACAAGCCCGTGATGATAGGAAAAGTGTTACAGCCCTTTGTTAAGCTGCTGTGCTAGGCACAGCAGAGGAAGAAGGCAGAAGCCTGAAACCAGCCAGATGGCAGGTCCAGTGAGATGCAGGCTTGGTGGTGCTGGATCAGCTGTCAGCACTGAGTTTGTGGCGATGGGGCAAGCTTCACCAGCTGCAGCTCTACCACTGCTGCCTGGACTGTATTGACTGGCAGTCAAGCTCTTGGCATCCAATGGCAATTATCCCCCCAGAATAAATGATGATGTTCAGAGGGTCATGGCAGAAGAATGGTACAAGCATAGAAGAGCAAGTCAGCTAACCTTTACTTATAAACGTTGGGCAGTGGAGAGGGGTTTCAGTGTGACTGTGTCTGACTTATTAGGGATAGAGGTGTCAAGATACTTAATCTACATACAAGAGCATAGTCATAGTGTCCTATCACAAAATATAGTACTTAATTATCCTTTAGATGGGGGAAGAACTTGTAAGTAAGATTAAAGGTTACTGATGGCTAGGATCTTCTTAGCATAGGGTGGGTTTTTCCGGGAATTCCCAGGTGCTTGCTAAAGAGGAAAAGGTCAGGCCTGTCAACTTCTATGAGGGTTATGTGACCCTTCTAACATGACATAGGCTTCCCCAGATCTGGAAAAGAGAAAACTCTGCCGAGAAAGGGAGTTCACCATAATAGATAGACTAAGCTTATTTGGTTATCAAGATGCTTCAGACTTCAACTTCTCCTGCAGTGCCTCACATAGCAGGATGCTGCACAAGTTTCTCCTGAAATGCTGGGTAGCAGCAGTGACCTGCTCCTCCCAGTGAGCCAAAAGTAAAGAGGAAAACTGATAGATAAGCTGCAGTGTGCTGTGATGCCAGAAGACTTGGAGTATTGGTATTTAATGATTACTTAGACATTCAAGATTTTATTATAAAACTGGCTTTGTATTAGATTTCTTTGCCCTTGATGTGTGTGTGTGTGTGTGTGTGTGTGTGTGTGTGTGTGTGTGTGTGTGTGTGTGTGTGTGAGTGTTCTCAGCCTGTTTAAGGTAGTATAAGCTATTTTTGGTAGGATAGTTGTAATTTTGGCTTAACAATACTTTTGGCTTACCATTGGTTTGAAATAAAATAATCCTACCCTAAGAGAAAAATATGTGCAGGTCTCTTTCCTGTGCTGTGTGATAGCACTCTTCCCTGTGTCCTCTTGCTACTCCCATACATTTCCCAGTAGACAAGCATTCTGCCTTCATTAATCACCTTCCCATCTCTAGTTGCTAACAAATGTCTGGCACAGAAGGGCAATGGGACCCATAAGAATCATGTCTTCAGTGACTGCTTACACCCTAATACTGTACCACCATTTTCCCAGGAGAAAGGTCCAGCTATCATTCCTATTTTGCATATGAAGGAATGGAGTTACAGGAAAGTTAATTTTTTTGCTCTGTGGGATCACACAGCTGAGAAACAAAACCAAGACAAGATAGCTAGATTCATAGTATATTTTCAACTACTGTGCTGCACCTTCTTCATTAAATATTTATTATGTGAATGAATGGCAAATGAAATAATAGATTGTGAAACTTCTTGTTTTCTTATAAATTGCACGCATTATTTTTTACTCACTGTTTGTTTTTTTCATAGCTAACCCATGCTGTTATATCACTTCTGCTGAACTGCTGTTGTCCATCATGCAACCTTCAATATTGCACTCACTGAGCTGTAATTGTTGTTAAGTTTGCCTTTCTCCTTTAAGATTGGAACAATTCAATGTTACTGATTAGCTATTAGCTCATCATCCTACCTATCTTACTTACCTATTAACTCAAAGCTCATATTTGTCCATCCTACCTTGCTATCAACTCAACTCATAGGACATTATAAATGATTCAGAAACATTGGCCAAATATATTTTAAATGAATACATTCATGGGGATTTCCAGAAACATCATTTCTCAGCACTGCTCCATTAACAACTCAAGCAGGATATTTTTCTTTTTGTTATAAGGGTTGTTCTGAACACTGTTGTCTATGTAGCAACAAGTCAGATTCATATCACCCAGCATTTTCCATATTATAACAATGACAAAATGTCTCTAAGCATTGCCAAATATCTTCTGAGATATTTGAATTCCACTTTAGGCACCTTTTCTTCAGGAGGTTATATGTGTTACTTCCTTTATTTCCTTCTGTATTATTTGAACTCTATGTTGAGTAGGACGTAAACCCAACCTGAATTAGTCAAACCCAAATGGTGACATCTTAGAGAAAACATTGTTACTTTTCTTGAGGCAAAAATGACAGTCAAAGTAATATTTCCAACAACACCATATTGGAGAACCAGTAAGTTCAGTGGACTTACTTATATATGAATAGGTTCCAAACATTAAAAGGTTCTGCTCTAATATGGGTGATAATCTCATTGAAGCTATGTCATAGAGTCCTGTCTTAAGTAAATCTATATTTTGTATACTCCAGTATCTCCTCAGACCATGTTCAATCGGGGAGTAGAAAGGATTAATGACTGAAGATCTTGTGACACCTCCCTTCTTCTAGGGAGTAATAGCCCTGTTATCCCTACTACAGACCCACATATCACTGTGTTAATCTTATTTCATTACTGTGACCATGAGGCCAAAGACATCTCTCCTGAATGATGATTGATGGCCACCTCAGGCCTAGGGAGAAAAGACCACAGTATAATAACAAGGCTGGACCAAAAACACTGGCTTAGTTTGAAACAAGAACCTGCATCCCAATTAATCAGCTGTGACCAGCATTAGTGGGTGCTCTGAAGTATCAAAATTCTTCAGGCCTCATATAGATGGGTTAAGGAATGAGGATACTAGGAGAATGTTTGCAAAAACAGAGTAAAGGAAAAAAGGCACCTATAGGAATTTAACAAAATTTCACCAAAAGCCTCTTCTAGGATAATATCATTTTTAAAAAAGCATATGGAAATAGGATAGATTCCTTGGAGGGGGCAAACAACTTCTCTTAATTTCAGCACTGGCCAAAATCATTGGATACCAGTAAGAAAAGTGCAATGATATAGCCACAGTGTAGCTCAGCTTGTTCCCATAGGGTGTGTGAGGTATGTTACTGTAATTCCCCAATAGGCAACAGAACTCTGTCTCCAGGAACTGTGCAATTTTTTTCATTCTAAATCTGGTCTGTATCTCAGCCTCACTCTTTCCATGGCTCCCATGCTGTGTCTCTCTCCACATACTGTACAACATTGGATTGTTTACCTCTTTTCAACACCTCCAGAGTCTCACTTGAGCTCAGCTATTTACAAATTGTTATCTCTTTACTCTGGGTTTACTTTTGCCCCTTTAGTAAAGCTGGCACGGAGAATGCTTTCAGTTTGAGATGGTAAAACAAATATGTCTGTCCCCCACTCTCTGGTTTAGATACTTAACAGAACTTTGGTTATGTTTGGGTGATATGTATGCAACATTTCATCTACTGGAGAAGAGATGGGCACAGAAACCTATTATGGCAAGCATCCTTTCATCTAGGAAGATTCTGAAATCTTTTGGCGAAAGCCTATGTGGGTTTCTTCTCTGGCACTTGGAATAACTTTTGTTTTCCTGATTCTGTCACTCTGCTCTTAAGGATTTCTCTATATACCTTCTCTAACACCAATTAGTTGTATGAGTTACTATGGAGAAGCACCATAGAGAAGTCATAACACAGCTGAGCTCATGGTGACCAACTAGACTTCTTCATCTTGTTCCGGTAGCTTCTGTGGTATTGAGAAAGTGAGACGGTAGAGGAGGGGACCCATAAAGTGCAATGTAAATCTTTGAGAAAAGTGTCTTGGCTTTGTAGAGATATTTTGAAATCTCAGTCTAAGCAAAGATTGAGTTGCATACAACTTCCAGGAAGAACTCAGCCCACCAGCCTCTACTATCAAGTGCTACTGCCTGCAACCTATATGTGCAACATCCTTCCAGAGTGTGGCTCTTGTTTGTCACCTATTCTCAGATGCTCACATCTCATTTGATTTTTGTCATGTGTTAGAAAGTTCTGTGTAGTAGTCTTTATAATCCATCTTGTAACTTGTAAAAATATTTCACTCAGAATTCACAATTTGTAGAGCAGTACAAATGATAGCACAAATGAAAAAGGAGCAAGAGCAACATAAAATTTGTTCTTGAATGGAATTTTATTAGTGATTATTAAATACATATACACTGGGCTGGAGAGGTGGTTCAGTGTTTAAGAGCACTGGATAATCTGGATGGTTTGATTCTCAGATCCCACATAGTGGTTCATAGCTATCTTGAAACTCCAGTCCCAGGGAATCTGATGCAGTCATTTGGCTTCTGAGGACACTGCACACACACACACACACACACTCACACACACACACACATGATATGCAGGTATACATGGACACTCATACACTTTAAAAAAATTAAAACCATATAAATATCCATATTCAGGGTGCCTTGGATTCAAAAACTTACTTTGCATCCATTGATAATGTGGCTATGGGATAGGCATTTCATTTCTTGTTGCTTCAAATATTTTGCATTTCAGGGACATGCCTCTTGGGCTAGTATGCAGATATAAGTGAGTATATACCATTAGACTCTTTCTGCTTCTGGGTTAACTCACTCATTATGATCATTTCTAGTTCAATCCATTTGTCCACAAATTTGGGAATTCCTTGTTTTTAATAGCTGAGTAGTATTCCATAGTGCAAATGTACCACAGTTTCTTTATCCATTCTTCTACTGAGGAACACTTAGGCTGTTTCCATAACCTGGCTATTATGAATATGGCTGCTATGAAACTGGGACAGAAGGGAGGACATCCTATTGGGACTCTAGATGACAGAAGCATGAGAGAATGGCAAAGTTGAAGAATCCAGAGGATCCTAGAAACCTACAAGAAGAACATTATGAGAGGCAGATTTGGGCCCAGGGGTCCAGCTCAAACTAAGGCACCAGCCAAGGACAATACAGGCCATAAACTTCAAACCCCCACCCAGATCTAGCCAATGGGCAGGACATTCTCCACAGTTGAGTGGAGAGTGGGGATTGACTTTCACATGTACTCTGGTGCCTCATATTTGACCACGTCCCCTGAATGGGGAGACCTGGTGGCACTCAGAGGAAGGATAGCAGGCTACCAAGAAGAGACTTGATACCCTATGAGCATATACAGGGGAAGGAAGTCCCTCTCAGTCACAGTCATAGGGGAGGGGAGTAAGGGGAAAATGAGAGGGAGGGAGGAATGGGAGGATACAAGGGAGGGGATAACAATTGAGATGTAATATGAATAAATTAATAAAATAAAATTTAAAAAACTGAAAAGCAAATGTTTTGCATTTATAACAAGGACAATGATAACTCCACTTTTTTGGTTACTGTGATTATTAAATAAGGTTGTATTTTCAGGCTCTTAAGTGAGTGCTAGCATATCAAAAATACAAGATTTTCTGTCCTAACTGCTTTTGTTAGAGAAAGTTTTCATAATGTTGATTGATGGACAGCAAATTCAATGAAGTTAGATTAAGGGACAAAAGAGGAATACAACGCAGGTGCTAAAAACACAGTATGCATTCTGTTTTTGGTTTTAGTGATGCATTTCCCAGGCTTGTCTCAAAATCTTGGTTCAAGTAATGCTCCTATCTACCTGATGCCATATTTTATTTTCTCACAAAATAAGATTAAAGGTCATGCCTTCTATTAAGACATAATAACATTTGCTAATATTATTATTCAGCTGTCAGGATCAAGAACATATTTTATCATCTATGATATTTTCAGATTAAAAACTAAAAAGTTCATGAATAACTTTAAAAAAACAATATAAGATTTGAAAGAAAGCAAGGGACTAGATGTAGCTACTCTTCCTGTAGGGTCTTTTGTATCTGTATTGCCACAGGTAAAAAAATTCCATGTTATTGAAATCTTTTAGACTCACAAAATTCTACCAAGGTATTGTAGTGGATAGCTTCCTCCACACTAACCACCCACTTCCTTCTTGCCTAATAAAATATTTTTTTTTGGAGATTATTAATCATCTTCTAGAAATTTAACATAAAACCAGAAGTTTCCATAGGGCTTCAGGCTACTGATAAAGAACCTATTTACTTGACTCTTTTGAAGCTGCATGCTACATGTGCTCAATTAACTAAATTATAATGAAAGAAGAAATAGTATATATGATTTTTTTTTACATTCTTCACCTAAAGGAAAGAGACACATTCTTTTTATTCATTTCTCTCTTTTTATATGACAGGACTTGGATGTTGAGGATGGAACCATAGTAGACATTTTGAGCCCACAGATGAGACCTATGGATTAAATATGACACAACAATAAATAAATGAGTCCTGAGTCTCTGAAACTTGAAGAAGAAAGTTTACCTATAAGAAGGTGATGAGCTCAGAGAAATGCAAATCAAAACAACTCTGAGATTCCATCTTATACCCACCAGAATGGCTAAGATAAAAAATTCAAGTGACACCACCTGCTGGTGAGGATGTGGAGAAAGAGGAACACTCCTTCATTGCTGGTGGGAATGCAAACTGGTACAACCACTTTGGATTTTCTGGTGCTTTCTCAGAAAAATAGGAATAAGGCTTCCTCAAGACCCAGCTATTCCACTCCTTAGAATATACCCAGAAAATGCTCCACCACAGAACAGGAACATATATGCTCAACCATGTTCATAGCAGCCTTATTCATAATACCAGGATCTGGAAACAGCCTAAATGTCCCTCAGTTGAAGAATGGATAATGAAATTGTGGTACATTTACACTGTGGAATACTACTCAGCTATGAAAAAGAAGGAAATCCAGAAATTTGTGGACAAATGGAGGAAATTAGAAATGATAATACTGAATGAGTTAACCCAGAAAAAGAAAGACTCACATGGTATATACTCACTTATAATTGGACACTAGCCCAAAAGGCATGTCCCATGAATGTCTTCACTTACCAGGAGATTGGGGTAAATGTGAGGACATCCTACTGGGACTCCATGTAAGAGAAATATAGGAGATGGGGAAATAGAAGGATCCAGAGGATCTTAGAAAGCTACAAGAAGAACATCATAATGCGTGGCTCAGGGCCCACGGATGTCTGCTCAAACTATTGCACTAACCAAGCACAATATAAGTAGTAAATACCAAACCTCAAACCCCTACTCTGATCTACCCAATGGACAGGACATCCTCCACAGTTATGTGGAGAGCAGGGACTAACTCTGACATGAGCTCTTGTGCCACATATTTGAGGACTTCCCCTTGGTAGGGAGCCCTAGTGGCACTCAAAGAAAGAATAGGCAGACAACCAAGATGAGACTTGTTAGGCTGTGACCATAAAGTGGGGGTGGAGATCCACCTCGGGCATGGACCTAAGGGAAGGTATTAGGGTGGGGATGGGAGGGTAGGAGGAATGGGAGGATACGAGTGATAGGAGAACAATTGAGTTGTAATCTGAATAAATTAATAAAAAATAAAATAGTACAATTATAACAACAACAAAAAGAAGGTGATTAGCTTGTATGTAACTCATTTCTAGTTTTGGCTAGAATTGCAATGAAATTCTAGCTAATGCAAGAATAAATTGCTATGGCTTAAATATCCTTTCAGGCTCAGGTTAAATACATAGTCCTACATAATTTTGGAAGATGGAGGAAGTTTTAGGAGATGGGGCTTACCTAGAGGAAGTCCTTCCTAAGCAGTGTTCTTTGAACACTCTTTACCTGTACTATAGTTCCATTTTATTCTCTGTACTTCATGCCATCTTTGCTTGACCATGCCATTTCTGCCTGATGCTCAATCTCTTCACAACCAAGAAGCCATGAACTATTGATCATGGACAGAAACTTATGAATTATAAGTAGAATTTTTTTTCTTTCTTAACTTGTTCCAGCAATTGGGGTTTGCTAGTTTTCAAACAGGCTGTCAGTGAGCCTAATTCCAGAGCAAGTATTCTGGTTTCAGATGTGCTACACTGTTTTGGTTTGTGGGTGTTTGTCTTTGTGTGTGTGTGTGTGTGTGTGTGTGTGTGTGTGTGTACTGTGGCTTCAAATGCAGGTCTAGTATATAACCAGCAAGCATTCCTTCCTACTGAGCCTCAGGCCTTGTAACAATTTCTTCACTCTCCCATGAGACCTTGTTTCCTGAGGCTACTTTTTCAGTGTAAACATCCTAGCAAACCAGGTGCCAGATTGCTTCTCACTCAACTTCAGGATGGGTGCAGCAAGTGGACCATATCTCATTGATTTCAGTCAAGTCAAGATTTGAGAAGTGCTCACAAAAGTGCAGATAAAGGAAGCTGGTAGGTAATTGTGGGCAATCTTTAAATATAGTTGCGCGAAGAAGTCTACCTCTATTTTCCTGCCCAGGAGAAGTCCAGCTCCATTTTAATCTGTTCCTCTAGAATAATTGACCTTTATTCTAAATTGTGAAACAAGGGTTGGACACAGTGGTTCAAAGAATTTTGATTTGTATGCTTCCACTTGTAGGCCTCTCTTCACCTGAAGGTTATGGCTTTCCTGCCCTTCCATCATGTAAGACTACTTTTATTGTAAAGGCTTTTGTCATCTCCGGAACAGAGCAGAACACACAGTGGAATCAAGGTCTGGATATAACGTAAGCTTTTCTAAGGAAGCACTAGATGTTTCTTTATAACCTCAACCCCTGTAGACTTCAATATTGTTGTTTTGAAAGAAAATGTTTCCAGCTGGTAAATTCTGAACCTCCAGATACAGGTAGAAAACAAAACTGTCCTTGATCGTAGAAAAAGAACTAGCTGGGTTCTATGCTAATCAGAGCAGACCTCATTCTTTGTGAGAGGGGAAAAAAAAATCACTGTTGCTGAAGCACTTTGAAGTAAAAGCTATTTGAATGATTTTTCTGAATGACGCAAGGCTGAACAGATCAAATCTGGTGAAAGAGAATACAGACATTAAAAACACTGAACATCCTGCTGGTCACAGGCTTGAGATAGAAACTTCCAGAAAAAAATCTTTTTGATATAAAAGTTATCTAAGGAAAATGAACAATTTATATTGAGAGAATCAATGAAAGAAGTGGTCCCCATAATTAACATACAAAGATACTGGCTACAACTCAGCTACAGGATGTTAGTAAGATTTTGTTTCCTTGAGTCTAGGGACCCTGTCAGGCCACACATGCATAGAAGCTCACTGTTGATAAATACTCACAATGGCTTGTAAGGGACTCAATAATGTTATCACTATTAAAATATTTTTCTATAACACACACATGCACACACACACACACATGTCTGCATGTGTATATATAAATGATGCTTAGTGAAAAGCTCTGTTATACCTTAAAACCTATACAGAATATATTTCTCTTGTAGACAGCCATCTCAATCTTCTGATAAAAATGTAATTTATGGACTTTCTGAAGCCCTATTCTATAGAGATAGAAGCAGGCCTTGTCACTGTCAGGTGTCAGGGGAAATTCTGATCAAGGCATTCATTCTAGCTGGGATATAAGCTAGGGAAGTCACTCGGGGGTTTTATCTAAAGCAGATTCCATCCCAGAAATAACAAAGGAGAAATAAAAGTCCAAGAGGGCTAAAGACAAGGAGAAGGAATATGTGGCTTGAACTATGTATCTGTCTGTCTCGTGCCTGTACTAATACAAAGCAAATACACAGAGGCTCCAGGGAGACCAGATGGGATAAAATCTCAAGGAGACAGTAGATGTCACTTTCAAACCTAAGAAGCAAAGAGCATATTACAGAAATAAGACAGAAGAAAACAAAACTCTACTAACAAAATGAAATGAGGTCTCATGGAGCTGGAAGAAAAAGAAGCTGCTGCCAACATGGGCCTTAGAATAGCCTGGAGAATCAGTTTTCAGTGTGAAATATATCCCCTTGTTCAAGTTCTGGTTCTGCCTTAAGAATCTGAGCTCTAAGAGGGCTAGGTCTGGATTAATTTACATAGAAGATTACAGATCCTGGCAAATGTAGGTAAAGGTGATTGACAGTGTAACTAGAATATCTATAATATCTAAATTAGAAAGAACCCCACACCCAGGAAAAGCATAGATTAGAAATGGATAAGAGTAATATGTGTCACTTAACAGATGAAAGGGCACTTTGGTACTTATGTTGTACATATTATTATTCAATGTATGGGTTACCCAGATTTTTCTTTTCTTTTTCTTTTTTTTTAACTTGTTCTTAAGATTTATTATTTTTTTGTATTTTTAAAAATTTTATTTTATTAATTTATTCATATTACATCTCAATGGTTATCCCCTTCTTTGTATCCTCCCATTCCTCCCTCCCTCCCATTTTCCCCTTATTCCCCTCCCCTATGACTGTGACTGAGGGGGACCTCCTCCCCCTGTATATGCTCATAGGGTATCAAGTCTCTTCTTGATAGCCTGCTATCCTTCCTCTGAGTGCCGCCAGGCCTACCCATCCAGCGGACGTGGTCAAATATGAGGCACCAGAGTACATGTGAAAGTCAAACCCCACTCTCCACTCAACTGTGGAGAATGTCCTGCCCATTGGCTAGATCTGGGTAGGGGTTTGAAGTTTACGGCCTGTATTGTCCTTGGCTGGTGCCATAGTTTGAGCCTAAGTGTCCCTCAGTAGAAGAATGGATAAAGAAACTGTGGTACATTTACACTATGGAATAATACTCAGCTATTAAAAACAAGGAATTCCCAAAATTTGTGGACAAATGGATTGAACTAGCAATGATCATAATGAGTGAGTTCACCCAGAAGCAGAAAGAGTTAAATGGTATATACTCACTTATATCTGCATACTAGCCCAAGGGGCATGTCCCATGAAAGTCTTCACTAACCAGGAAGCTGGGACAGAGGGGAGGACATCCTATTCAGACTCTAGATGAGAGAAGCATGGGAGAATGGCAAAGCTGAAGGATCCAGAGGATCCTAAAAACTTACAAGAAGAACATTATGAAAGGCAGATTTGGGCCCAGTGGTCCCGCTCAAACTATGGCACCAGCCAAGAACAATCTTTTTTTTAAAGGAGGGTATTTCTGTGTTTTTTTCCAGACAGAGTTTTTCTGTGTAGCCTTGCTTGTTGTGGAACTTGCTCTGTAAACTAGGCAACTTTGAACTCTCAAGTATTGGGATTAATGGTGTGTACTACTAACCCCCTCCAAACACACACTCCAAGTATTTCCTTCTATTAACATTTTAATAGACTTTTCAGGAAAGAACATTGGCTCTGAATTTCAATATCCCTAAGAGTACTTACTTGGAAAATGATGACATGCCACCAATAAGAGTCAGGAAACTAATCACCTGAGGGGTGTTGTTAAACCTTCATAGTAATAAATTCTGTAAATAAATCAATCCTGACTAATTAGAGCTCCTTGCCTCTAGAGTGAACAAATGTGTTGATGCTTTTTATTTGCTTCTCTGTCATGGAATATTTGCTACATGGCACTATTTTGTTTCAGCTGCAGCGGTGAATGGTTGGCAGAGGTGAACGTGTTTCTATGCTTATAATGATGGAGAAGTCGAAGATATACAAGAAAAGGCACATCATGGTTCTTTTCCCCCAGAAATTAGAAAAGTCCTCACCATCCTTTCACCATGTAATTTGGAGTCACCAACAGAAGCCAGTCACAACAAGGACTGCAGATGTCAACCAAGAATTGAAGGCAAGGTTCTCCTGGGAAGACTGTAGATTATTTCTCTTGAGGCTCCACAGTTTTGTTTCTGCTTCAATACCTCGTCTTTCTCTATGACCTTACCTTGCCACTTGCAAAGTAAAGTGAATGACCCATTCACTCTAACATGGCAGAATGCTTGCCTTCCTTCTGTCTGTGTAACGGACATCACTACCTCTTTCCTGAATTCAACTCCTAGGCACCACCTTCTCTCAAACTTTGATACTATACCCTTTTATATGTCACTTGCCCACTCTCCAGAGCAGACTAGCATCTCACTTTTTGTGCCTCTAAAGTTTTCTATAGAAGTCTCTAGAAGCTTCTTAAAATGTTTCTTGATTCTATATCTGTTCTTCTTAGTGACAGCACACAGCAGAATCCAGTCACACAATCAAGAAATGCATTTATGTAAATACATGCGACCAGACCTATATATGTATTCCAATTTTGTGTGCTTTGTGTGTGGTATATATACATATTTGTGTATGGATGTGTGGACATGTGCATATGGGTCCTGTTGGACAGAAGAGAATGCAAGGTGTTCTTGTCTTTCACTCTCCACATTATCCCCTTGAGACAGGATCTCATTGAATGTAGAATGCTGGTCACAGAAATCTTTCTCGTCCCACCACTCTACAGTACTGGAGGATCATACATGGTCTTGCCAAGCTTCTTATGTAGTTGCTGGGATTTCACGTTAAGTATTCATGCTCACATTCTTACTCACCATTATGTATTTTGTTATTAGGGAGACATTTTGTCGAAATTGTTGAAATTTATGTCTATTCTTGTATCTTGAACTCTTTACGAGTGTGAATAATTAATTTGGGTTTTCCAATCATAAATCTATTAACATTTAATTTATTTATGTATGTGTTTAGTGTGCACATGTGTATGAGATTGTACATGTAACTTTGTGTTTATGTGTGTGTGTTCACATGCTGTGACATGCATATGAGGATCTAAAAGACAATTTGAAGGAGTTACTCCTCTCCTTCCATCACATGGGTTCTGGGAATTGAACTTACATCTTCAGGCAAGTACCTTTACTTGCTGAGCCATCGTTCCAGCTCAGCCTATAAGTGTTCTTTTAACTCTACCAAGTAATAAGCAAACTTTGTAAAACAGTTCACTTAGAGTACAATGTTCAGTTAAACTACAATATAAAAATAGGAGCAAGTCCTTTCACAATATTATAGAGATAAATAGCTGATATTCATGAGTGTTGATACATGCATGAAAATGAATGAGCAGCTGAATCCTGAAGATGGGTGACAGTGATCCCTGCAGCCAATGTAGGTTTTCTGGGAGAATATCCACAACTAGCCCAGCAATCTTAAGTGGATAGTGAGTCAATAAAAGGAAACTATGAAAGACTCTGATCAAGCCCTTTCAAGGATGATGCAGCCAGATGCACATGGATACCCATCTGCACATAAAAACATAAAATGTGTATGTGCATGTATGCATGCATTTACTTTCTATTAAATGAGGAAACTAGCTTCATTATCCTGTGTTTTTCTATCATGAATACATTGGTATATATTTATATTCACCTTCTATACATTTAAAAGTCAGGTGAGAATGAGGCATTTCCTTTAAACTTGGTGTTACTGATAGTATTTGATCATTATTTGATCATGGACTTCTCTGGATCTAAGGATAAAGGCCTCTTATTTAGTACAAAGAGAAAGACATAGAGGCAATATGACTGCCTGGTGATCAGATGGCTAAGAGTCAGAGGTCTTTGCTACCTCTCCGTCTTATTTAACCAGACTATTTGGATAGTCAGAGGTGATTATTTGAAATGGAGCTGGGTTACAAAAAGGTCTTCAGGTCAGTTAGCAGTTGTAGTCATCTGGACAAAAGTTGATTTGAACAAAGGCCCCAGAAGGTATGTGAAGGCAGCCTCACTAGAGAGAAGGTCTAGAAGGCTGAAGGAACTGAGCCGGATCATGATGTTCTCTGAGGAGACAGAAGTCAAGAAGAAGCCTTGGCCCAAACTCTGAATTATCAACGGACATTTATATGACCCTCCTTATCAATTTAATGGTATGAATAGGTCACTTTGAAGCTATTCAGATAGGGGACTGTAGAGATGTCAGAAGACCAGGGTTCAGTTACCAGTGCCTATATCAGGCGGATCAGATCAAAACTTACTCTAACTCCAGTTCCATATGATCCAATGTCCTCTGCCTTCCGCAGGCAACTGTGCCCATGTGGTGCATATAAGCTTACATAGACACTCATACATATGCATAAACAAAAATGAATATTTAAATATATACAGATGAATCGCTGGACTAATTTATGACTTCCCCCTGTAAACTGTCTAAGAGTCCTACACAGTTGGGCCAAAACTTCCAGCCCTATTTCTGATTGTTATCAAAGTAGAAAGCTAGGGAAATGATCAGTGTGGTGTCAGGCCATGGCTTCTATCTGTGATACTTCTTGCTGATAGAAACTAATTTCCATAGGCCAATGCATGTTTCTGTCCTACAGGAGCTGTGCCATTTATAATCCCAATCCTGTAGACAGCAGTTACTTTGAATGACTTTTTCCCTCACTTCCTGTATCCCCTTTATGTTGATAATAATGCCCCTTTGGGGGCTCCTAGGATCTCAGTTTTCTTTTCTTTCTTTCTTTTTTTGTTATTTGTTCTTTTTTTTTTTTTTTTTGAGATTTAAGGTTTTATTATTTATTTTTAGAAAAATGGAGAAAATTTACAAGATGCAAAGTCTCATACAATATGTTATTGTTGGTTCCCTAACACCAGCCCTATCTTGTGATTCAGTGATGGAGACAATATGGACAGCAGGAATGTGCTGGAAACTGATCATGGATACACAGAATATACCACAACAGACTTGAAGACAGATGATGCTGGGCCTGCCGGCTCCAAAAGCAAGCAAAACCATGTCAGAAAGCAAGAAAACCGATGGACCTCTGTCCATGGGAAAGGCATGGGTGTGAGCCGATGAGCGTTCCTCCACCCCCACCAGACCACAGCAGTACGCAGAATGGAATGGTCTTTTGCCGTTTTTCAGGGGGATTCAGATTCCCAGTGTCTCAGTTCTGATTTTCTTTTCATGTTTGAGTCCCGAGTTCTTAAAGCAATGTAGGGGTTGAGCATCTTGAATGTTCCAGGATCCAGTTCTGCCCAATGGTAATTTGCTGAACTCCTGCTTCTGTAGCTATGGCTCCCGCTCCGAAGACACATCACCCTCTGCCCCGCTGCTAGCGCTGCAGTCTTCTTTAAGGGGTGGATTCCGTTCTTTGCTTGACTCATAAGGCCCCTTGGCTCTGGTCTTTTCTCTGCTGCTGTTTCTCCAGCTTTGACAGCTGCTTTGGATCAGAGCTAGCAGCACCAGGAGCAGGAGACTCCTGTTCTATAGTCACCGGCCCATCGTTCTGAATGTGCACCTGCATATAGGCACCAAACTTGCCATCTCTGACGAGCTCCCGTCTGCAGTTCTTGCGAAGCTGTTGTAGAAGCTATCAGCCTGCTCTGTGGACATTGCCAGGTGGAAGTCGGGCTTGTTTCCCCCTTGAGGACGCACTGGAGGGTGAACTGGCTGACACATAGCACCTCTTACTGCTTATCCATCACGCTCTTGGACCAGTGCTTCCCGCTCTCGTCCTCAAACACGTGAAGATTTAAAATCTTTCGAACCACGTGTTCCAGTTCCTTCTGGGAATCTTCCACGGAGATACTCCGTCCAATGGCACTGATCTGCTCTCCTCCCACTGTGATGCTAGCCCGGGTGGAGCGCTGCACCATGGCTTTCAAGGCGGTGGCTGTGATGACTTGGATTTCAGTTTTCTAGTTGCTATCTCCTTATATTTAACGCATCTCCCTAGCCCGGAGATGATGCCACACTGTCTATAACCTTTTCCAGAAATATCTTTTCCAGGACAGCCTCAGATTGTCATCTTTTCACTGTGAAAAAAATTGAGCACTATAAAAGTGAAGAATTTGCCCAGTCCATATGTGGTCAAGCCATAGGGAATTTGTGGCTTGGTGTCTCATTCAAACTGTCTTCTACCACCATCCAGGCTGAGTGGCAGGCACACTTGTTTAAACCCAGTGATCTTTCAGCTGAGTATACCATAGAGAGCGCTGTCATGATAACTTGTGTGCTCTGTTTGCCTCTGAAGAACCAGGCTTACTGGGGACAGTAGACAAAGAACAGAAAATGAATAATTTATATTTCACTCTCTTGCAGAGGCTCCCCACTGGGTTGCTTTCTAGGAAAAATATTTCTGGCTTGCAGGCTCAGCATGAGAACATGTGCCAAGCCCAGCCCACTGGCCCCCTCTTCACACTAAGATATTAACCAGATAGAAATAACAGGCTGCTGGGTTTGATTGTTGCCTTTGTATCTTGGTCCCTGGGAAAAGGAGATGCTTTCTATTAACTAGGGAAAAAAAAAACCTCTCCCCAGTCTGAGTGTTTATTTGTTGTCAAAATGATCCAGATGGTAGGTAGACAAGAGGGGTGCTTATAGCAAGACCCCCAGAATTCCTGTTTGATATTGCATGTGAATTTCCCTTCTGAGCTCAGCTGTAGGGTATTTTATGAATCTTGTTGCCTACCAGGTTCCATCTGCTAAATTATACACTCAAAATAGAGACAGACCTCGTAGATGCATCTATCTAATGTCATTTCTGTATGCTGTTATAAATTGAGATTTTTATAAATCAATAAATTGATTGATCTGTAGTACTAAATGAGATGTCCATTATTTTCTACAAGGAAAACTATATTGCTTAGAGAACAGTAGAACAGGGAAGCTCTAATTTATAGACCTGACGATCCTATGATCCATGGAATACAGTTATTGAGATCAGATGTGAGAATATGACCCAAATTCTGTCAAGCCTTATGCAAGTGGATAGTATGTCTTTGATTTAGCATTAAAAATCTCAACAACCACTGACTTTTATGGGTCTATCAGTTCCCTTTCTGCAGTGAACTCTGTGGTATTAGAGAGCAAACCACAGTGCAGCACTGAGAGCAGCATTGTGGAGTGAGCAAAGTGAGGAGTAAATCAGGATGACTACGAAGAAGCAGGATTGAAAAGGAAGATAGTAAAAAGAGAGGCAAGAGATAGAAAAGCAAAAGACAGAGATATATGATAGACAAACAATAGACACTTAGAGAGATGATATAGGTAGACGATACCTAGATATTTAAATAGATATTACATAGATAGATGATTGCTACTTAGATAGAGTATATAGATAGACACTTAGCTTATATCTAGAAGATGATAGATAGATAGATAGATAGATAGATAGATAGATAGATAGATGATAGCTAGATACTTCGTAAATAGATAAGATAGTGGATAGCTAGATACTTAGATAGTAGATAGATGAGATAGTTGATAGATATTTAAATGATAGATAGTTGAGATAGAAGGATAGATAGATAGATAGATAGATAGATAGATAGATAGATAGATAGATAGAGCTTAGTGTCCTTCAAATTAGTTGCAGCATACTTGAGATTTAAATTCCAGGACTTGTGCTGCCTGTGTCCCCTACTGCTTCAGCAAAGGTAGAATAACTTTTCTCTTAGTTTCTTTGTATATGGGCACATTGAATCTTCTGTTCTTGTCATCTGGTAAATTTTTTCCTTACCCTATTTAGAAAATTATCCTTGGGTCATACAAAAACGACTCTGATTGTAACTTTAGGCCTTCCAACTAATATAAATAGCATCTTTAACTTCCAATAATTTTAACAATAAGACTTTTCTCATACTTCTTTCCTGGAAAACATTAGTATACTCTCTGCTCACTGTTACTATTGGCATGCTCTTTATCAAAACAATGGCCATCTTAGATGTAATCACATTGTAAAGTCATCTTGAGACCATATTCACCGACTGAAGCCCTTTTTGGTTTGTGACATTTGTCCTTGCCTACTCTTGATCCTTGAGCCCCTCCTTCAAAGTCGTTTGTGTTTATTTGATTTTGCTTTTGAGATGTGTTCACCATACCATTACTTCTAACCTTAAGATGCTATTAAACCTTCATTTTACTTTTCATTATAGAGTGCACCCCTTGACAGGTGATTCCATGGAAAACTTCACTGTGCATCTGGTCATGTCTATTGGCTACATTTTAGCACTAGATAGTAAACTATTTCCTCAAAGCTTGTTTTTTATTATTTATTTGTTAATAGCAGAGGTGTACAAACCACAGCTATATTCTCTCTCTCTTCCACCCTGAGGTCTATGATCTTACAAACTAAGATCTGCAGCCTCCAGTCATTTAGTATTTAGTATGATGCAAAACCTCATGAGGTTACATATGAAAAAATAAGCTTCCTCTTAATCTGTAAAAACATTCACTGAATGCTTCCTTTTTGAATTACATCTCCATTATATCATAAAAGTCATGAATCAAAAGACCTGTTACAGTGGTGGCAATGGGAAATCTGTGTCTATCCTGACCTTGTACTCTTAAATTAGACAGTCGTCATTATAACCCCTGAACAGCATCCAATAAAAAAAATTGACGTTAGCTGCATGTATGACCTCCATTATCCTGCCTCTGTGGCTTTGCTTCTCTCCTTATTGTTGGCAATTGTGAATTTTAAGTTTCTGCCTACCTCTCAAGACTGCCGTTATTGTCTTCAATATTTCATTTTTACCACAACAGTTTAATAATTTTAAGTTATTTCTTACAATTCATTTGTATCATATTCACTCTCCATTCTTCCAGCTATCTCCTTCTAGATTCACTTCTACCCCCCCCCCCCCGCGCCCAGCCTCTCCAGGGATTGTAGCTACACTTACCTTTGGGTATAAGGTTAAGTCTTAGAATATAGTAGTAGATTATGCTAGACTACCAGTGTTGCTGTAGTAGATCTTTTTCTAAGTTCCATAATGTCCCTAGCAAGGGGAACCTGGCTAGTTTTCCCATGTCAGGCATGTTTTTCCCCATTTAGTGAGCCTTAAGTTGCTACCAAAAGTCAGAACTACTTCTTGCACTTTTAGGAATGTCTTGTCCTGCTGGTAATAATCGTGGGGCATAGGTGTTGCAGCTGGATAGCATTGTTCAATGGCTTCCCTTGACAGCGTGCATAGTATCTTCATGGAAGAAGAAAAGAGTCTTTTTTATCAGATGGTGTTCAAATCATATGAGTCCTGTGTCTTGAGTGTGCAGTGTCTTCACCAATGTGGTCCTACCACCAACCCCTTTGAGGAAACCAAGGGTTACATCAATAATCTATATTATTTGGCGAGTCACTTGGATTACTCTGACCAACATTTTAAAGTTTTGCTAATGCCTGGTATTGGAGTTTTTGTTAAAAGGAACAAGAGACAAATCACACTGAGGTTGTTTGATAAAGCTTCAAGGAATCATATTATTTTATATTTACCTAGAATCAATACATATAAATGTATGTATACACATGCACATATAATATATGATATATACATATAAAATATATACACATATATGTACATATGCATGTACACACATGCACACACACATATGACATATACACATTAAACTGTTTCTATTTGGGCTGACATTCCCGTGAGACTCATACTCTAACATAACCCATAGTATCAAACACAAGAAATCCTCTTGAAAAATAATCCATCAAATCTAGAGTATGCTGCCATATCCTTCTGAATGGATCCTTCAGCAGACACCTACTGGACCGTGGTTGGCCTACCAGGAGCCAGTGGGAATGGAGATTTAGTTGAAAGAGGCACAGGAATGTAGGGCAGTGGAAGGTATGGGGGAAGAACACCTAACACTAAGGATGTTTGAAAACCTATATGGAAACCCTACTATTTTATAAACTTCTTACACACAGAGAGAGGGGAGAGAAAGAGAGAGAGAGAGAGAGAGAGAGAGAGAGAGAGAGAGAGAGAGAAGAGAAAGAGAGAGACAGAGACAGAGACAGAGAGAGACAGGACCGGGAGAGATAGATAGAGAGAAGAGAGAGAGCTGAGGAGGACAGAGAGAGAGAGACTACGAGAGAGAATAGAGAGAGAGAGAGAGAGAGAGAGAGAGAGAGAGAGAGAGAGAGAGAGAGAGAGAGAGAGAAATTGGAGTAATCCTACATGTGGGATTATGATTCTGAGAGAAGACGTATATTTCAATGTAAAAATCCCAGTGTCAAGCATGGCAAGTCTTCCCCTTTAGTTGCTGATGAGACGTGTCCCATTGATACCCCCAAACTATAAATGCTATTGACATTATTTCTGGTTACCTGCCAGAACTTGAGGCTAAGACACTGTTGCTGAAGATACCACACAGATTGGTCACAAGATGCAGAAAAATCAAGCTGGTACTGATTAACTTTCATAGTGCTAGAAAGAGCTAGCTAGGTTTGGAACCATCTCACTCAGTAAAGGTTGGCATACAAATTTATGCCTATGATCGCAATAGTGCCATTAATTTTATGCGAGTAACAATTGCTTTCTGGTTGGATTTCAGGTCTACTCTATAGGATAAAGCATATGCCTAGTATTACAAATATGGACAAGAATCCATGAAGTATGAACTTACAGGCTCCAGAAGAGCACCCTCTACCCTCATCCTACCTAATATACATAATATCAAACTGCTCTCAGAATTTGTATCTGTACAGACTCTGACTTCACTAGAGACATTTCTTTGTGCAACACATAGTTGTTAAGTCACACAGAAATCCACAACAAGTTTTAGAGAAAAAGAGTCAATGGAATGCTCAGCTTCTAATGGGACATCTATGTCACCAAGCCCCCTCCAAGGCTCAGGAAGCAGTTTGGAAGAGGAGCCAAACAGATTGTAAGAGCCAGAGCTCAGGAAGAACAAGAACAAAATGGTGTCTTCTGGGCATAACAGGACCACCACACTCACGAACTAACAGCATCTGTGTTTGCCTGCACAAAACTTGCATACGATCAAGGCAATCAACATTGTAGTATTGAAGATGTTCAGGAGCCCTAACTCCTGACTGAGCACCAGAGGACAGTTTCTGGCCATTTATGATAGTCTTCTTTCTTAAACATTTTTTTTTGTCTCCAACTTTTCAAAAGATTTGATTTCCCTGCCTTTGATGCTAGTATACCCAGGAGTGTCCTTCTCCTTCCCTGGCTTAGTCTACTGTTGGGTGTTCATAGTATCCAGCTTGTGTTGTTCAGTTCCTAGCGTCTCCTCCTCTTGCTATTCTTCCTCTTATATTTCTCCTCCTCCAACAACAGCAGCAACAGCAACAGCAACAGCAACAGCAACAAAATCTGTGAAGAGGTGAAGAGAAACTAGCACCCTGTCTGCTACTCTGGCAACTTAAGAAACGAGCAGCAACTTTTTGCCCATGAGGGGCTATAGGTGTCTTAAACAAACAAGTAATTTTAGTTTTGATTTGTCTTTGACTTCTGAAAGGCTTGAATTATATTAGTTTCTAGGCAACAGAAAAAAAAAACCCATGTCTGCCACCAAGGAAGAACACAGGGTCAAGTCACAGATAGTTTATTAAAACAGACAGAGTGCTCATGCCTCAAGGCTTTGCTATAACCTAATGGAAGAATGAAAACTTATGGTTAGTAGGGTCTATGACTAAACATTTGGATTCTATTTCTCTGTATGTATGTGAGTGTGCATGTGTCTGCTTTTATATTTTATATAATTCCAGTAATGTCAGTTCAACTAAGAATAAAGGAAAAGGTCATGCTTTCATTTTGTTTCATGTACTGATTCTTAAGTACTTATCAAGTACTTATTTCATCACATAACTGCAGGGTTAACAAGAGAAATGAGATAGATGTAGCCCCTCTTCTCATAAGACTTGCCGAACAAAGTCTTCTATAGGGAAAAAGTGGTGAGGAAGACAGATACTCATGGGGAAAAGCATATATGGGTGATTGAGCATAAAGAAGAAAGTGACACCTGAGAAATCTTGGAACAGTTCCATTGGATACTCTGCCCCCAAGAGTTACCCAAGACTTGCCTCCTTTGAAAACATTCTTATTTAAGATCCATGAAAATGTTATTTGTGATTTTGTAATAAGCTTTATATTATGTTATGCACAGGTTCCATCTAAAATACTACTGACTTGAAGTCCACCTTCAGGTGCCTCAGTTAGAGATGACCTTATTATATTTTTCTTTTTCCTGTTTGTAATTAATTCCAGCTTCTTCTTCTTCTTCTTCTTCTTCTTCTTCTTCTTCTTCTTCTTCTTCTTCTTCTTCTATTTTGTATATATTTATATATGTTAATATGTATGCACATGTGTATAGAGGTGAGTGCCCAAATGTGTGGAAAGCAGAAGTCAACATTTAATGTTCACCCTATTGTGTCTAACTTTGTTTTGTGGACATGGTCTCTCATTGGAATCTGGAGTTCATTGATTGGCTAGACAAGGTATTCAGGTCCCTAGGGCTAGGGTCAAAAGTGCATCATGCCTGGCTTTTTTTTTTTAACATAGGTTCTGTATATCTGATTTCAGAGCCTCATGCTTGCCAGCAAGCACTTTATTGACTTAGTCATCTCCCCAGCTCTGCAAGTGCGTTTTGAAGATCATAATCAGCTCTGTGGCAATGAGTGTGTAATAACCAGCTCTAAAAATGTGTACACATACATATATTGATAGTTACACATATTTTCATGCTTATACATTTATTAAAACTTTTGTGGCAAAATATGTGCCATGTATACAACAGTAGCATATGCAATACTCTTTTCAGTGAATGACATAGTCTCAACTGTATTTCACTCTGCTTTTTGATCATTACTAAACTCTTTCATGCTTACCTGAACCCATTGGTATTAGTGATGCATAAGGATAGCTCCATCACGAATGTTGCTTGATGCTTCCATCTTATTAACTACTAAACAGAACATGAATAAATGGGCTCATGTGGTAGAGCTTTGCTTATCAATGAAGTATAAGGCTTGTTTACTGAAGTAAACAAAAGCTTTAAAACACTGAGAGATTGTTTATTCAAATAGCCATAGACCGCATGCCTTAGAAATACAATCTGTATTACTAACACTTTATTTATCTCACTCTTGTCTATTAAACAAACCAACAAATGAGACCCTGATTTGTAACCTGTACCCATTTCTGTGGGTTAAATACCCATATTGTGGCTCAATTAATCTGATAGCATGTTAAAGCAGAGGGAGCAATGATGTGCATCAGTTTTAATACTTCTGGCTTAGAGATACAAGAGCAGGAACGATATTTAATGTATGAAATCACTAGCAGTGAAGGGTCTTTTATGTTGATTATCTGATTTTAGTATGACTTACTTAAACTTACATCGTGTAATGTAAACTTTAACAATGGCTGTGTTTAACCACTTACCAAATTCCTATATATTTCATGACAGCTTTTTGCAAGTAGGATAAACTCCAACATACCGGTCCTGGTAGGTTTTGGTTTTAGCAGAGTGTTCTGGGTCTCTCTCTCTCTCTCTCTCTCTTTCTCTCTCTCTCTCTCTCTCTCTCTCTCTCTCTCTCTCTCTCCTCTGCATTTGATGACTTTAGCTGGCTTTTGTTCTGTGATCTCCAGAAACCAGACTTTTCTTGACACTTAAGTATAACATCCCTTAAAATCCCTGAAGCGAGCAGAAGGCTGGCTTTTCCTCCTGACCCAAGGCAGCAAGGCACAAGCCTGCCAGAGGGGGTGTTTCTTCAAAGCTGCAGCTCAAACTGCTTCATGGTGGTGCTTATGTGACAACTCCATTAGAAGGGTGTGTCACACAGCCATTAACCAGTCACATCTTAAGTGCAGCCCGCTGGGCTCAAATACCACTTTGGGAAGTAACAAATAATTTTGTGTTATTGGCATAGGTCGCTGCAAGCTTCCTCCTGCTTTAGCACTTGTTTCTACAGCTCGTTGCTGTTAAAAAAAGGAAACCCAGCATTAAACGTTTAATTCTGAAATATATTTTCTCAAGAGGTATTCATTTGAGCTCCCTGGATTTCAAAAGTATTTTTCACCCTTGCCTGTAATCGGTATCAGCCCTAAGCATCGCAGCCGCAGGCCACTGAAGGATGAAGAATGGGATGATTGCTCTGAAGAGTGGCTGATCACGGGTCTTAAGCAGTTCATCAGCAGCATCTACAGCAGAAGGCAAGTGGGGAAGCTATCTCCACTCCTCCGATGGCTAGAGGCTGTGATTGCTACTTGTCATCAGGAACTGTAACCGTGTGTGTGTGTGTGTGTGTGTGTGTGTGTGTGTGTGTGTGTGTGCGCGTGTGCGCGCGTGTGTGTGTGTGTGTGTGTGTGTGTGTGTTTCTGTGTGTATGTTCTGGGCACTAGAAAGCACTCAATGGAATTAGTAGACTCAATGTGCAGATTTGGTGGTTGAGAAGCGTATTTTGTCTCAAATCTGTTTGGAAGTGCAATTCTTTTGTTTCCTGGCTCTGGGAATCTACAAGATATTTCTTAGGTGACTCAGGGTGCTTGTCTGTTAACTAGTGAAAACATAGCCTTTGTGAATGTTTTATGAGAGTCAGATGCAATGCCATAGAAAGTGCCTGCAACAGTACATCCCACTGTTAGTAAATGTGTGAACAAATTCATCACTACAGTCTCCTCTTTCATTGATTCCTAGTTCCTTTTGTCAGGTGATAAAGGTTAAACTTCAAGCAGGTTTTAATATTTGCTTATGGAGTAGGTCACACACAAAGGGCTTCGGACAGTTCTCCTGGCCTAGGACTGTGCAGTAAGGCTCAGAATCCCTGGGAGCTTGTTAGGAATGAAGACAGTTGGGCAGTTACCATCTGTGAAGGTGGAGCTCAAGAACCTATGCTTACATAAGTTTTCCAGGTACTACTTAGCATACCAAGGGGTGAGAGGCAAGATCCAAGTTAACATAGACCAAAACTCCTTCTAATAAAGCACCCGAATTCTTACCTCAATTGCAAACTGAGGCCTCGTCCTGGAAGGTTACTAAAATGAAAAATGCTCATGAGTCCCAAGCTAGGAACTAGAACGTTTGTAGGCTAAAAAGCACTAAGAAGAATTTCTTAGCCCAATTTCACACTGACAAAAATATGTATTATGCTAGAACAGGCAGCACAATGAAAAGTTCATGCCTTGACCTCACTACCTGTTGTCTAGAACTTTACAAAATGATCAGGGCAAATGGCTTATTTGGTGGGAGGCAATTCTGGGAAATTATATTGATTTCTGACATTGATATTAGCCAGACAAGTGATGGTCCTAGTCTCATCTGTTCAAATCAAGCTTTAGGCACTAGCTTGCAGACTCTGCATTAAGTCTAACAACTTTAGAGATTTATACCATTTCAGTGGCTGATCTTGAATCTGGGTGCATTTGAGTTTGGTCTCTGCTATGCGATTACATACATGTGATAATCTACTCATGAATTATTTTTTCCTCTCATTGTCATCATCTTTTTCAGGAGAGAGGTTAGTACACACACACACACTTATATATACAAAATGTAAAGCAAAAATCTTATACTAATGACAACACTTCCCTTGACACAGTGTTGAATTCCTTGTAATCAATGTTTGAGTGGTCTCTGATATTCTACAGTCCCTAAAAGACTACCTCTTCCCCAAAACAACACACACACACACACACACACACACACACACACACACACACACACACACTCCCAGCAAAATAAGCATTCATTTTTGCTGTTCATTTGTAGTAAAGAAACATGGCTACAGTAACTCTTACTAAACACTAGTAAAGTAGTCCTATTATATTGTCAGTGTTGGGAAATAATAATGACATAATTATAATTACAAGATTTACTGTGTACCAGACAATGTTCCAACATACTGGAAGACTTTAAACTAAGAATAGATTCATTATCATGCTCAAGGGTAACTCAACATTGAGAATACAAAACCAAAATGGAGCATTCAGGAAATTGCTCTGGCTGTCAGGATGAAGATGGAGACATTAAGTAATATTGTTGGAAAGTCAAGTCCATGCTGAGAAATTTATTCAGAAGAGAGGTCAGAGACAAAGGGAATTTTGCACTGATTGTTTAATTCATAGTGTCCATTTCCTATAGAACTGTATTTGGTTCTGCTACCAGTCTTTCAGTCATTTTGGACTTCCAAAACAAAATATCACAGATTAGGTGGCTGTCTTAGAGTTTCTATTGCTGTGAGGAAACTCCATGACCCTGGCAACTCTTATACAGAAAAACATTTAATTGAAGCTGGATTAGAGTTCAGATTCCATTATCATCCTGGTGGAAAGCATGGCAGCATGCAGGCAGACATGGTGCTGAATAGGGAGATGAAAGTTCTACATCTGGATCCTCAGGCAGCAGGAACAGACTGACACACTGGACCTCACTTGAACATCTGAAACCTAAAGTGCACCCCTAGTGACTTCCTCCAACAAGGCTGTATTTCACAGTAGTTCCACCTCTATAGTTCAATGGGGGCCATTTTTCATCCAAACCATCACAGTGGCCTAAAGAACAATTTAGTCTCAAAGTCGTGAAGGTGATCGGTCCATGATCACATTTCTGGCTTCTCTGAGTCCTGGAGGAAACTTTGCTCCTGGCTTCCTTTTTCTCTGTTTCCTCATATAGCTTCTGCTCAGTGTAATGTGCCTTTCTTCTTATAAAGCTGCAAGTCTTCCTGAATTAAGGGCTTACTCCTCTGGATTCATTCACTTCCTCTGAAAGCCCTATTTCTAAACTATAGTTACACTAAAGGTTAGGGGGTCAACATTGTGAATTTGAAGAAGTACAACTTAATCCACAGTGGATTCTATGAACAAAAAGCATTATTAATTTGAAAGATGAGAAAAATTAATGCATAGAAATAGCAATAATGTGCTCATAACCTAAAATATGAGATTTGGTTAAGTATAGATTAAAGCCAAGAGCTCTGACTCCAGTGTGGGCTACCCACTACCCCTACTATCAAATGGCATTTTACAAGTGGAATAAAGTTCAGGAAGGATATAGGTGAGCTCCTGTTGACACATAGTTAGCCTGGCCTCTTGGATCCTGTTATGTGCAAATCTTTGCTATGTAGGCATGGCCCCTTTATGACTCTTCCTTGGACCCTGCCTCTGGTAAATGGTTGGTTCTATTGGGTGTGCTGTCGGTCTATAAAGAATTTGGTAGATCCTGGAAATTCAGAGTGGCCTTTTGTGTTTTTTTCCCCAGCTTATGACAGCAAGAATAAACCTTCCCACATTTTGTGTGGTTGCTACTAGGGTGGTTAATGAAACCAGTACCTCTCTGGTGGTATCTATCCTTCAGGTAATCTTTCTAACTGGTCAGATGTAACTTTTTCTTGTCTGTAGCAATAAATCCAACAATGAGACTCACAGATAGAGAACAATTTGTTCCTCCTATGGTATATCTGCAGAAAGTTTTCTTGCTTGTTTTGACAGTCCTTTTTCAGAGGGGACATAAGCAAATGTCTGTCCCCTCTTTACAGATCACTAATGAAAACCCAAAGGGCGAGTCTACTGAAGTCCTTGCAGCACCACTGAGTTCACTGGGCTTATTTACAGAGCACAAGTGAAAGGTTACAGGGGTGTAGGTGATCCCAAAACTGCTGTGCCACCAGAAAGTCTCATCCATAATTGGATGATGATTTATCTGTAGCCGTATATAAGGAATCCCTCCTTCTATTAATAGTCCAGAGTCTGTATACTACAATACCTCCTGAGATCATAAAGCCATGTGCACTTGGGGCAGAATTATATATAGTTGGCTGAGTAGTACATGGAGGAGAAACAGGAATCTGTGGTGAGTGTCCAACATCTCTTCCAACTCTTCCTTCTATGAATAGTCAATGAAGTGAGCAAACCCTGGGGTGGGTGTTCTTGTCATCAAGCTGCCTTGACGAAGATGATGGTTGTTATGCTTGGAGGATAGAATTTTACAACGTTGCTGTACTAGGAATATTGTAAGCAAGAACTCATCTTTAAAACAAATCTATTCAGCCTGGGAATACGTACATGGGCAGTGTTCACCTTGTCAGGAAGAATCAGCTCTGGCTGAGGAGAGAATCCATCACTTGGTGAGGTCACCCATGGCTATATCCTTCAGTGCTAGATGTAGACAGGGCATGGGGGGGGGGCATGAGGAACTAAGAATAAATCTCCTGCAAATAAACTTGGGAAAGGTACATATCAAATGAAAATCCAGGAAGAAGAATCACTGGCACTTTTTATTAGGATGGCAAAGACTATTTTTATTAACCAGTAAAACATTCAGTTTTGGTAAGATTACAGTAGAATGCTCTCTGAATTTATTTGTGTAGCCTTTCCTGAGGGTGATATAGCATCATGATTCAAAAGCCCAAGGGAACCTGCTCTTTGGAAAAATCCAGTCTACTTCAGAAGAGTATTAGAAGGAAATCATGTATCTGAACAAATATTTTTTATGAGTACAGCATTTATAAGCATGAAAACTGGAGTAGGAAAAGGCTAATAACAGCAGAGTCAAGTAATATACGACACATTATAAGTAAGAAATACCTATGGGTAAGACTCTCATCCAGTATAATTTTACCAATATGGGAAAATACCTCCATAAGTTGAATTATTAATCAATATGTTACCAGTTAGTATTTGCAGCCTGACTTAGTTCTGAATTCGTTGATGAGTGTAAAGTCCAAAATTTTACAGAGTTAAGTGCACAATAGTGGCTTCAGATTGCAGGTTTGTTTGTTTCATTTTTCAATTTATTTATTTAAGTATGTGTAATATTTTCAGGTGTTTCAACTGGCATATATGTGCCTATGTGTGAGGTTGTTAAGATCCAGTTGGTTCATCTTTTTGAAATAGAATTTTTTATGGAGACTGAGGTTCAATAATTTTAGGGTAGGATGGTTGGCCATTGATCTCTAGGGACCATGAAGTCTCTGTCTCCCTGAGCTAGAATTATAAGCACATATGACCATGCCTGGCTTTCTGTATGTGGATGTTGAAGATACAACTTGGGTTCTCCTGCTCCCAAGCCAAGAGCATTAACAACTAAGCCTTTCTCTATCTGAAACATATTTCTCTATCTCTGCTCTCACCTTTATAATATAAAAACAAATTTATACTAAGGTTATAGGAAGAAACAGCATTTAGAGATCAAATAGAAGCACAGACAATGGATCTAGGCCCATTCACCACCTCACCACCATCTCTGTTCTCCTGCCACCTTCCCTTCCTCCTCCTCTTTTGCACTCAGGATCCAGTTATTAACCATCTGTGACATTGCATGGCCATCTGATATGGACTATTAAAACATTCTGGTGACTGTACATGGCTTGGAAATGAAAAAGAAAACACATTTACTAAAAAGATGGAAACACAAGATAGCAAAGCATTATTTTTATGTTAGAAACAGCCATAATTTTTCACTCCTTTGTGTGCAAAAGAAATCCATAGTGAACACCTGAGCTCTGGCTAATGTTCACACAATAAGGGAGACAAAAATTAATAGTGTAAATTATATTTATCTCTGACTGGTATTTGTTCATATTACTTACACTAAGGTTTCCAGCTCAATAGTGAAGATATGTCTGGATTATATTAATATTAATATACAAATATATAATTACAATAAAAGATAATGTGTGTTATTGTGTGTATAACATTAATTATATTATATAATATTAATGTCTTAAATAAAATTATGTTTCAGGAACACATCTGAAAATATTTTGAGATCATAATTTCAATTAAAGGAAATTACTTTAAAACTTCTGGCTTTTTTATGTGCATTTTTTCTTTTTTTAAAATTTTTTATTAATTTATTCTTGTTACATCTCAATGGTTATCCCATCCCTTGTATCCTCCCATTCTTCCCTCCCTCCCATTTTCCCCTTATTCCCCTCCCTTATGACTGTGACTGAGGGGGACTTCCTCCCCCTGTATATGATCATAGGGTATCAAGTCTCTTCTTAGTAGTCTGCTATCCTTCCTCTGAGTGCTGCCATATCTCCCCATCCAGGAGATGTGGTCAAATATGGGGCACCAAAGTTCCTGTAAAAGTCAGTCCCCACTCTCCACTCAGCTGTGGAGGATGTTTTATCCATTGGCTAGATCTGAGACCTACAAGCATTTTTTAAATTTTTTATTATTTTTCTCTTTTACATATATATTTATATTATTACACATATATACAATAAACTACCTACAGCAAAAAGAACCACTAAACAATCAGGAATTGTATAAATGTTATATTTATAGTGTTTCAGATATTTGTATTTGGCAACCTTGAAGAAAATATATTTCCTATCTTGGTGTGTCTAAAATTCTGAATGTAAATCAATATCTATCATATCTCATCTTTATCAACTTAAAACATCTATCTAGACCTAAAAACATTTTAACCCCTAAACAACTAAGCTTAATTGTAAAACTAAACTAGGTTTAACAGATAGATATGATTCTATAGATAGATAAGGTAAAATAGAAAAGGTGTTTAAAAACCTCAGAGACCTACAGAATATGACATTTATAGATTTTTTTATTATTTTAAGGATTCACTAACAATGAGACAGGTTAACTCCTGGCAACTCCCAGCCTACATCAAAGAAGAAAATGAGCATCAAAGAAACTCCTTATGGAGATGGCTTCAAATGTGACACATCAGCCCCTGGGCTATATGTCCTTGTTTCTGCCACAGACAGAATTCTGCCTAAAAATGGGCAAGCTTGGATGCAGGCAGAGTCTACAACCAAACTCTGCCAAGACAGGGTAAGCAAGTCCTCAATATTCCCTCACAAATATGTCTGTCAGATATATTGGGCCAGAAGGCTGAAGATGATGCTCCACAGTTGTAGAGTTTTGGGTGACTGTTCAGGCAGCAAACTGTCTCTGTCATCTTCTCATTTTGGAAGCTGCTAACATGCACTTCCTATCTACTCATTTAATTAATTTTATTCCTTCTCAAGATGGGCTTGAAAATCAGATAGGTTAGTTTTACAAAAATTTTTAGTTTTTAAACTGAAGGTTTGAAATCAAGATTCCTCAGTTTACTTGTACCTGAACTTGTATGTAAAGGGGACACACTCAATTTTGCAATTAGAGTGTTAACGTTGTTTTTCTGTCACTTCTATTTTCTCATCAGGAATTAATTTAAATGAACATTAGCATGGCTCCCCACAGGATTTAATCTATTCAAGCCCACTAAAGTTAACCAGACTAATTTCATTACACCATCATTGATGATGCAGCGCTTACCCTTGGTGAGGCTGGGGTTCTCTGTTCTGAAATGTCTCTGGGCTGTAGCAATCTGACATGCAGAGATGGCTGGTGCTGGGCAGTGGTTTGTGCTCTAAGGAACTGTACTTCTGCTTACTCTGTCTCCAACCCTTCAAATCAGCCTGTGGTATCTAAGTACTTTCCACTGATTCTAAACTCTGAACTCACCAGAGTTTATTTCTCGTGGAATTCCCCAGACTGGCAGGTCCTGCCTCTGGAGTTTTGGATTTAACATTTGTATCTGTCAAGAGTCAAATGCCAAAAAGACTGTCACTAGAGGATGTTGGTATGAGTAAGCTTAGAAGTAACTACTATGTGGCATGGCTACCCCCCCCCAACCTCTGCCCCAATACACGGCTATTAACCATGGGCTTCTGTCTGCTGAGCCCAGCTGCAGTCTCTGATCTTTTCAATAAAGTTCTTCTAACTATCATTACTGATCATATGGATGAGACATGAAACATAATCAACTCCTTCTTTCTGAATTGATCCTCTTGGTGTTTTTTTTTCTTTTAAGCAATTGCTGATATAAATTCTCCTTTGAACCCTTTAGAGCTCAGAGCCACAACAGATCACTTGGAAGGATCCCCAGTCTCTTCCCATATTGTGGGACCTTTGATGAATGAAAATTTTGATCCTAACCCAAAAACTTCCAGATCACAGATCCTGCATCCTAAAGCTACGTCACCATTTCATAGAGTGACTTGTTAAGTGGAATTATAGCTGCTGAAGCATACATTCTCACACTCCTCAGCTCATACAGCTATTATTTGATAATGATTAGACATGCCAACTACATCATGTGCTGAGACAACGGGAGACACAAATTAATAAGATAGAGCTAGTTTGTTTGTAGAATGAAAAACGTCTGTCAGAAAGGGCCCAGAAGTTAGCAAATTATTCAGAAAACTGACAAGGCCTTGGAGTCAGAATGGAGACTTTTCAAAGTCCAGAGAAAGATGGCCAAAGGAAGGGATTTTAGTCACAGGTGAGGGAGCAATCAAGGTACACACTAACTCTGCTGACTACCAAGTGTGTGGCCTGGGTCAGGCTAATGTGCCTTGCTGATCCTGTGATTTTTCAGTGGGAAATCTGCAAACAATCACAGTGAAGATAAGATAAAGATGGGAAGATGAGGAGAATGCCAACTCCATCTGTTAGCTGCATGATAACTCTAACGTTTTCATCATAAGAAGAGAGAAAAGTGACCTTCGATACTAGTGCCTCAATGTCCCTGCTCAGATCATGTACCTGGTGAGAACCAATATAAGATCTGTGGGATATGTGGAAAAACTGGGGTCCTAATTAGTATCTATTTTTCCCCTCTCATTCATATACCTAAGTCCTACCTTGTCCCTCAGATTCAATAAAAGATTCCTAAGAATCAAACACATGATAGTCTCTCAATACACATCAAGTGTTTATTTCAGCAACATAGACAAAGCAAAGGCAGGAAGCTGTGTCTGGATGATGCCTTACCAAACAGCGTCTCTTTTCTTGTCACCTATCACTGCTATGTCCTCCTTCAGAAACATTTGCAGTGCAGGCACTGAAGAAGGTGACGATTAGGAAAAGGGAGAAAACTAGTGGGTAGAAGGAAGGCTAGAACAGCTAAAGAGCAAGGGAGGTTGGTCTATTTGAGCAGTAACAGCTGAAATGTCATGGCTGAGAAGCCTTTGAGAAAGGGCCCTGAAGTCTGGTCCACATAAAGAAAGCTCACCTTTCTCTTTTATTTTCTCGCATGGTGTTGCTACATATGGTTGTTTCAGAAGTCAACTCTACTTAAACCCCAGGAAGCAAGTCAGCGAATCCTCAAGCACTCTCAACTATTATGGAATAGAAATGTTTCTTGCAGCCTTAGACCCTCGTAGTCTCCTCTGCTTTAATGTTTCTCCCTACATCCATCTCTTCATAACACTCCCAGACTATGTAACCTACTGTTAGCTTCACATATCTTGCAAGGACAATATAAAGATCTGATGCCATGGAAACTAGTTTGGTGACTGAATTCAGTATAACTCAATTCTGGCAATCCACCAATTATATTCACTTAGAAGTCATTACAAGTCAGGATTACATCCCTTAGGATTTTGATTTAATTTCTTTAGGCCAAGACCCAGGACTGGGTCATGTTAAAGGTTGCCTAGTAGATTCTTCATGTGCAGTTGGAGTCCAGCATCATTAATTTGATTGAATTCATTCTCAGAAGAAAAAGTCCAGCCATAATTTGCCTATTGATCTTGCATGTTAAAAATATTGAAGAAAGTTAAAGTAGAGAAAATGTTCCTTATTTGTTGGGGATATATAATTACATATTTTAAAAGCTAAGCCAAAAAGGTGGCATTCTTGTCCAAGAGTTTCCTAAATATCTTTTTCTTTTGTCAGAAATGTTTGGTTTATTATTTATGGCATCATAAAAAGATAGAGAATCTTGGAAGATTTGAAAGTGGTCCTAGGATTAGAAATTTGGAAGGATTTGTGGTGAATTATGAAACAAAAACAGTGTCTAAATTTAGCAAAAGTAATTTCCCAATGAATTATTGCTCAATATTATCTTCACATATTAAATTTTGGCCTCCGTAATAGAGAAATAGAAGAACTTTATGGATTTTTAAAAATATATAGGGCAGGCTCCGAATATACACACAGGCAGAACAACTCAGACTTGCCTTAAAAGGAGAGACAGATCAGTTTTTTTTTTTCAGCAAGTAAAACAAGAGCCGGAGAAGATGTCATTAACAGAGCAAAGCAGAGAAGTGGCTTCTTCCTTCTGCATCACATCTTCCTGTTGTTGACTTAAGCATTTGATGTTTATTAGTCACTCAATACATGTTGTACTTGCTTTTTAGGAGTAGGGCTTAGTTAGGCAAGTGAATGAGTCCGTCAGGCCCTCACACATTCACACATCCCACAGATCTCGTATTGGTCATATTAAATGCGTGCCTGGGTAGAGAATTTGGCGAGGCTATGCCATTGCATTGTTGGCCTTTTGGATAAAGAGGAACTGGACTTAGATCGGCTTGCACATGCAGGAGTAAACCCTGGCTAGCTATTTCTGCGTACAAGTGAGGCAACTCTAACTTTTAGAAAATCAGTGCCTTTTAAAGACAGGAAGCCTCTGAGTACATCACCTTTTCCCCAAATCAGACCTAGCCCCTAGTCTTCTGAGGAGAGGATTGTCAGATAAGAATGGCTACAGTTAATCTGTAATTTCATATACACAGAAAGTATGTTTTAAGTTATAAGCATGTTTCTTTTGACCCAAAATACTTATGCCTAAACAAAACAAAAACAAACAAACAACAACTCCCTATTTGTTGTTGTCTTGAAATGAAAATGTATCTAGACATATCCTTTCTCCCTCTTTGCTAAATTTTATAATCCTGACTGGGACTTTCTTCCTACCACAATCTGTCTGAGTTTCTTTCTTCTGTGCTCACATAGGGCTTAGCATCCTATATTGTGACTAATCAGTAAGAGATTTGCCCTTTTGCTCCATGAGGCACAAGGCTCAAGGAGTCTGACACAAATAGGCTGTCAGAAAAGTTGGTTGAGTGGAAGGCAAATGTAACAAATATATTGAGCCCAAACTGTGACTGAGTCACAACCAGCTTTCCTGCACTGAGAGAAGGCATCCCACATGCAGCTGACACTGGTCTTATATGAAAATATTTCTGGGGCTGGCCTGAGCTTTGTTCATGAGAACTTCCCTCTGCATTCTGGTCTTATAGGAGCACAATGGAGCAGCTTGCTGTTGCCTTCCCACCCTCTGGTGGGTCTGGGCTGGGTTATTAGGCCAGCAGAGTTGAGAGGTACATATTGCAGCAGGTGTTTCTCTCTCTGCTGCTGAGACATCCAAAGGCACTGTCTGCCTGCTGTACCTCAAAGCTGAAAGCTATTGAATCAGATCCTGTGGGGGGTAGTGAGGGCACAGGTTTCCTTTGACTTTGTGTTCTTGCTGTGTGCAAATGTCAGAAATTGATAAATTTTAGAAAAAGGAACTGGAGACAAAAAGAAAACCTAACCTTGAATGCTGACTTCTTTCCCATTGTCGTGAGCAATGCATGATTCACCTCCACGTTGGTACCTCCTGGAAAGCTGTGTCATGTCTCCATTTGTAATTTTCAGAAACCAATTCTAGCTTTTCTCTTTATGAGAACAAGTCCAGCATCCATGAAGTTGGCTGCCATTGTCTGAGGGAAAGGATAAAAATGGGAGAGCCATATGTGAGTGTAGAACTTAATGTGTGTTAAACATTGAGCAATGACGTCTGGCTTTAGGAAATGGCAGACAGGGTAGGCAGGACTTACAGGGACTCCAGATACAGAGTGAGGCTGGAACTCATCTTAGTTTCTTTTCTTGTTGCTGTGATAAAAGACTCTGACAAAGGCAACTTAGGGAAGCATGTCGGCTAATTTTTATTGTCCTTATGATACACCTTGCTATCACCAGGGAACCAGGAAATGCAACAGAAGAATTTCCCAGGGTAGTTTGATCTGGGGCCATGTCAGTGAGCGAGCATTTTGACTGATGGTTGATGTGGGAGAACCCAGTGAGTGGTATCGGGAGCCCTCTGAGCCCTCTGAGGGTGGGTAGCACCATCCCTAGTCTCTAGGCAGGTGAGCCTGGCCCGGGTTGTGCTAAAAAAACCAAACCAAAACAAAAAACAAGATGATAAGATAGACTTTCACAGATATGCCGGAAGTCTGTCTCCCTGGTGATCATCAAGGTCTCAATATTAACCATCACACATACTAGGAGCCTGAGTACACATAGTTGGAAAAGCTAAGAGTAGAACTCAGTTCTGCTGTTAACCACCCCAACTGAGGCTTCTTGAGTCTACTGACTCTTAAGCGTTTGCTGTCAATGAAAAGTCGTCGGAAAATATTAGTGAATAATTTCAGGCATCGAGCCTCGCAGGTATAGTTTTGAGCACGCTGTGCTTCCCAGTCTTCTCTACCTCCTTTATCTGACCCTGCCCAGCATCCATCTCCTCCTTCTCAGCGCCTGATATTAATGAATACCCAGACCACAGTCTCACAGTTTTCTGGGAAGCTTAAGAGTTTTATGGCAGCATCAAGAGCAAGCCTCCCAGCCTCCCCATGCTTAGTCCATCCCAGAGCCTCTAATCGGCCCCATCACATCTTAGCTGTTGGGTGTGAAGAAGAAGAACAGGGCATCAATAATTAAAGGTTCAATCACAGCTGAAGCTTCCCTTAGTTATTTTTCTCCAACCCTGACATTTTATGAGTCAACAAAGCCAAAGCCATCAATATGAAGCAGATTATTTTTAGCAGTTTCTTAACCAGTGTGCTCTATCTTTAAATTAAACACTGACGTTGGTTATTATTAAAATTCCACAGGCAGAAAGGAGCCCATGTTAGTACAGTAAACACTGGGTTTTCATTAGCTTGTTTTGCAAAAGCATCGACTCACTTGCTGCTCCCACCAAACGTAACTGCGTAAGACTAATGGATTGTGGATTTGCTAAGGATTAGTTGCTCTAGGTCAGGACCTGGATGTGTGGGTGTAGTTTGCACCATTAAATATCACTGCAGACTTTAACCTTTTTAGATTTTTCAGTATCTTAGCCCTGATTCAATCTTATCATCATTTGACTCTATTAAGTTTATCCCATTCTCTTTCCATCAACACTAAAGATAGCATTAAACACATTGAAGGAAATATGGCCCCAGCTTTGGGAATTCAGGGATGTCTTTTGTGAGATAAGTAGGACAGTCTTTGTGTCATAAAACTAGAGTTCAGAATCAGTTCTTTTGAAGTGACATAGTCATATGATGCTGGTCTTAGATCCAAAAAACTTGGCTTCTGCTATGTGCCAGCTGTATGCCATCGCATAAATGATTGAGATAGTTAGAAGACATACCACATTAATCAAGTAATTTAGAATATTAGACTGCTAAAGTTTTTTGGGGGGTATCTTTTAAATTCTTTTTTTGTCTTTTTCTTGATTTTAATTATAAATACATGTGTGTTTATATTTGTCATTGTCCATATGTAAATATTTTACATATACATTTATATTATTATACATACATAGCAAGAAGAACCACAAAACAACCAGGAATTATATAAATGTTACATTCATAGTGTTTTGGCTATTTTGTATTTGGCAACCTTGGAGAAAACATCTTCCCAATTTTGATGAGTCTTAAATTCTAAATGTTAATCAATATCTATCACATCTCATCATTATCAACTTAAATATTAACTCTAAGTATAACACATATTTTACCATGTATAATTTTATTTGTTTTCTAAAATTTTCAGGTTTTTTGCATCAATTTTTCGACTCTCATAATTGCATGTTTGACTGTGAATTTTGATATTAATTAATATACTAAAGAAAAATTTATGGTATCTGTCTTTTGTAGAAAATTTCAATTCCTATTTTTTATTTTTATAAAGCATACAGAAACATACTCAATACACAAAACTAATTGTATTTGGAATATATATTCTGATTGTACACATTAAAATCTCTCTTCTTAAAAAAAAAAAAACTTAAAACATCTATCTAGAGGTAAAAACATCTTAACCCCTAAAAAACTAAGATTAATTATCAAACTAAACTGTCTGGTCTTCAACCCCATTTCTTGAGAAGAAATAAAATTAATTACCTGAGTTTACCAGGGGAGTGCAGGTTAGCAGCTTCCCAAATGAGAAGATGACAGAGATGGGTTGCTGCCTCAACAGTCACCCAATACTCTCTATAATGTTGAAGCATCATTTTCAGCCTTCTGGCTCAACATATCTGACAAATATATTTGTGAAGCAGTAACTAAGTTTTTATTTAAAGGGATTTGAGTGTAACAGAAATGCTAAGCCTGGGGAGATGAGGATGAGGAGAGGTTTTGGAGGTAAGGCTAAGCTGATGCCATATGTTTCACCCCTTAGTCTCCTACTACTGTTTTCCCAGAAAGTAAAGTCCCCATTTCTAAGAAAGTTTAAATACCATAAAGAAAACCACACATTGATTAGTGTGCCCTGTATCATGAAATTCTGTTTCTCTAGATATCAAATGAGTGTTAGGAATATTTTATCAACATGATCATCATCCATATTACATTATAGAATTCTGGATTTTCTCACAGGAAGGAGACACTAGATTTTGGGGGAATTGGGATGTTTGAGTTCTGTTATTAATTCAGCATAACTTGGGAGTAGGAGTTGGTACTCCCAGGTTAAAAAAACTCATCTTCAAATCCTCCTTCAGGGCTTTACTGTGTAGCTTGAGCTTGGGCCCTATTGTGACAATTCTTTTAGAAGTAAGGAAACTGATACAATGAGAAGACTCTGTAGTCGGGGATAAAATGGTTTCCTAGTAGGATTTGCTAGAGACTAAGTGAATGAATGTTATGAAACATTTATTGTATCAGACACATAGTATGTACTGAATACATATCAATTCTTGTCACGCTTGTCAGACTTTTACTGTGATTCTATTACATGGCAATTATTGCTGTAATTTAAGTGTGTACCCGAAAGGTTCAAGGTTGGAAACTTGTTTTCATATGTGGTGATATTAAAAGATGGCAGGACCATTAAGATAACAGGTCTCATTGAGCCCCTTAGATCATTAGTATTACATTCTCAGAAGGGATGAACATGCATTTGGAGTCCTGCTAGGACCTTATATTCAGTCTGGGTCCCCTGTCACAACATAATATATATTTCTGTTATTGTGACACCAGGTGCAATGAAGTCCATTTCATGAGCCAAATTAAGTGCCATGTCTTTCAACATCCAAAATTGTGAGATGAAATAGACTTTTATTTAAAAGTTACCAGGTCCGACAAATTTTGTTGTAGAATCATAGAGTAGGTAACACTATCGTAGTGCAAACATCTGAAGTTTCAGAGTGATAACGTGGTTCTGTCCTCATGAACACGGAACATGGACTTTACAGAAGTTAAGCAGTATGGCAACCTGTGTGAAGGCCTTGAGGGAGATGTGAGGAATTTATGTAAAAGAGACAATTCTAAATAACACACAAGAATCTTTCAGTGAATTAGAAGGCCAGCTATAGGGCTGCATGAGGACCAGAGAGCAGAAGGAAGGAAAGGATTGGCTAGGGTTGGCTTTCAGTAACTGTTGTTTGCTGATGTCTCTCATTTGCGAGATATCTCCTAAGGTAGATTCTGAGCCTGCTGGTTACAATGTGTCCATGACTATGTCAGCCTCCTCCTCACTTCATTCTTGGCTTGTTCCATCCAATTGTGAACATTTTAGCACACATCTTCTGCCAAGTCAAGGCTTGAGGATTTACATTTGCTTGTATGCTACAGTTATTCCTATAACTCAGAGATTTCAGACATTTAAAAGAAAACAAATCCATTGGAAAAGAAGAGAGCTGTCAGAGAGAAGCTGAAATATCCATAGGCATTTATAACAGCATTTAAACCCAAACAAGCTGTCTTTCTAAAAGCCAAGTGGGGCCCTCAAACCAGAATCACTGCTGTTCCCAGTTAGAGGAGAAGACAAGCAAAATTCAGGCCAAAGGGAACGACTATTCTGGAAAGTTCAGAGAGAAGAACAATATATCTAGGGATAAAAAGATTCATTTCAAAAAATGAGCCCAAATACAACCATCCTCTCTCCATTGGACTCTTCTTTCCTTATATGGCTGGTTGAATTATTCAAACATTGTGAATGCTTAGGGATAGATTTAAGCATTTTAATAATGCCATCTAGTCAAGTGGCATAATTCTTGATTCAGGGACAAATAGATAAGTGAAAGACAGAGGGGAAGACACAGATGAATAGACTAGAGGCTATTTGAGCCACCTCGCAACCTTAAGGTTTAATAAGGACACGGGTTGTGGTTTCTGCTGCCCTTTGTGGCCATCAGGGAGATTTATGAACGCAGGATTGGTGCCCTGCTGGACCCCTGTGGTTCTGGGTTCTTTCATTCTTCAGTTAATAGTTTCTACAGTGAAGTAGGATGAAAGGAAAGCCAATCTATAGCATATGTGCCAGTAAGTGACTGAATATGGTTTGAAACAAAGGCCTGGGCCGTTTTCTAATTCTTTAGATAACCTGGAATTTGCTTCTCATATGTGTACATTCTGTGTCTCCAAAACCTAGATCTTTCAAGAATGTGTGGCCAGTGATTAAAATTGCAGGACCTATCCCAATGTTTCTCTGATAAAGACTTTCAGAACTATCTTGTGTCTCTCTTGAGTGAAAGTCTTTCTGTATACCTGGCAATGGGATTGTGGACCACCAGCAGAATTGGTTTTGTGTGCTGCACTCAGGTGAGCATAGAGGGGTACATGTGGGAGATATCTTCACTTAGTCTGAGAAAAAAGATACAAAATTAACAACTAGAGAACAGTTTGCAGACAGTGTAGTAGAGAGATTAATCAGAGGTCAGAGAAAGGACAAATTGTCATAGAGCAAAATGTTATGTTTCTTTCATTTTGTACTTTAAGGAAATGTCCTGGTGTCCTCAGGTGTATATAAATATTAGTGTTTTTTTCCTATATTTTATCATATAACATGAATTCTCAATCCTGTGGAAATCGTAATAAAGAATATGTTCTGCATAAAAAGAGCTTAATTTCAATTAGGGCTCTCCCACAGAAAGAGGTAGAAGGACATTCTACACACTTGAAATAACCTTTCTCATATCCTTTTCAATGAAAAAAAAATACAGCTAGTGTTTACATTGTTACATGTGTCCTCTGCTTTACATTCTTTCTAGATGCAGGGCATCTTAGTTCATTTTCAACTGTAGCAGAATTTCACAGAAAGGGTGATTTATAAACAACAGAATTTCATATCCCACAGTTCAGGATGTGATTAAACTCAAGGATAAGGCAAGAACAAGTGCAGTGTTTAAGATACTGCTCTGTGTCTAAAATGATGTCTTGCTTCCATGTAAATACTATGTCCTCATAGGGTGACAGAGTAGAAAGGCAAGAGGGGCCAATTCATTTCAAAGTCTTATTGATAAGCTCATTAATCCTTTGCTGACAGCATAGCATAGTACTCAGGACTCAGTTCCTCCTTGAAAGGCTCCACCTCCTGATTCGACCATCACCTTAGGACAGAATTTTAGTGCATTGTTCTTGGGGGTACTTAGAGTACAACCAATAGGCAACAACTTACTCATCATTGTTTCAAATTTAATTTATTATTAATTTACTTATTTTGCTGTTCTTTAAGATAAAATTTGGCTATAAAGCCCAGGATGTCTTTCAAAATTCTATGTTTCCTGAGCTGTCCTTGAACTTGGAACCCTCTTGTCCCAGCAGATGGAGGATGGGGATTGTAGGCATGCATCTGGTCTCTGTTCCAAGCTTCTGAACTCAGAAGTTGTATTAGGCTTTTGAATTATCAGCACTATTTGCTAAATTATATGCATAAAATGTGAATTATTGTCATTTTTAGTTGTTTCCTTCTTGACTTTTAATTGTCTCCTCATTAATTTTACTACAATTCCCCATTGGTTTGTGCATATTGATTATTTAGAGCTTTATTCCTTCCTGTCACTACTGCCTACTTTCTGTGGGCCTTAGACTGAAAAGAATAGTTCCTGGACTAATGATCTATGAAATACCTGCCACTCAATTAGTGATGTCATTCAGACTCTTTAGGATATCAAAGTGTCCCTGCAAGCAAACATATTGCCAAATAGGCAAATATTATTCACCTTCTATGTTCTGTACTTTTCCTTAAATTTTTATTCCAGTTCTTAAATTTTCTGATCTTACAACAGATATACCAATTTGAACAGGGGAAAGCCCTACACAAAGACCTCCAAGCAACCAGGGAATACTAAGAGTTGGAAAAATTCCAACTGTCCCCAGGGAAGAGCACACCAACTCTCCCCAGGGAAGAGCACACCAATACCAATGGTCAGTCCCTGAAACCACATACATAAAAGTAACATTATTCAGACTGAGCAGGTTGAAGTTATATATTTAGAAATAAATATGTATATATGTATATACACATGAACACACACATATCAAAGTTAATGAACAAAGAATCCATTTATGCTGTAACCTCAAAAATAAAAGAAGAAATTTTTAAAAAAACCTAAAATTTCCTGATCTTAGCTTCTTCTTCTTCTCTCTTTAGTGATTTTTATATATCAGATTATTTAAAATTGGAGGGAATTAATGGAGAGGTTAAGGTATGACATTTGTCTAATTGGTTGTACCTTCAGACTCTACTGTATGACCTTAAACAAGTGAGTTAGTAGTTCTGTAACACGGATTGACAAGAACAGTGTAAGAGATCTGGTGTATGTATGTCTGTTACCCCTTTCCATGCTGTTTTAGTTAAAGTTACTATGCTGTGATGAAACACCATGATCAAAGAAACTTGGGCAAGAAAGGGTTTATTCATCTTATGCCTCTACATCACAGTTTATCATCAAAAGAGGTCAGGACAGGAATGCAAGAAGAGCAGGGACCTGAAGGCAGGAGCTGATGCAGAAGTCATGGAGGAGAGCTGCTGGCATGCTCCTTATAGCTTGCTCAGACTGCTTTCTTATGGAACTCAGGACTACCAGCCCAGGGATGGCACCACCTGCAATGGACTGGATCCTGCTGCATCAATCACTAATTTTAAAAAATGCCCCCCCCCAAAAAAAAAAGAAAGAAAGAAAATGCCTTACAGCTGGATCTTATGGCGGTGTTTTCTCAACTGAGATTCCCTCCTTTCAGATGACTGTAGCTTATATCAAGGTGAAAAACCAGAATGTTCATCTACTTTTGTCATTTCTTTGTTTTGGCCTCACTCCTATCTCACAGGCCTACTGGCCATTAGAATATCTTCTTCATCTTTCCCTATTGAGCCATTTCCCAGGATGCGTGAAGTTTTCTTTTCTTTAGGTAAGGTGAAAAGTTTATTACCTGAGTTGTCAAAGAGTATTAGTCATTGGAGAATGTCCATGACACTAAAGACGCTCACCATAATGGAGATTACAACTGTTTCCCTTTGTTGCTTCCCTCTAGTAATAAGTCTCTTGTAAAAATAACTGGAAATGGTCAGGGCTTTAACATAAAGCAATCTTAGTTACAGAGCAGGCGGACCATCCCTGTGCACATTAGATGACACTGATAATGTCAATTCTCACTCAATAATCTGATGCAGCCAAACTGTGGCCAGTCCTTCATTTTCCTTATATCTTAAAGCTTTGTAAATATGTACCTTTATTATCTCTTTCCAGTTTGCTAAGACTACACAAGTGTTCTTTAACGTGAGCATTGGGTAAGTGAACAGTTTTCTATCTGGAGAAAAATATAAAATTATCAGATGATCACAAAGAAAGACACTATTGAGAATTTTAGGGGATGGGATTTGTACATACAAGGGACATTTAAAATCTCTATTTTTCTTATATGACTCAAGACTTGAGACATGACTGAACTTTCAGCAATCATTTGGGAAAGGCAGAAAGAGAGAAGTGGTCAGTCTGATTGGGAGAGTTTGACCACCTAGAGTCTGCTTACTCATGTCATGTTCAGGGGAAAGCAATTGTCCTTTTATTATAAAGTAACACAATGTTCTGTGTGTTTATTTAAAGGGCAAGTGGTTGGGATTAATATTTTTTGCCTGAGGCAGAGCCACAATATAAACCAATGTAGTCTTTGGTGGAAAGAAAGAATCAAATACAAGAAGAGGTCCTGATCTGGAACAGACTCTGAGAACTGCTATGAATGGGTGTCCATAGCAATAGAATGGCAGCCTAGCACTTAAGTCTAGGCTTAGGAGCCAGATGTTATTTTCACACTACCATGCTTCATTACCTTTTCTGAAAATGTTTCCATACCTGAGAGTCTGAGAGGGACCTCAATATGCTTCTAGCTAAAACATTTTCAAGAACGGGAGATTTGGGATAAAATATATCCTTTTATGAGAATGACCTTCCCCTAAAATAAAACCCATCACTTCTTAAATGATTCTTGCACATCTGGTAAGGCAGCCCCAACAATTTGATCTGGGAGAATGTCTATGGGTGGTCCCTCTGAATTATTGGGTAAGGTTTCCATGATTGTGGCTTTGTTTTGCTTGTTTGTTTTTGGTTTTTTTTTGTTTGTTGTTTTTCTTTTTGTTTTGTTACCTGAAGATTTAAAATGGATTTGATCCTGTTTTAGTCATTTTCAGGAAAACGTCCAGTTAGTCCAACAATGGCTATTTACCAACAGGAAGGTTAAGAATCTAGTAGTTCCTGAACCTAGGTCCTTCCTTTCCCCCATTTTCCATACCACTCTCATTGTTCCACTCAGAGTCCAGCAGTGAGTTCCAGATTCTGTCCCAATTCCCCATGGGTGGAGTCTCTCAAAGGACATCTATGCTGGGCTAATATCCACTTCTAAGTAAGTATATACCATGCATGTCTTTCTGAGTTTGGGTTACCTCATTCAGAAAGACTATCAAGGCAGGAGGCCCTGCACAAACTCTTGCACCAATCAAAGACAGTGCATTCAGTAAACCTAGACCTCCAATTCAGACCTAGCCAACGGACAGCTCATTCTCCACAGTTGTGGGGAGAGTGGGACCTGCCTCTCACATGGACTCTAGTGCTTCCAATTTGATCACTTTCCCTTGGTGGGGAGCCCAGGCAGCACAGAGAGGAAGGGAAAGCAGGCAATCTGAATGAGACATGATAGGCTGTGGTCAAATGGCAGGGGGGGGGGGGAAGGTCTCCTTCTGTCAGAGGTCTAGGGAGGGGAATAGGGCAGAAGAGGGAGGGGTGCAAATGGGAAGATATATTCATGAAATAATATGAATAAGTTATATTAAATTAAAAACTAAAAAAGAATAAAATCTAGTAGTTGTTGAGTCCATGAGGCTGGACTTCCCACCTGATATTAAGTGTGCACCAGAATCCTGAAGAAGTAGACTCAAATTCTAGTGGAGGAATGGACTTGCTAGTGAGCATAAGAGCAAGTATACAATGGAAGGGCAAGTTTTCTTCTTTCGTGTTCTTTTTATAGACTGCCAGGAGATAGTGTGGCCTAGGTTAAAAGTTAAAGGTGAATATTCCCATTTTAAAATAACTGAATTAGTTAATTCCACATTTAGCCAAATTAGCAACCAAGAATAGCCATCACAGACTTCAGGTATGATCTGGGACCAACCACTGTAGTGTTTCTTATACCTTTATTGAGATTTCTCAAAGTTGCAACAATTATCTTTGAGTCTAAATTGTTTGAGAAAAACCAATGTATTAAAATTCTCACAACCTCCAATTTGCTAATATATTAAGAAGTGTCCCTCAGTAGAAGAATGGATAAAGAAACTGTGGTACATGTACACTATGGAATACTACTCAGCTTTTAAAAACAAGGAATTCCCAAAATTTGTGGACAAATGGATTGAGCTAGAAATGATCATAATGAGTGAGTTAACCCAGAAGCAGAAAGACTCAAATGGTATATACTCACTTATATCTGCATCCTAGCCCAAGGGGCATGTCCCACAAAAGCCTTCACTTACCAGGAAACTGGGACAGAGAGGAGGATATCCTATTGGGACTCTAGATGAGAGAAGCATGGGAAAATGGCAAAGTAGAAGGATCCAGAGGGTCCTAGAAATCTACAAGTAGAACATTATGATAGGCAGATTTGGGCCCAGGGGTCCTGCTCAAACTATGGCACCAGCCAAGGACAATACAGGCGGTAAACTTTAAATCCCTACCCAGATCTAGCCAATGGGCAGAACATTCTCCACAATTGAGTGGAGAATGGGGTATGACTTTCACACGTACTCTGGTGCCTCACATTTGACCATGTCCCCTGGAGGGGGAGACCGGGTGGCACTCAGAGGAAGGATAGCAGGTTGCCAAGAAGAGACTTGATACCCTATGAGAATATATAGGGGGACATAATCCCCCTCAGGAACAGTCATAGGGGAGGGGAATAAGGGGAAAATGGGAGGGAGGGAAGAATGGGAGGATACAAGGGATGGGATAACCATTGAGATATAACAAGAATAAATTAATAAAAAATAAAATAAAAAAAAAGCTGAGCTGGTAAGCTTGATTGCAGAGGGGTAGTAATGGACTTCTTGAACATAAAGAATAAATAAGTAAAAATACTCATCTCCTAGGAGGCCTGGAGTGAAATCAGTATTTGGACAGCTGTGTGCAGCCGTGTCCCTTAGAAACACAGTGTCAGGGAGGCAGAAAATCAAAAAGATTTAAAAGAAAAGCTGAGGACTGACAGATTTCCTTTTTAAAAATCTTAGTTTTGCTTAGCAGTCTGGGAGGTGATTTCCAGATCGTCCATCCATACCACTTGAAGTTTAATATTATATTATGCTTGAGCAGAAGGAAAGTCTTAGCGTGACTCCTCTGATGTGTTTATTTCCCATAAATAATTTAACTTAAGTATTTAAGATTGGATATAGAATTAATATGAAATTTTTTGTCTATGAAGTTTTCCAAAAGGGATTTCTAGCATAGAGAAATAGTGGTGTTACAGGTGAGCGTTTGGTATGATTGCAACTGGCCTTTAGTGGGATCGGAAGAACCATCTATAGTTAAATCATCAAGGAAAATCTGTTTCATGGCTGGTCAGCGCAGAACGTTAATAATAGACTTAGACCAGGACTAAGCCCGTGCTAGTGCTCATCAATTTAGTGTGTCACTCAGCCCAGTTACCGTGCAGCAGATTTGTACATGAAATCATTGGGTAACACAACTACTCAAGACACCTTTCCATCCCATTCTTTTACCATGGAGTCACAGTCACAGAAACCACATGCACTTTAAAGGGAGTAATATATGTGTAGTTGGGTTTAGTGCTACATGCTCACAATCGAAACATCTGTGAGGCAGAGACCAAAGGTGTTGTGAGGTTTTGAGGCTTGCTTGAGCTGCATAGTAAGAGTCTATCACAGAGCATTTGTGTGTGCTCATATGCACACACCCAAACACACACTCACACACACACACACACACACACACACACACACACACACACACACACACACAAAACAACCACCACCACCACCACCATCACCACCACCACCACTAACAACAACAACAAACCTACCTACTACCCGAACATCAACAGCAAAAAAAGGGCGACATTATAGAGATGCATTTAATAAAATGATGGATTTCAAAGAAGTTTTTTAAAAAATAGGTAAGAGTCTAGGCATTCAGTGCAGTGGCAGAGAAATTACTTTGCATGCACAAGTTTCTGAGGTTGAACCCAGCAGTACCACAGTCACTCTCCCCATGTGTACATATGCCTACAGAGCTAGGCAGCAAATATTTTAGGCTTCATGAACAATATGAATCTTTTTAGACCCATTTAGCTCTATCATTATAAGAAAAAAGCAGCTATAAAAATATGGAAGCAAATGAGTATGTAATAAAACTGTTTTTGTAAACTAATGGTAGACTTTCAGATTGTAGTTTGCCAACTTGTTTACATCACTGAATCAGACTAAAATTTGTTATGTCAACTAATGTTGATTTTTTTCTCCTCACAATACAAATACTTCAGTTTTGAAAAAAATAAAAATAAAAAAATAGAACTAACAAGCAATTGTTTTTTCACAGCTTTTAAAATGTGAACAAAATTGTGGTTCTTTGTACATTAGGCAGGAAGCAATGTTAGTTGGGGGAAGATGATTTGTATTTCCTTTTTCAGAGATGGTGATCACTTGAATATTGGAGAGTTTGAGATGTAGATACCAGCAAGAGATGACCAGAGCAGGTGATGGACTCAAGATCAGAGCTCAAAGAACAAAGCTAAGTGTCTCCTGCTCTCTTTGGGGTTTTCTGATGTCTTTATCACTAGCTACAGAAATAAACAGAAGTTTGACATTTGCCATCATTTTGAATGATGATGATGATGGTGGTGGTGGTGATGATGATGATAAAAAGACAATAACTACAAATACAGTATTAATTTGGGTAATTTTTAATTATGCAGGGATGTTAAACCGAACTGAAATTTCAATTGTTAAGCGGAAAAGACTTATTCATTCTCCCTGTCTACCACAAGTCAGTAAAGGGGTCTACTCTACATCATCCTGCCTTTTACCAGAGGCCACATGGTAGCTAGAGCAGAATTGGGGCAACCTCATTTGAGGTATAGACAGAAAAACTATAAATTTGCTTCAAAGATTCACATAGTACTGATACATTTAATTTATACTCATATTTCATTGGATAAAAATTCACTCATACGAATAACCCTAACTTCAGTGTGTCATAAAGTGATCTTTCCTCAGAAGAAAAACTTTTATCAATAAAAGTAAGTTTTATTCAAAGATATCTTAAATATGATTTTTTTCAACTAGGTGAGAAAACAATGAGCATTGCATTAAACACAGTCTAGTTTTATTCCTACTCAGAAATCATTTAGATAAACATTATCAGCATTTTACCTGTGAAAGAATTAAGATCGTTTCATTTATCTAGTAGATGGTCTATGCCATAGCTCAAATTGCCGACACAAGTGCACTGCAGTGCTCTGATAATTTATGAATGCAGTGTTTGGATTGGAGCCAAACAGCTAATAGAAATTAATGCCATTGTCAGGGAAGATATTAAGATAGCCTAGTATTGACTATGTGGTGTGGTTATTATTAGTCTTCTGTATGCTGATCTACAATGAAAAGAAGCAAGTGGAGCAAGGAGAAATACAAACCGTACAGTTTGAAGAGAAGAGAAGCACCAGAAAATGTGGGTTTGGAGCTAAGTCCTGAGCTCAAGAAGATGAAAAGCTTAAAGAAAAGGCTAATGATGATAAATTGAATAAAGGAAGTGGTGACCTCGGGGCAAGATGACAGCCATGGAAGCTTCCAACTTGTAAAATGGAGTTAAAAGAAAAACCTATGCAGTAAAGGGAACCATCAACAGCTAAAAATGAAAAAAAAATGTATTGAAAAAGGTGACCAAGCAGCAGAATTTGGCAGTTTCAGCCATGGTATGTGGTTCTGGCTTTATAGTCAAGGAAAAAATGGGTTTGTAGAATATCCCTTTGAGTTGAGGAAAGCCACTGAAGCCAGGCATGTGTCAGAGTGTCCCTGTGTGGAAGCCCAGAAAGATCACTGTGTGAAGCTGTGAGGGTGAAGGCTGGATTTCATCAGAGACCACAAGAAGTTGGAGATGCAGTACTTGTAGGATACCAGCCAAGGAGTGCTCAAGACCAGGTGTGGAACTAGGCCAAGAGAGAGGAGGATGTTGTGGTCAACAATGCTGAAAGGATTAGGAGATCTGAAGGGTTCTTAGGCATCAGACATGGAGATGCAGAATTTGATATTCATCCTAAAGGTTTAGTCTTGCTTTGGTCTTGTATTTTCTCATTATGCTCCTTTTTCTCCCACTTGGAATGGTAATATATATTCTGTACCATTGTATATTGGAAGTATGTGATTGGCTTTTTAATTTTTATTTTACATGGGTTGAGGGATGGCCATAAGTCTGGGAAGAAATTGAAGTTTGTACTTCTAAACTATGTTGATACTGTGATGGATCAGGGGGACTTTTGAAACTGAATTGAATGCATTTTTGCATTATGATATGATTACAAGCTTATGGGGGCAAGGGACTGGAATGTTACAGTCTGAATAAGAATGGTCCCCATAGACTTATATATTTAAATTCTTGGTTACCAGGGACTGGAGCCATCTGAAATGATTACAGGGATTAAGAGGTGTAGTGTTGTTGGAATAGGTGTTGCCTTGTTGCAGGAAGTATGTCACTGAGGGTAAGCATTGAGGTTTCAAATGCTCTCAGCTATTGCTCAAATGCCATGTATACTGCCATATTCCCTACCATGATGATAATGAACTAAGCCTATGAAACTGTAATTGATCCCCCAATTAAATGTTTTCTTTTTATAAAAGTCTTGTTGGTCATGGAATCTCTTCAAAGCACAGAGGATATAATATAATTCAGGCTGATGGTATTGTGGCTTCTTGCATAGCCACATGAGCTTTCTGTAAGCAGCAGCTGTGCTTCATCTCAAACTGATGTTTGCCATATAGGAATACATCCACTGAGTTGTCATATCTGCAGAATTGAACACCTTCAACAATGTGAATTTATATGTATAATGTCCTGACTTCAAAATGCCAAGGCAATCCAAGATTTTAAGAAAATGATGACTCACTTGAATAAACCCATAGTCAAACATGTTCCACAAACCAACAGTTTGCCATCTCTTAAGAGGCTTTTCTGGGAAAGCCTAGCCAGTGTGCTAAAGAACAACTTGAACCAAGAATAATCTACTCAGATGGACTGCCAGAGCACATGTCTCTGTATGGCCTCTGCTAAGTAGTCAGCCAGAACTACTGCACCGCAAGGATTGCCTTCATAAATCAGTGAGTAGAGGAAGCATGGGTATGCGCACACATTTTTATGGTGAGCTCATTCAAAGGTTCACGCAACCATTGAGAGACTTTTCATTTACAGGCTTCTACCATGTTATGCATGCTACATCTTTCTCTGGCTGATGTGGAGCTATTTGCCATTCGCTGGGGAGCATCCCCAAGGAGACAGTGGCTCAGTGCCCTTCAGTTCATATCCACCAAGTGAAGAGCCCTGTGGCTTGACACGTGTTAATTATAGCTGAACAAATGGGAGCACAATTCCCAGATTCAGTTAGAGCTGAGTAGATTGACCTCTGGTATAAATACTCCAGATGGGCCTGGTGGGAAACTGGCTGGACTTGGATTTTCCTGGAGAGGTAATAGCTGCAATTTTTGAAGGAAGCAGGAAAGTGTCTCTGACTCTTACACAGAGAATTAGAATTACATATCTATCTATCTATCTATCTATCTATCTATCTATCTATCAATCTATCTATCTATCTATCTATCAATCCATCTATCTATCCCTCTATCATCTATCTATAGACATGTTAAAAAACCTCCAGACCTCACATATAATCATAAAATTGCAAAAACTAACCTCAGAGATCTGTAGTGCTCTCCTCAGTGTTCTTCTAAAGGAAACTCAAGAGCATATACACACATATTCCATTGTCATTATATGAGGCTAAGAACCTACATCAGCTAATATATGGATCCAAACAGACAGCAATATTTAACTTAGCAGCTATTAAATTGAATTTACCATGTGTGTCAGCAACTACTTGTTATTTCTGATGAATTTATACACACATACAGCATGTGTGTATATCATCAGTAGTTTTACTCAGCTTTTCTCTACACACACACACACACACACACACACACACACACATAATGATCATCTATGTCTAGTCAGTTTCTCCCATTAAAACAAATGAACAAACAACAATAAAAAACAAAAATTGTTTGTGGACAACATGTTTGTGACATCATTTTTCACAGAATAGTAGGCAGCACAAGGATAACAGAAATATCCCTTGGAGAAACATTGAGAAGAACACCACAAAGAGCCTAACCTTTTGTGACTATCCAGATGCAATACCAAAGGATGCTGAAGGAAGACTCTCTTAACTCCTGTAGAACCTCCTTACACTTCCAGTTTTGGACAGCCCTCCCTTGCTTCTTCAAACCCAAGCCCACCTAACTGAACTGCAATCTAATTTGGCTTTGACTCTATACTGTGTTTCTTAGTTTAATAACACCAATTAGTGAAAATAAGACTTCATCATGCACCCTCTTCTTGCCCCATTGCTTTCAACTAAAGTTGCTTGTGTTCATTATGCTGGTTCAGACTCGATTCCTGCATAGTTCATATTCTACTTCCTATGATGTAATGAGAGAACTATAAACCAGCAATTTAGACAAATTTAATTTTTAGTTTTAGTATTACCACTTATTTGGCTCATAAACTTCATAGCGTAAATCCTCATATAACTATTTGTAAAAGACAGTAAACAATACTTATTCTTTCTTTTTATTTATTCTTCTCTCATACACTATAGTCCCTTTGCACATATGTAACAGCTGTGCAGCTGGTCTTCATGTGGGACTCCTAGCAGCAGAAGCGGGGGCTGTCTCTGACACTACTGCCTGCCTTTGGATCCCTTTCCCTTAACTGAGCTGCCTTGATAGACAATGCACCTAGTCCCACTGCAACTAGTTATGCCAAGGGGTGTTGATAAGCATGGGAGGCTTTCCCTTTACTGAGGATAAAGGGAGGGGGAGTCATAGGAGGGAATGGAGGTGAGAGAAAGGAACTGGGAGGAGAGGAGGGAGAAGAAGCTGCAACTGAGATGTCAAGTTAACTAATTAATTAAAACAATGATTGCTAAGCACAATTCTTAGCAATATTAGGTGGCTCAAAACTGCCTGTAACTCTAGCTTCATCAAGATCTGATGACCATGACCTCTGCATGAATTCACCAAGACTCACACAAAACCTCATGAAGAGATACTGCATTTTGTCACAGTTCTTTTTTCTGCATCTAATGAAATGATCATATGACTTTTATTCTTGAGTCTGAGTATATGGTGGTATTGGGTTACATTTCTTTTTTTATTTTTAAAATTTTAATTACTTTATAGTCTAATCGCAGCCTCTTCCCTCCTCTCTTCCAAGGCCCACCCTCAAACCCCTTTCTCCATTCCCCACTCTACTTCTTCTGAGAGGATGGGAAATCTCCCAATGGGTATCAACCCAACCTGGCACCTCAAATTGCAGCAGGACTAAGTACATCCTCTCCCACTGGGACTGGACAAGGCAGCCCAGCTAGGGGAAAGGGATACAACAGCAGGAAACAGAGTCAGAGGCAGCCTCTACTCCCATTGCTAGGGAACCCACATGTTGACCAAGCTGCACATCTGCTACATATGTGTAGGGGGTCTAGATCCAGCTCATGCATGTTCTTTGGTTGGTGGTTCATTTTCCCATGGACCCAGGTTAGTTGGCAATGTAGGTTTTCTTTTGGTGTCCTTGACCTCTCCAGTTCCCTCTATCCTCTATCCCCCTTTTCCCTACTTTGGCCTATTGTTTGGCTGTGGGTCTCTACATATGTTTCAATCAGTTTATGGATGAAGCCTCTTGGAAGACAGTTATGTTAGGCTCATGTCTTCAAGCATAGCTGAATATCATTAAAAGTGACAGGGGTTAGCTGTCTACCATGGGGTGGGTCTTAATTTGGGCCAGTCATTAGTTTGCCATTCCTACAATCTCCGTTCCATCTTCACCTATACACTTCTTGTAGGCAAGACAAAAATTGGCTCCAAGGTATCCTCTCTTTTTTTTTTTTTTTTACTGGGAATCCCACCTGGCTACAGGAGGTGGCAACTTCAGGCTCCTTAATCCCTCCTGCTAGGAGTCTCAGCTAGGGTCACTGCAATAAACTCTTAAGAGCTTCCCCTGCTCTGAAACCTCCATGTTGATTTCCACAGTAGTTGCATAAGTTCACACTCCCACCAGCAACGGAGGAGTACACGTTTTATTCCTCAACCTCAACTCCCATGTTCAGTTACTTGAGTTTTTCATCTTAGACATTCTGACAGGTGTAAGATGCAATATTTTTTTGATTTGTATATTTATAATGTTTTAATTTTTAAAAATTTTATTTTTATTTTTAATTTGTTCATTTTACATCTTGATTGTAGACCGCTCCTTCATTGCATCCTGGTCCCACCCTCCCTTCCTCCGTCACACTTCCCCCTTCCCTAGTCCTCAGAAAGGGTGAGCCTTCCTCTCCTATCATCAGCCTATCAAGCTTTCTCTGGTCTGCATGTATCCTCTTCCTCTGTGGCCTGGAAGGGCCGCCCCACCATGGGGAAGTGATTAACAAGTGGGCACCAGAGTCCATGTTAGAAGTAGCCCCTACTCCCCATATTAAGAGACCCACAAGGAGACTGTGCTGCCTGTCTACTACATCTGAGCAGAGGGTCTAGTCCTTACCATGCATGACCTTTGGTTGGTACACCCCTCTCCTTCCTCCCCCACCTAGATTTGTTGGAATCATTGGTCTCCTTGTGGAACTCCTGTCCCCTCCAGGCCCTTTTATCCCACAACTCTTCCATAAGACTCCCTGTACTCCACCCCAAAATTTGGTTGTGAGTCTCATTATATGCTTCCGTCCCCTGCTGGGTGGATTTTTTTTCAGAAGACCTCTATGGTAGACTCCCTTCTTGTTCCTTCTCTTTAACTGCTTCTGGTGTCTATTCTATTTTCCTTTCTAAATAAGAATTAAGTATTCTCCCTAGGATCATCCTTGTTATTTAGCTTCTTTAGTTATATCTGTTGTAGTGTGGTTATCCTGTATTATTTGGCTAATATCTACTTATAAGTGAATATATACCACGAGTGTCTTTCTGGGTCTGGCTTACCCCTCTTAGCATGATCATTGATAGTTCCATCCACTTCCCTGAAAATTTCAAGATTTGTTTTTAATAGCTGAGTAGTATTCCATTGTGTAAATGTACCACAGTTTCTTTATCCATTCTTCAGTTGAGAGATATCTATGTTGTTTCCAGATTCTGGCTATAATGAATAAAGCTGCTATGAACTTGGTTGAGCAAATGTCATTGTTATATGGTGGAGCATCTTTGGTGTATATCTTTTGAGAATTCTCTATTTTTGTTGTTTTCTTCATGTTCAGGTTTTTTTTTCTTTTTTTTTTTTTTATTAATTTATTCTTGTTACATCTCAATGTTTATCCCATCCCTTGTATCCTCCCATTCCTACCCCCCCTATTTTCCCATTATTCCCCTCCCCTATGACTGTTCCTGAGGGGGATTACCTCCCCCTATATATTCTCATAGGGTATCAAGTCTCTTCTTGGCTACCTGCTGTCCTTTTTAGTTCTTTGAATACTCTAAATAGTAACCTTCTATCTGATGTATAATTATCAAGATATTTGTTCCATTTTGTAGGTTACATCTTTGGTTAAACGATGATGTCATTTCCAAACAGAAGCCTTTTAGTTTCTTGAAGTCCCATTTATTAAGTTTTGGTCTTAATGCTTGAGCTATTTTTAGAAAGTGATTTTCTGTGCTAATAAGTTCACAAATATTCTCCATTTTCTCTTCTATGAGATTAATAATATTAGGCCTTATGTTGAGTGGTAGATACTCTTTTTGTTGTGTAACTGAATTCAGGTCACAAGTATTATATTGGTAATTTTTACATCTATATTCTTGAGAGAAATTGATCTATAATTTTCTACTTAGATTTTATCTTTGTCTGGTTTTGATGTCAGAGCAATACTGGCCAAAATATATAGTGGACAAAATACGGCATCTGTTAACACATTGTGCTTGTCAGACTGGATAGGTACCTATAGAAGAATGAAACTAGATGCTTGTATCTCATACTTCACAAAGCTCAACTTCAAATGGATCAATAATCTCAACATAAGGTCTGATAAGCTGGATCTGAGAAAGGGGAAAGTAGGTCATACACTTTTTCTTTATCTTTTTATTTTTCCCTTCACAGGAAAGAACTTTCTGGACAGGACTCTGACTGGGAAAGTGTCAAGACCAATAAATGCTGTATGAGATCTCATGAAGTTAAGTATAGTAAAGGACAACATCACTTAAATGAAGTAGCAGCCTGATGAATTAGAAAAAAATTATCAGTCATACATCTGACAAAGAGTTACAATCTAGAATATACAAAGAACCACAAAAGCTGAACATCAGGCAAACAAACAATCCAACTAAAAATGGAGGCATGGAAGCAAAGATATAATTCTCAAAAGATGAAATACAATTGTTTGAGAAACATTTTAAAAAATGGTCAACATTCTTATCCATCTGGTAAAAGGAAATTAAAACCAATTTGACATTTCATCTTCTACCAGTAATAATGGCTATAATCAACAAGCATATAAATACAACACAACAAAATGATGAAACATGTTGGCTTGGACCCAAAGAGAAGAGAAACTACTCTCATTACTGGTGGGATTACAAACTGGGTCAGGTACTATAGAAATCCACCTGGAGGTTCTAGAAACACCTAGAAAACGATCTACCATATGATCCAGCTATATCACACAGGCATATAAGCAAAAGACTATATCATACACTAGAGAAACCTGTTTGTACATGTTCATTGCTATTCCACTCACCATAGACAGGAAATGAAATCAGCCTGGTTATCTACCAATGGATTAATGAATAACAAAAATACGGTCCATTTATGCAGTAGAATGCTATTCAGTTGTTAAGAAAAGGGAAATTATGAAATTCACAGAAAAGTGATCACCAATGTTACTTATTAATGAACCCTATAAATTTTAACAATGACTGTCCTGGCAAGATGCTCTCAGTGGAGAAATAGTGGCATGAATGATATGGTAGTAACCAAGCACTTTCTGTTTGCCTTTAAGGCCCATTCCATGAGATGGAATACATGTTTGATAATGTTACTGAGTCCAAAAACCTGGGGTTTAAATTGATCTTGGGCTATAGGGGAGAACCTACTACTATTATTGACTAAATGGAGATAGTATTAAGATGACTCCTAATAACTTACTGCTATACACTTATACTAATGCATCACTCAATCCTTATCTGATAAACTTCTTTTCAGTAGATGGCAATTAACACAGAAACCCACAATTAGTCAATGTGCAGAGAATAAGAGACTGGGAAATTCTCAGTGTAACATGGCACATTCTCATATCATATCTTTCCCCCCAATATTCAGAAATCTTTGAGGAAGAAGGGCAAAGGATTGTAAACACCAGAAGTAGCAGATGACTCAAGGAAATAATTACTATTTGTAACTACCATTTTCTAGCTAGTAGTTTGACTGGCTAAACTACATGCTATATATTGAAATGCCAAGGCTATATGTTACTGGAGATAGATTGATACCTCCATGCTTCTATGGGTCACTTTTTCATTCAGCCACTTCCCTTCATGATCACTAGCAAATAGGCCATCACTAGTTCTGGCAAAACCTGTTGGATTTAACTCTGAATAATTGTCAAGTGGTATCTTGGTCTTCTAGAGATGCTGGCCTGAGATCCATGTGCAAATTATCTTCTACAACCAAGAGGAACTGAAAATTATTTCTTATCAGGGAAAATTCAAACAAAAAGTCAAGAATCTTCATACAGGTAGGCAAATCAGATTAGAAATATGTGGACCAGAGGAGTTCTGAGTGCTGTACATAAATGAGGCAAAGTACATGTTATTGGACTGTAATACTATGCTTCTCCTCCTTTGCCTCCTCCTACTGATGCTGTCATTGCATCTGCTATTGCTTCCACGTAGCAGCCTTCTTTTCAGATGATGAAACTAGTACTTGCATTACAATTCTCACTCGTTCTTAGACTTCAACGCAGTACCGACTTAAAATAAGGTTGTAGCTAGGTAAGACCACAACATTGTCATATGTCACATGTCCTGACATTTGTGAAATAGATAATAAAGTTCTCTACAAGAGACATTTGAGAAATGATTTGTGTTTTGTTTCTTAATTGAGAGAAGCTCACACCATGTAACCCTGGCATAAGACACACTATATACCAGGCTGGCCTTGAGTTCAGAGATCCACCTGGCTCTACCTCAAAAGGAGTGGGATTAAAGTTGTGGGTCGCTTCCACATCCAGCTACTATCTGATCTTTAGGGGCCTCACCTGAACCAGTGTGTAGTTCATGAATGTCAGGTTAGGTCTTCCCAGTTTATTCAGAAATTACCCATTTGTAAAACTCTAAAAGATTAGCCTTTCTTCTCATTGAGTTGACCCAATATTTTGCAACTTCAGAAACTCGGATAATATCAGGGATCCCATATGGTCGGTCTTCTGGGTGGTCCTCCTGTGCCATCATACATCAGAGGTGGACTGAGAAGAAGAAATGGCCTAAGGGAGGGAAGCTAGAGTCTTTCTTTTTGCAGTTTCTGTGCTCGTCCTTAGCTGAGTGTTTGACTTGTGTGAGTTGTTTTCACCATTCTGGGCTTGTTTCTTTATTTGTAAAACAAAGGACTCAAATTAGATTCCCCAAGAGCTTCCTTGTTTTGTACTATGTGAATCTGTTGCTCCATCACCTCCAGCTCTATGTGTACTCCTGCCAAGGGAGGACATGTCATGGGGAGCCCACTCCATTGTGGGTGTTTTCCTTCATGCCTTATTAAATTCCTCATTTGTATCTCCCCCAACTTTATTTTAAGGTGTAGTATTCACTGCCATTTCCCCCCTATTCTTTGTGACCTAAGTAGTAAAGGAGTTACTATGACAACGGAGTGATTTTTTCCTGGATAGCCACATTCAATTTTCTTAAGTGGATATTAGGATTGCAGCATATTTCATTAACTCTGAGGCCCTTGGGAGGCAATATCCAAGTGCAGTGCAGACCAGAGCTACAGGTTAAGCCCAGCAAAACCTCATCTATTGACTATAAGGAGATGGTATTTTCTTTGCAAGGCCTGGGCCCCTGTTTCTTGGTTTCAGTAAGTGTCAAAAGTAGTTATTAAAGGAAAAATTTAAAAGATCTTCTACTTTAGCTAATAAAAAAAGAGATGGGATATAAACTTTAATCACAGTGAAAAATAGCATAAATCAGAAAGTAAATAGCTAAGATATTAAAAAAGTGTTTTACATATGTTTGTTTATTTTTCTTTTACAGGAAAGAGGGAAATGGACCTTTATCTAAATTAAAACTTAAATTCTCAGAGGCAGCACATAAAGCAGGTGAAAATCATATAAGGCTAATGTCCCATTGTGAGGAAACAGAGTGGATTTATTTATTGAGGAAAATGCTAATTTTGACTAACAGTCATAATATTAATAAAAATAAAATCAACATTTATGATCATTGCAGAAGCAATGAACATTTTTAGTACTTTCCACACATCAGGCTTTGTATTCTTGACAACCACATGGAGTATGTGTTATTATTGCAATTTCATGTATAAGAGAAATGGGGATTCAGAAAAGTTAGTGATTTGCTGTTGAGTTACGTTGAGTGCATTGAGTAGCAAATTCAGGAGTGCCCCAGTCTTCTCACCTGTGCTTAGTCTTGCCCTTGTATACGGGGAACTTTCCATGCTACTGCCCAGCCCACTGCAGATGTTGCAGTTAAGACCTAGAGAACATTTCAAAGTACATCATCTGTACTTCCTTTAACTGATAAACCAGTGTTGTTTGGATCAGCACACTTACTTGAATATGAATGTTGAGTGGATAGTGTCTTGCAATCTAATAAGTTTGAGATGATTTGTAAGACACCAAGAGGTATATATGTATGTGTGTGAGGGAGCGGGGCTGTGGGGTTTGGTAGAGGGCTAGATGGTATAGATATTTTTTGCAGTATTTTTTTTTTCATATTAAAAAAAAAAGACCTCAGGCAGGCACCTTTTTGCTAACATTTTACAGGAAAAGAATGCACAAATACATTCAACATGCACACATACACACATTTATTCTTGCTTAGCAGCTGAAGCAATCACATGGCTATCCTGAGCATTGTTTATAATTCAAACTACAGATTCTACATTCACAGGAAACACTGCATGTAAGAAAGTTGAGCAGAGGCTCTTGGGCAGATGTGGCTCATTAAGCCTGCTGCTTCTCCTAACTTGCAGTCCAGACTGTGGTGAGAACAGACCCTGAACCTGGGTAGGTTCATCTGGAAAAGGCAATGCTCACTTATCTAATACATAAGCTCTAAGTCTTAGTGCGCTAATGGAATGCAGTTTGTACCTATCTAGCAAACAGAAGCAGCTGATCCTGGATGGGGTTAGTCATCTTACTCAATGCAGAGTGAAGGGACCCAGGCTTCTTCAGTATTATGCTCTGCTGTCCTGCATGGCTGAGGTTGGAATTATATTCTGATGACTACATAGAGCTTTTCATATTGTATTACTTTTCTTGTTGCTATCACAAAATACATGCTGAAAGAAATATAAAGAAGGAAGGGTGTATATACAGTTTGAGGGTGCAGTGCACGATGGTGGGGAAGTCATAAAACCTGGTTACATCCGTAAGTTTACTGCCTCATGATTTAGGGTGCATTTGTCAACACTATGGGGCATCACTCGTTGCTCTAGAATAAAAGTATGTGTAGAAGCTGTAGTTCTTTCCATAAAGCTTCAAGTCAGATAAGACAATTATTTTTAAAAATTACATCTCAGAGAAGTACTGAGAAGACTTTCCAGTCACATTTCAACAACACAAAGTGACTAACACACATGTTGATAGATGTTTGTCTGTTTCTGCCATAGAAAATCTGAACAGCAGCTTGAAAGACTTCATCATGGTAATCTATTAAGCATACCCTATATCTGAGATAATATGCTGGCTCTTAAATAGGGAGGAGGTTGGGGATATGGCTGAGCAGTGGAGAGTGAGAACTGCTCTTGCCTTGTAGCAGATGTGGTTTAAAGCTCTCATGTGTAGCTTGTCATGAAGGCCTGCCATCCCAATACAGGGCAGTCTATGCATCTGTCCTCATGTGCACACACCTACACACAGGCACACAAGTACACATAATTTAATAAATTTAAACTTATATAATATTTCATTAAATAAATGAAACCTCCATATAATTAGGGAAGTCATCTAGACTGACTCTGGAAGAGCTGATGGTCTGGTGAAGAGTTGGGAAGTCTGAATCCTGATTTAGTTTGATCTTAGATACCAACATCAACTATTGGATGTTCCCAGGTAAGTGGGGACACTAGAAATTAATTTGTCCAGCTTAAGTGAATTGGAACAGAGCCCCTTAGATATAGAATTCTCTGTTCTGGAGACACAGGCTATATGGCCTACCTATGAACCAAGTCTTATAGCAATCAGGGAAGGCAATAGCTATCACCAATGAACTGGACCTCCACTGGGGAGTTGGAGAGGCAAGATAGACTTGTTCTTCAAGGCTCATGATTAAAATTCAAAGCTTTCCCTGCTGCTTTGTTCCAATCTTTACTCTTTTGACCAAATCCAGATAAATGTTTACATTTTACTTCCTAATGGGCCTATTCTCATGATTAAGACTGCATATTTGCCCTTAAGTCATATGTGACTTAGTAGAGGAGCTAAATAGAAAGATAGATAAGCAATAAAACACGGCATTTTTTCTCTGAAAATGCAATGTCTCAGTGCTTAGTTCCATGTGAGGGATTGGCTTAGAGTCCTAACAGTGACTTCCTACATTGATGACACATGAGTTAAGTCTGGGTAGAGAAGCAGGAGTCAACCGTGTGAAAAGGTTGAGTAAGAGGATTGCACTGGGTGACTGAGTACCACAGGAAACTCACAGAAGCCCAAACCAGCAGTTATTTGGAGGAAATTAAGGTTTCTAAACTTGTTAAAAAACAAAACAAAACAAAACAAAACAAAACAAAACAAAACCAAAAGCTTTAAGGGACAAAATGTAAGGCCATACAGCTAAATGTTAAAAACAAAGTGTAGTATTGATGAGGGATCGATTTGTACAGTCGTCCTTGAAGAGCTCAGATTCCTTCTCCTCAGAGACAAGGAACATGGAAATATTACTTTTTTTTTTATAATGACATTTTCTTTGAGAATATATCAAAATTAGGACCAAGTCAAGAAATAACAGCCGCTAATTCGTCAGGAAAAATAGTATAACGAGAAGCATGGTAGGACTCTACATGCTTCACTAAACAGGAAACGCCAAATCAACAGCTAAAGCCCCTCACAGCCCTTGCTCTTTGCCAGTCTTCTTAGCTCAGTTAAGGGTGGAGACTCACTCCACAGCTGGTTTTCCCCCTTGAGATTATGAAAGATAAGTCCATGTTTTGAACTTTCTGGCTTTTGTTTCAATACTAAACACCCTAATTTTTAACCTTCAAAGACATTTCCTCCACGTTTTTGGATTCTGTTTTACCTGCAAAGAATTACTTGGAATCAATTTCTTTGTGGGAGAGGCAGGCATCCACCCTGGATCTTTGGGTGAGTCACTGTTTCACATCTCTGTTTACCTTTAAAAACAGTTTGTTCTTGGTCCAGCTTCACAAGTTGATGACAGGCACTGAGCGCTCTGGAGAGGGGTCTCCCTTCCTTTTTTGTGCAATGCTTCATTCCTGCGTTTCACTCCTTCTTGCCACCCTTTCCATCCCCAGCTGCCATTGCTGTTTGCTTTGGGCAATAATAAAGCGTGAATGGTGAAACAAAACAGCCCACCACAGTTGTTGACAATGATAAGTCTGTGGGGAAATTTTTCGGAAACCTCAGAAATGAGACTCCAGGGTTGCTCAGCCCGCAAGTCTCAGCTGCTCAGGGAACAATGGTTTGCCTGCTTACCTCCAAGGACAAGATGAGGCAAGGGCCTTGTTTTTTCTTTCTCTTCCAAACTGCAAACTTGAGCAAACAGTCTTTACATAACCCACATGGAAAACTTGCAAACACAAACACATTCCTCCTCTCCTATTAGTGCCGGATGAAAAGCAAACTTCAAATTAGTTAATGCTCATGTAGTTAAGTGGCAGCTCTCTATTTACTGAGAGTGAGTAGGTGGCAGGGGAGGAGGGGCTGACTGAGAGGGTCTTTTGCTATTGGGCCAAGGACAAAATGAAAGCCAAAATCTCTCAGATTGCAGGAGAGAGAAAGAAAAAAAAAAAAATGAAAGCATAAAGAAATCATCGAGGTGGTCCAGCACTCTCTTTGTTGTATGTTCTAGCTCCCAATTCATGTGGCACATCTGGGTGGCTCTGTGAAAAACAAAGGCAGACTTCTGGGAAGAGCCCATCCTGGTCCTTGTCATAGTCTATGAATATTTATGGAGCAGTTCTTTACGGGGGTGCCTGGCGCCACCACACAATTTTATTGTTTGGCAGATTTTATGCCAATTCCAAGCTCACTTCCAGGTCCTCAGCAAGGAATGTCTGGGTTTGAGCAATAAGATGGCCACATCATTCTTACAACGAGACATGGCCCTTCCGTTCCACGGACAGGAATGTCTATAGACATAATTTAGGAAATGAATCAGCTTTAGGACTGGACAATCCTTAACAGCAAGAGCCATTGCAAGGGCCACTGAAACGTCTGCTGATTTCCTCAGATTTAGACATTCCATCCTCATATATGTAGTCAAAGGTCAAGTAAGTACTTGAGGAAAATCAGCGTAACCTTGTCCTACTAATTTAAAACAAAAGGACAGAGAAGAAGAAGTTCTTAACCTATTTTTCAGTCTAAGCAATCTCAACTTGTGATTCCACTATACCTTTGAGTCAAACATCAGATACCTTGCATACCAGATAGTTACATTATAATTCATAACAGTAGTAGAATTACAGGTATGAAGCAGCAACAAAATAAATTTATGGTGGGGGGGCATCACCACAACATGAGGAACTATATTAAAGGACCACAACATGAGGGAGGTTGAGAACTACAGTATTTAAACAATTTGAAAACTAGGTTAGAGATAATAAATTGAGGTAGCCTTAGGTTTACTGTCATATTAACACCTAGACGGTGAGATTTATGCCAGAAAGTCTTCTTTAAGGAATCTACACACACACACACACAGACACACCACTCACTCTGAATCATCACCATTATGATATCAGTATAGCAAAGGTTTTAACAGTGGACCCAGAATATCCATGGATAGACAGCAGATAGCTTCACCAACTGGTTATATTCTTAATCTTGCTAAACTCTAAATTTTAGATAAATTTCCTTTTTCTATCTGTTAGTGTATTTGCATTTCTCTCAGAGAGATGATCCACTACTTTCATTAGCTCTCAGAGCAGCCTTGTAAGTCTTTAATATTAAGACCTATTATTACAGTGTTGGGATGAAAACAGCAATATCTGGTCTGGTGCTTCCAAAATACTTTATTCTGGTCCCATATTTTGTGTACGAGAGCCATATAGTCATGTAGTGTGTTCATGTTTAATGCAGATCTCTCACCTCTACAAATGCTAAGTTATTAGGTGTTGGGGTGGGATTTTGGGTCCTGTGTTTTGATAACTCACGTTGATGATGAGCCATGTGCAGGGGCCAGAAATAATATTTCGAGTGCTCAGCAGATTTAAGACCTCTGAAGTGTAATATTCAAAGGTTGGTAGAAATTGCATTCGCTTCAAACCAGAGCATCTTTGATGCACACACAGCCTGCTTCATATATTGAACATCCACGTACAATTCCATCTAAGCAAGAGTCGCCAACATCATTCAACACCTTCATGGTATAGGGGAGGAACAAGGGCCAGTTTTGTAAAGTGTCTTTAAGAAGGCATACTATGAGGGACTAGAACAAACCCCAGACCCTTGTTACTTAGTTGTAAGTTCACTCATTAGAGTTAAGGCAGCTTTTCACGTGTTGTGTTAGAAGGAAGATCAGACATATTATAGTTTCCTATTTAATCACATAAGAAAGTCCTCTTACCTAGGAACTTGAAACAACCCTCAAAGCCTATGAGAAGCAACAAAGGCAACAGGGGCATATGATTGCAACAGCTTTGCCACTTTCTCTGATGCCAACCTTGCCACCCAAGATATGTTGCCTCCAAGACAGTCTGGAAAATATAACCTAGACCACCCTGTGAGCTCTTTTGTTCATGTATAAATAGAAATTACTCTCTTTGGTTTGGGTATTCCCTGGTGATTACTGGCTTCAAGGTCCTTCTTTAGACTAGACTTTTGGATTTCCAACACGGTATCGAATTTCAGTGTAGTTAGTGTCGGGGAGATACTGAGTCTCCTTCACGGAAGTGTGGAACTGTATCCATTTATGAAGACGAGTGTCAAATCGTTTAAGTGCAGTCAGAGTAAATTTGGGTGGTGATATTAATTAATCAGACAATCAGAAGTCATAAAACTAGTCAGAGGATGTTTTTCACTCTCCCTCCAGGTTTCTGATATTGCTGGATTAAGAAAGAAGTTCTTTTCATTTTTTTCCCCTCCTGGCTCCTGGCCAGTTTTGCAAATAAGGAATCTCAAGCATGGTTTACAAAACTATCAAACAGTTTTGTTGTAGACTTTAGAGGTTGTTAACGTATAAGGAAGTAATATTTATCCAAGATGCAAACAAACTCTCAGAGTAAAGAGAATTGTCTTTTTCATAGTTTCATTCAATGACTTCAGAATTATGACCTGAGGTCCTGCAGAAATTGGGGTGGGCTTAACCCACAAAGGAACATTCCAGACAATCAGTACCTGTTTAGCACAGAGTACATCTTTCCACAGTACAGTGTGGTGGTGTTCTCAGCATAGATAAGTCCAGCCACTGTTGACATGTGGTGCCCTGTCCCAAGGCCTGGAAGGACAGGCCTAATGACGTATTATTGATATTATTAAAAGAAGAAGGTGGTCTGAAAGAGGTACAGCTCAAAAGAATTTCTTTTGATGCAAGGAGGCCATAGGCTTTGAATGGTGGAAGGAGCTATCAGAGTAGAGGCCTTTCTCTGGGAGCATTGGTTTTCTTAGGGAAAAGCCCATGGAAGGGGAGACTAGGTGTTCAATATCTGATGATTTTCAGCTTTTCCAGAATGACTCTTTTAGACTCATTTCAGACCTTTTCTGAATCCCAGTGGGAGATGAGCTCTCCTGTTTTCTCCTTCTGATTAGATTTAGGTGGAGTACTAGGCAGAGACAAGTAGAAAGGAGCCTAATGATGCCTGGCTATTATTATCCTATGATGTCTGCGTTTCATTGCCCGATCTGCATCTCCATCGTAAGACAAGGATTTCCATTAAGTAAAGGCCTTAAATGTTGGCTGCTTTCTACACCCAGATTTCTCTCTCTCTCTCTCTCTCTCTCTCTCTCTCTCTCTCTCTCTCTCTCTCTCTCTCTCTCTCTCTCTCTCTCTCTCTTCTCTCTCCCCTGCCCCCTGTGTATTTGTGTGTGTTCCCTCCTTGCCTCTTCAGGCCTGAAGTAATATGCAGTCAATTGACTCGGGAGCAGTGTATATCCCTTGTGGTTTTCCTTTGTGCTGTCCACAACTCTGGTAAGAATCATTTTATTAAATTTGCCTTAATTTTCTCAGTTTGAGAGTGCCATCTGTTTCCCACTGGGACCCTCGTGATACAGGTGTGCAATAATGATCTGCTGGAATGAACTCTGTGTCATTTGGAGCTTGGTTAGGAGCTAAGAACATATGAGGCAGAGGAGCTTTGTGTCCTGACACGCGGAGGATGTTTCTAGAGAGGAGATAGTCACTAGAAATGATATCAGCATATCATTTTTCTGGACCTGGGAAGCTTTCCTATCTGTTGGACATGTTTGAGTACTGGTATATTCTATCTAGCTCTGTTTTTCACATAAGTTGTTTTTTTCAAATACAGGCACTCTGTATATAGATACCAGGTTCTATAGACAATGTTGCTTTAAGAACTTGTTTAGTTTTAAAATTAATTAGTTTATTATTTTATGTATATGAATGTTTTGTCTGTATGCCTGTCTGTGCCCCATGTGTGTATCTGGTGTCCATAGAGACCAGAAGAGGGACATGGATTTTCTGGAACTGGAGTTACAGATGGCTGTGAGCTGTGATGTGGGCACTGGGAATTGAATCCAGTTCCTCTTAAAGATCAGCCTGTCCTTTTAACTGCCAAGCCTCTCTCTAGCCCCACTTTAGAAGACTTTTAAACTTGCCACTTTTAGCTCTTACTTTCATAGGTTTCCCCACCTCTTTTTCTGAAAACTACAATGTATGTTTTGTTCTTACTTTATTATTTAGTTGAGGACAATTTGAACCAATGTTCTTACATTGACCTTGTTTCCTCCTTAAGATGTAATAACAGCTATTAATAGCTAACATTTAGTGTACTGTTGCTATGGTTATGAATTTTGATAAATGCTTTATTTTGATTATTTAATATATTTTACAGTTAAACATTATAATGTAGGTTTCTGACTTGCATTTAGGTTGCTGTAATAAAGTCCTATGACCAAACACAAGAAAGAGCCTATTTTGGCTTTCTGCTCAAGGGGCATAAGATCCTTTATAGGTAAAAGTATGACACTGTTTCAGGAGCAGAAAACCAGATGATTACACAGTAAGGAAGGAAAGAGAGAGGAGAAGAGAGGAGAGAGAGAGAAAGACAAAGACAGAGACAGAGAGACTGAGAGAAGAAGAAGAAGAAGAAGAAGAAGAAGAAGAAGAAGAAGAAGAAGAAGAAGAAGAAGAAGAAGGCAATATTATAAACCTTGAGGCCCTACCTACCTACCCAGTGACATATTTTCTTTCCAGATGGTCTATATCTCCAAAAGATTCAACAGCCTCCTCAAATAGCATCACAAATGAAGGGCCAAATATTCAAATACATGAGCCTATATGGAACATTTCTTATTCAAATAATCATAATAGTTATTGTTATTATCCACGTAAAGGTTTCTAGACTTAAAATATCATATGACTGAGCAGGGGCAGAGCTTGAATTCCAGCTCTGTATTTCTGTTGGTCTTTCCACTGTTGCTGCAGGAAAAAAAGGTCACATCCTGTGTATCTGATGGCTGAGTTTCTGTACCATAGCTTCACCGCATTCATAATGTACTTAGTGTCATCAGAATGTGGCAAATGGAAAAAAACAATGGGTTAAAAATGTTCATTTCAGCACATATTTTGCTTTGTGCTAAGCAGAAAGAATAGTATGGGATTAAGTTACATATTTTATCAGGTAAATATCGAAACATTCATTCATTCAACACAGGTTTTCTTTTGGTTTTTCTATTAAGAGCTAGATATTTGGGATACAGAAAAGGATATAGGAATACAACAGTATAATTTGATTCCTATAGATGGAGAGCCATTCTTTTATCCTAGCTATGAATGAAGGCAACTGAAAGTAGTTATTCATTTATTTATGTACTATTTATTTTGAGACAGGGTCTTACTATGTAGTAGGTCTTACAAGGTAGCCTTGGCTGGATGGGAGCTTCTTACACAGACCATGCAAGTCCTAAGCTTACAAAGATATCCCTATCTCTGCCTTCTGGGTTCTGTGATTAAAGGTATGTACCACTATGATGGGCCCCAATGTACTCCTTTAAAGCAATGTTTAAAATCAGCAGTGTGACAGTCTAGAGTTTTCAGAGAAAAAAAATCAATAGGAAAGATAGGCAGATGAGTAAAAACAAAGATATATAACTAGCTATACAGGGATTTTGTAACATGTGAACGTATGAAAGTATAAACTCCTCTGGGTAGTGTGTGGCAGGCTAGAAGTCCAAAGAAGAGCTAACCTGAAATTCACATTAGAAGCCTATCTACTGTAGTATTCTTTTTTTTTTTTGAGGGGAGAGGCTTATTATTATTATTATTATTATTATTATTATTATTATTATTATTATTATCATCATCATCATCATCATCATCATCATCATCATTATTATTGTTATTGTTATTACCATTGAGGTCTTTAAGTAGATAAGGAACATTCACAAACAGAACAAAGCAAAGCAAAACAAAACAAGACAAAAACTTGATATACTACTCAAAGTCTACCAATTTTGAATAGTCTCATCTAAAACACCCTCACTAGAACATCACAGAATGATGTACATTTGCATCAAAAATCTTGGTATCATAGTCCAGCTAGGTCAACACTTAAATTCCTAAAATGTAGAAGGAAGCTCAGAAACACTACCAAGAGATGCTAGATGGTGCCCATTTCCTTGCAATAAGGAAGGGTGCAGAACTACCTGCAGGTGCTCTGATTTAACAAGGTAAGCAAGCAATCATACCATCTGATAGAAAGTACCAGGATAGTTGGATTAGTTTTTGCTTACTTGCACCCTTGTTCTTACTTTCTTCTTCAGTCGAGTAGCCTGCTTTTGATAATGATAATTATTGCCCTTGTTGATAAATGATTGGATTTGTGCCTGGAAAAAGATTATTATAATAAAGATTTTCTAGATTATGTCTATATCAAATACCATATATTTAACTTACCATTCATCCATTTGTTTATTCTTTAATTTTAAAATCTTTTGAGAGTGTTCAAAACATATAGAACTTTTTCTATTTCTTGCTGACATAACATTGAATCCAAAGACTATGCTTTCATGTTTTTCAAGTATAGTAAATTGGAGTAAAGATGCACAGTAAAATAATAGTTCTTCAAACAATTACTAGACTATAATTTCAATAAGTGGCATGAAGAGAACATATATTGAGCAATGAAAGAATGCAGAAAGTTATGTTAGTAACCACAGATAACATATTAACACATTTTTTTTGTTATAGGCTCTCTGAATACACATAGTTTATATTTTCTAGAAATTGTAGATAGAAGTATATTTGAGTTATGATCAATAAAATATTAATAGAAATCATGTCTACTATTTTCCAATTTATGTCATTAAACTCCAATTTTCCCATTCTTTCTCCATAGGGATTAAAATAAATAAGCATGATGGTCCTTGAAGCAGTCACAGATGAAACAGCTTGGCCTTTGAGGCATCACAAGGAAGAGGATTCACCATCATTTGATTGTTATATGTAAACAAATGAACTTATGTTTGATTTAGCCACAGAAATGCTATAATCTTTTATTCTGAAACTACAACTACAAAAATGTTATGGAAACCAATTCTTAAGTTATCATTCCAAATAAACTTGAAATGTGGTGCCATCCATAACAACTATTTAAGGCGAGTGACCTAGACATCAGTAATTTGTACATAGGCATAATATTCCTGGGAATTGGGGAAACATTGGTTCATGCTGTGAGTAGGACCAACTATTTGATAAAGGCATTTACTGCCTGAATAACTTGATGGCAAATATAGTCCTGTTGAATCCACACTTAGCTTGCAACTGAGAATGCCTTTGTGCTTCAAGGAGTATTTAACAATGCAAGGAGACATTTCCCTTATTATGATTAGGACTGGGGGAAAGTAGCATGAGTGTTTATGAGTACAATACTGGCTTATTGATAAACATTTCATAAAAAGGCATTATAGGCCCTGACAATGCTGGGAACCCAAACAACTTTCTCAAATGGATGCATTTCCAAAGAATGAGAGTGATTACATAAGTCAACTTTCACTTCTGTCTTTTACCGAAATGTTACAGAAGCATGTGCACAGCTGCCAGGCAATAAGGTAGGTATGGAGGATTTTGATTTTTCTTTGAAAGTTCCTTAAGACCTCAAATCATAAGAGATGAATCTAAAGAGGCTTTTAAAGACAGTGACTCAGAGTTACTTAATAAATATTAGGGTAAAGCTGTGTGGCTTTCCCCCCCAAACTCTAGTGTTTGAGATGACCTCAAGAGATGTTCAATTCATTCAAAAGACTTTGTCCCAGGAGCTAGGCAACAAGGACTTAAGTCAATCTTGAGAATTTTACTTAGAAGAGAGCTTTGAATTTAGTAGCTGGATCAAGAAACTGTAGAAATTGTGGCAGAAGATTATCAAGTAAAACACTAAGTATCTCACGTACTCTGGTGCCTCACATTTGACCATGTCCCCTGGAGGGGGAGACCTGGTGGCACTCAGAGGAAGGACAGCAAGTAGCCAAGAAGAGACTTGATACCCTATGAGAATATATAGGGGGAGGTAATCCCCCTCAGGAATAGTCATAGGGGAGGGGAATAATGGGAAAATGGGGGGGGGAATGGGAGGATACAAGGGATGGGATAAACATTGAGATGTAACAAGAATAAATTAATAAAAAAAAAAAGAAAAGAAAAAAAGAAAAAAAACACTAAGTATCTGACAAAAAGCTATAGTCACAGAAATTTTATTGGAAATTGTCAGTATTATTTAATAAATAATTCTTCAAGAATATGTTCCTTTGGAGATTGCATCTAAACTTAACCTCAAGAATGAGAAGAAATAATCAAGAAGTAGGAGTGAAATACTATTTAATTACTGGAAACTGAATTTTATCTTGTTTGCTAAAGATACGTCAAATTAAAGCCTGTAAAAGCATGAGACAGACAGTAAGTATAAGACATTGACGTTAACAGAGCTTATCAAGGATATGGATAACTTGTGCTTAGACATCTCATAGAAATACTCAGATTTGTTGTTGTGCAGTTGCTTGTAGCATTTTCTCATAATTATTTTCACTTGTGTGTTTTCTTTTAACAGATTCAACATGCCTCTTCACCATCATAGCATTTGATAGAGTCAGCTGCTATCCTTACTGAGAGTGCTTGGTACATAACGAATTACCTTTATTCTGCTGTTTTCTAGACCCTAGACACTTTAGGAAGAGGCAAATCCTTCTGGAATCTTGATTGGATGCCTAGGCTCTAGTGTTATGATAGATAAGTTTATTCCATTTAATATATACAATAAATTTTTTTTTGTATTTGTACTAACAGTACAAGAAAATATAAGCCATGACGCAGGTTCCACATCTTTTCTGGATTATATTTTTTCCCCTCTAAAAGGAGTACTAACTTTCACCATAAAAACTTAATATGAACTTAAGAGGAATAACAACAAATAAAACTTTTTTAAAAGTGATTTTTTAATTTTAGGACATCTCTATGTTTACACCTAGTTTAAGCAGGTATAGATTTTCTTTACACAATGCAATAATGTTCTCATCCTTTAAAAGTCAACTCCTATTATCTGAGGAGAACTGATATTTTCACCAGGTTGGATGATCTTTAATTTGGCTTTGCAATCACACACCTAGAGTGTGACGAATAGCTCATGCAAGAAGTAAAATACATTTGATTTGCATTACTAGCTCAGAAAAAAAAATTGGTTTGTAATTCTTGTTGTGATATTTTGAGCCATAATTCTTTGGTTCATTGGTTTTATAACAGGCGCTTGGAGAAAATAGGATAGCAATGCATCTTGGAAAACCTAACTGGATTTTTAAACTATTTTGCAATATTGTGTTATTTTTTCTTTTTCTTGGATGGTACTAATTCCACAAATAAATATGGATTGGGAACGTCCTACATTCCAGTACTGTACTAGATATTGGCTTGATGAACAGTGAATCTAGCCAATCTTTTACAATTGAAATATTAGGAGAAAGATAGATATTTATCAAACAAAAATGGCTGCAAAATTATAATTTTGCTAATGTCTGGAAGAAGAGAAGCACGATGCTTTGAATGCATCGTGTGTTGGGATTTGATCTAATCAAGGAGGTTTCTTTCCCAAGGAAGTGATAATTGAACTGAGATCTGACAAAGGAGAAGGTACTAACTAGGTCCCTGGGGAAATTTTCATTAATTTAAAAAAATTGAAATTAAAATATAATTACATCATTTTCCACTTTCCTTTTCTCCCTTGAACCCCCTTTCATTTATCCCCTTGCTATCTCTCAAATTTTTGACTTCTTTAATTGTTCATGTGCATGTCTGTGTACACGTGTGTGTATGTTTCTGTTAATTACAAATACAAGTTTCTCATTCTGTATAATGTTATTGGTACGTATATTATCACAGGGTTGACAACTTGGTATTGAATAACCAAGCATAGGCTTTTCTCTGGGGAGACTGACTGCTTCTCATGTTCTGCTGTTAGCATGACCTAGTTACCTGTAGTTCTTTGACTAGGGTTGGGGCCTCATGAGATGTCCCCATTCTATGTTAGCATATCTATTGGATCTTTAGAAAGAGAAATAGTATGAGATGTGGTCCATTTTTTTTTACTATCATCATCATCAACAACAACATTATTAAATAAATGGAGAACTATTTATTTATCTTGTCCAGAACCTACGTACCTTCTGTTAATTCCAGGGTAACATTAACTCCTAATAATTTCTTGTCTGTGAAAGTATGCCAATCTTGACACTGATATAGGCATGGCAGTTCTCACTCATGAAGTACTTGCCAATCATTGAATTCCTGAGGATAACTAATAAAAACAAACAAACATAAAACAACTGCATACTTCTATAAGAGGTGATGCAGAGTCCAGTCTCATAAAGCAGCAAACCAGCAAATCGTCTAACACCGGATATTATGTAAGGACCGTTCAAATAATATAAAACACCATTCTCCCTCAGGGAGGACTTAAAGAGGTATTCTTCTATTCCTGTTCTTCCATGAAACATTTCTGCTTCATCTGTACTGAGATTAAGTCAGCGTGATTGGTTAACCTCTTCCTCCTGAGCACAAACTGAACCCAGATGTGAATTGAGTAAGAGAGGCAGATTTTGTGTCTGATCTTGGCAATGCCAACAAGGAGTTTGTTTATTTGTTTCAAAACTTTATATTACCTGACAGTGTAGGACCATCCTAATAAGGTCAAACTTGTGACTGCTCATCTGCTGTTCTATAATAACTACTTTGCTACTACTCTCCAAGAATAAAAAATAAATTCTTTCATTTAATTGATTTTGTTAAGTACTTGTGATATATGCATCTCTATTAAATGACGGGATCTAAGAATTGGATTTCAGGGCATTTTTCAAAAATGGCACAATAAAGCATTGCTTACAATAAGATTATCTTGACACTTAATTGGTGAGTGATTGTGAAACAGAAGCAGGTTTTCAATTTTTTTTTATGTAGTTCCGTAACTGCAATGAAGTAGGACTCTTGCCACTCACCTACCATCATAAATTTAACAATTCATAGGGTCTAACCGGCTCACAGTTTGGAATGTTTGGAAAAGATAAAATCATAGGTGAAAATGTACTTGTGTTGAGGAGGATTTTAAAATCAGTAGGCAAGTCATACCTGACTCTCCACTCAACTGTGGAGAATGTTCTGTCCATTGGCTAGATCTGGTGCCTCATATTTGACCACGTCCCCTGGAGGAGGAGACCTGGTGGCACTCAGAGGAAGGATAGCAGGTTACCAAGAAGAGACTTGATACCCTATGAGCATATACAGGAGGAGGAAATCCCCCTCAGGAATAGTGGGGAGGGGAATAAGGGGAAAATGGGAGGGAGGGAAGAATGGGAGGATACAAGGGATGGGATAACCATTGAGATGTAACAAGAATAAATCAATAAAAAATTAAAATAAATAAATAAATAAACCTAAAAAAATAAAATAAAATAAAATCAGTAGGCAACACTTAGTTGAAACCACTAATGAGCTGCACATGTCTCCAAATAAAACGTTTATTTTGCTTTTGTGAGACATTGGACTAACATGTGGCCGAGGCTGTCAACACTCTAGACCACAGTCCTTGATGGCCTCTGGTTTTCCTTGCAGTTGAGAAGCGTAGGTTCCATGAGAAGGGCAGAAGTCCTGTCCATTGAAGCATGCAATTCCCTAGCTTCAAGATGGGAAAACAGTTTGAGAGGTTTTGTCTTAAATCACCAAGATGTAACTTTATGAAATCCAACTTCTTGTTGTTCTTTCATATTCTTCACATTACTACATTTTAAAGAAATAAATAGAGTCTCTCGCAGAATAGTTCCTTTGATGAAAATGTGGAACACAGGATTTTACCACCATCTTCAGCCCCCACATCCATCCTTCAATGAATTCATAAACATGCTTGTGGGGTTTTTCTTTTTATATGGATGGTGGGGGGAGGAGGAAGAGAGAGGGAAAGAGAAGAATTAAAATGAATTTACATTTTCCTTCTGGGATCCCTTGAAGACTTGAGTAGATCTGGGCTTTCTCTCATTCTGACTCTAGACTTCCCTGAAGAGTTCCACAATCCTTAGCTCTGTACTTGGAACAATAGGGGTGCCCTCTGGTGGACAAAATATCATTTGTATGTTTGATGATTACTGACTGAATGTGCTAAGTATGGAAAAAATAAGTCTTATGTTTCAAATGGCCCTCGTTGAACTAATGAAATCCCTAGAAAATAAGTTCCTCGTGTTCACGCTAAGGTGGTGACAAGCAGAAAATAGACCATAAAGTAAGAGGATAAAAGTGAACTGTGATGGCACTTGGATCCTGTTTGCCACCAAAACTGTCTTGGAACTGTATGTTATTTGAAACTTGAAGTAGAATCTCAAACATCTAAGGGGAAGGCAAACAACTCTACTTCTTGGCTGTCAGCACAAAGTTCAGCAACACTGTCATAAAGAATCATACACTAGCGAAACTACTTGGGTACAGGGACTGTCTCTAAGGGGTTGTAACTCTTGGTATTATTGACTAAAATTCTTTTTAAATTTTGAAGAAGAGAAGATTCATGAAGGTTTTTTTCATATGCCCGACAAATGCTAATGGCATCAGCCAATGCAGGCTTCAGCAGTTAGGACTCATAAAGCATATTATCTAATTGTTTACTAAGAAGTTCTGACCTTAATATTTTATTAATTTATTTATTGAAAAAATGATACATTAGAGACTGAATACATACTAATTTGGTTTATATTTTGAATCCCTTTCAAATTTTGATTGGCTAACAGTATTGTAACAGTAAAAATTAGTGAAGGACCAGGGTTTTGGACAGCAGAACAATGAAGAATGTTTAACAGCTATTTCTAGCTGACATTATTTTGATGTGTTTGCCAGTGGCCATGGTGTAAATAATTTCCTCACAATGGAGTTCAGGTTACCTCCTAAGTTCTGTGAGCATAGAGTTAGGAGAAGAACACAACCATTCCAGTCACTATATGAGATTGTCAACCCATCATCATATAAATGAATTAATTTTCCCTGTAAATTTAACAATTTAGGCCATTAATGTATATTATTTTGTAATAAAAAAAGACAAATAAAGGTCATTTTAAAGGCTGATACCAGCAGAAGGAATTACTTTTTAAGAATAAACTTTATATGTCACATATATAATACAGTGTTTAATATTCCCTGCAATATTTGTAATTTCTCGCTGTCTCTGGAATCTTGCAAAACTCTGTAGTTAGGATATATCTGTACAGTATGGGTAAATAGAATGACAAGGGGAAAATAGCAGTTCCAAGGAGATCTCAGTAACTCACCAACTGCTTTTAGAAGGCTAGCTTTCTATCTATTGAGTCATGAATTCCCTGTCTTCCAAAGATTGTAAATATAAAATGCTAACATTGAATTGTTGAGCTTTGCCTGCATTTACATTTTTCCTTCAACCATGATGCTTATTTTGCTCTCTATAGAAAGAATTTTCTGACACTCCCTCTTCAAGGTACTTCAAATTTGACAAAACAATTAATTTATACTTGTATAATGCTATGCTTCTACTTCCAGACTCCAATGTGATTATATCCCCCTTCCAATCCCAGCTCCTGGGACCTCAGAAGGAAGAATAGGGTCTAATTGCATTTTCTACCTAATCTTTCCCTTGGTCTTTTTTTCAGCCACTGCTAATAAAGCCCTCAGTAACTGTCATTTCTACCAATGATTCTTACATCTTTGTGCTTAAGTAACTCAGGGAACTGCCTTGCTTGGGTGTCTACAAGAGCACTGCAAACTGGTGCAAACCAGTGAAAATCAGCAGTTTAGGGCAATGGAAAGAGAAAAGATAATGTGCATCAAGGACAGTTTCATTTGAGTTCTTCCTGTGTAGATTCAGCAAGTCATTAAAATTTTCTGATATCAGTTTCTCTTCTGAAGAGAGCAATGCCTGCCTGTTAGGAAAACTGAAAACACTAAGCTAGACACAACCAAGGAACTGTTTACCAAAAGCATGTGGAATATTATAAACACTATTCTATTAGTGGTGATAATAATTTTTGATAATTGCATTATTTTAATTAAAGTTAAAATTTTATCATGAGAATTTATCATGTCTGCTATCACATAGTAAATGCTTCATTAAGATTAGTTTCTTGGCAAGTAAGCAATCAGCTGGAAATGGCAAGAGATGCAGGGAATGATTAGGTGGGGCTGTAGCTCAGTTGTACAGTGCTTGCCTAACATGCCTGAAGCCAAGCTAGGTAGGGTGGAACAATTCCATCAGTTCTGTCACAGTTTTTTCACTCAGGGAGTGAAGGCAGAAACATCTTAAGTTCAGGATCATCTTTAATGAGTTTTAAGCCAGACTGGACTGCACAAGACCATATGTAACAAAACAGCAAAGAACAACAAACAAAACAAAACAAAACAAAAGGCACATATAGAGAATGATATACATTTCCTTAAACCTGAAAAGAAAGTTGATATCAAGTATCGTCTAATTACTTTTATGAACTACATTTCTTAAGTTCCAGATACTGGTTTCCATGGCTATATTCTCACCTTTAGAAATAATTTTTTTTCACACATTAGTTCAAGGCAGCACTGCATCTGAGGAGGAGCTGGAGCTTTTTTGAAAAATGATATTTGATATTTTATATATCCATGAGAAATATAGATATATCATTTATCTGTCTGTCATCTATCTACCATCTACCATCTATCACCATTTTATTACCCACCTATATGGGTTCTATTTACCTATTATCCACTTTATCTATAATCACTCTGTACATAACTTTCTATTTTTCCTCCTTTTCAACCTAATCAGTTAATCTCTCCACCCATTTAATGGACAAACTCATTCCTATAGTTCTTGTATGTCAGGGAATTAAAGGGCTGAATAACTCGTTAAGTTAAACTAACCAATTTGAAGCTTTATTCCGAAGAGTTCCCTTCTGTTCCCTGGGTCAGTGAGGTGGGCAGTTAGTTCTGGTAAAGGAGAACATTTTAAAATTAAAAGCAATGAGGGAAAGCATGAGGGTATTTCTATTCTATGTCCATATTAGGGGCTGTGAATTTCATTGACTTTGCAAATTACAACAGAATTCAATCACTTTTATGGCTTCAAAAATCTGAGACAGATTTTTAAATTATGCAATAAATTTGAGCCCCTTAAAAATAGTTTAAAGTCTTCAGCAAAGCTAAAACAAGGTAATGAAAGACATTCCTAACCCTACAACCTATAGAAATCCACCTATGCATGTGTGTATGGGGGGGGGGGAGTTTAGTTGACATATATGTCTGTGGATATTTGTATGCTTAAAAGAAAAATACCACTTACTGCTCCATAAAAGTTGTATTTTGGCAACTTTATAATACATGACAATCATGTCTCCTTTCCATTTTTAGTGATAACACACTAATACACTGTGGGAAGACAGTGATGTTTATTTGGCTAATTGTCTTGTGATGGATATTTAGGCGTTTCAATCTTTTGTTATTTAAAACTCCTAAAATGTATATACTGGTTCGTGATCATGAACTTGTGCTTGTTTTTAAATTGATGACTTAGAGGTAGGTGTATTCAGGCCTAACTTGATACCCTGATGTCTTATTTCTGACACAAGATTTAGAACTTCCAACTATGCTGTTGCTGAATTTGCCTTGAATCTTGAAAGGTTGCTTTGGCATTTCCTTTCCCAAATTAGAGTCAACAGCTCCTGCAATAAAGAAATGCATTGCTTTGAGAGTCTGCTTCTTGTAGCCAGGAAATATCCTTCAGAATGAAATCTTAGAGAAGAGGCTTATTCCTTTGTGATTCTGTTTTGGTTAGCATTGGTGGAAAAATCTATTTCTTTATCCGATTCAGTAGTGGAGTTTTACGCAAAAGCAGAACTGTTCGCACAGATGAGCGGCACGTAGTTTGAGGCAGCCCTAGCAGGTGACACCAACACAGAGTGGGAGGTAAGAGCATATGTGCACTCACTGTTAGAAAGAGCCATGGCAATGAGTCAGGGAATCCAGATTAGACTTCAAGGCACAAGAGCCAACTGTGCAATGTGGCAGCCCAGAATCAGACCTAGAACTCCAAATAACTATTCCTGGATTATCATCTCTTCAGGGATTGGTTGTAAAAGCTAAATGTATATTAATATAATGCATTTGCAATTAATTTTAAGCTGACTATAGTTCAGATATGTTTGTTGGGGAATGGTCTGATGTACTTTGATGCTAATTACTACTTGCTGTATCTGTGACCCACCTTTTGATTTAAAAAAAAAAAAATCCCACCTGGGCAGGGCAGAAAAGACAGATGTGTAGCTAAGGGTCCCTGGCTTAGAGAGAAAGAGAGGAAACCTGGAAAGAAGAAGAGGAAAAAAAGACCCTGAGGAGAGAGGACAAAGAGGAAGGCTGACATGGGTTAAATGGAGGAGAAGCACATGGCCAGTGAGGATGGAGTACCCAGCCCAGATGAAGAACATTAACAAGTATTTAGGATTATGGATGGGAAGTAGCTTGACAGAAGTTATTAGAAGCAGATAGCATGGGATTGGGGCAGATATCACATACCTGCCCCATTATGGGAAGTAGTTTAGAGAATTGATGTCTGCACTGCCTCAGGTTAACTAAGGCTATTTTAAAATGTAACAAGTGTCAGTGTCTTAATTAATTGATTGCTAGCTGGGCATACTGATAATACTGATAATATTAATAATTAAAACAGTATATATTTTCTTAGTAATTTAGACATGTTATCATAGTTATCATGATGAATAATAAATATTTTCGAAATACTTAATTTCATTAGTAACTGTATTCTATATAGCTATATTTTAGTACAAATATCTATAGTGCATTGGCTTTGTGTACATTTATGTGAATGTATATAACTGGATGTATATTTATCCATTATCCATATATATATACATATATATATGTACAAAAGCACATTAATGCTGAAAACAAGACAAAAAAAAAACTCACACAGTAATTTTAACAGTAAACACTCATTTATGGTGAGGTAAGATGGTTCAGTGGGTAAGGACACTTGGCACAACCTGAATACCTAAATTCAGTGCCCAGAATTCACATGATAGAAGGTAAGAACCCATTTTCTTTTTTAAAAATATGTTATTAATTTATTCATATTACATCTTAATTGTTATCCCATCCCTTGTATCCTCCTATTTCTCCCTCCCTCCCACTTTCCCCCTACTCCCCTCCCCTATGACTGTGACTGAGGGGGACCTCCTCCTCCTGTATATGCTCATAGGGTATCAAGTCTCTTCTTGGAAGCCTGTTATCCTTCCTCTGAGTGCCACCAGGTCTCCCCATCAATGGGATGTGGTCTAATATGGGGTGCCAGAGTTCGTGTGAAAGTCAGTCCCCATTCTCCAATCAACTGTGGAGAATGTCCTGTCAATTGGCTAGATCTGGGTAGGGGTTCTAAGTTTACTGCATGTACTGTCCTTGGCTGGTGCCATAGTTTGAGCAGGACCCCTGGGCCCAGATCCACCTGTCATAATGTTCTTCCTGTAGGATTCTAGGATCATTTTTCAAGTTGCCTTCCACCCTCCACACATTTGTTCACACACACACACACACACACACACACACACACAGCTGCACATACGCATGCATGCACACATGCATGTACAAACTTGTTAAGAGCCTCTCTCACAAACACAAGATACATAAATAAATGTAAAACATGATGACTATAAGCGCAAGTTGAAATAACATTGTGTAATAAGCAGAAATCCAAAGTATGTAGGACTGTCATAAGGAGGGCTTGGCATATGAAGGATTAGGCAACCACTGCTACTTAGCCACTGAGATAAGGCTGAGGTGGAAAACCTAAAGGACAGATATCTTTCTTTCCTGGACAGGACTGAGAATCATACACTGGGGAAAGGTCCTTACTGCTACAGAATGCTATTGTGAGGCACATATTTTCTTTACCACAATTCCTTCCCTTCTCTCTTTCTCTAAATTATATAGGTGTATATGTACATCTATAATTTAATTTATATTAATCATTGTATACATGCATGCTTATCTTCCTTATATTGCTGGCCTCATAAAATAGGCTATGCATTATAGTTCTCTAGTCCATGATGAAGATTAGACAATTTGTTCAAAAGCTTTTGGCAATCTCTTGTCAACAAACTGTCAGTGTTTTTATTTCCTTTGAAGAGGGGATAAGATGAGATGTACCCAAGCTTTATGAATACATGGCTTGGGCTGAACCCAGCAAATTTCTAAGTCTTCCTAGGCCTTGACTTGGGAGCTTCTAGCCTCCGTACAATGTAATCCTTGGCAAGCCTGAACATTGAAGGCTTCAGCTTCCACCCTCTGTTTGCTTACCTAGGTCTAAAATGTTTTCAGCCTCTGAGCCTTACTGCTGAATAAGCTCATCCTTTCTAGTGCCTGGCTGGTTCAATTCAGCTGTTCTGGCTCAAAACTTCTCTCCAATCTAACTGACTCAATCTGGTTTCTCTTGGCTTCTGACTGAATTTCTTCTTAGAAAAACTGCCTCTGAACTCTATGAACTGAACTGCACTGAAGTGTACTGTACTCCTGATCTCTACTGTGCTCTGTGAACTCTTCTTCACTGTATGGCTGTGAAGCAGCTTCTCAGTTCTGTCTGTTCTCATGAGAACTGGGTACATACTATCTCTGACTCATTCTATCAGATCTTTCTGGTTTATCCTCCATCTGCCCTTCAGTTAGACGTTACTGTTTTGGATTAAAGTTGTATACTAAATTCCAGCCAGAGGGATTAAAGTTGTATATTAAGGGAATGTATGTATTCCAGGCACATCATACAGACCTAGGTGTTTGGATGGGATGCCTTGTCACAACAGCTATCTTGATGGATTAAAATTCCTCTCCGTCCTCATTTCCTCCCCGCCTACCTCAAAGAAGAGGTAGAACTTGCATCAAAGAACCTCCTTATGGAGATGGCTTCAAATGTGGCAAACAAGCCACTGGGCAAAATGTCCTCACTTCTGCCACAGACAGAATTCTGCCTAAAAGTGGGCAAGCTTGGATGCAGGCAGAGTCAACGATCGAACTCTGTCAAGACAGGGTAAGCAAGTCCTCAATAGCTCCTGCCTCAAGAATATGTCTGTCAGATATACTGGTCCAGAAGGCCCAAGATGATGCTCCAACATTATAGAGAATGTTGGGTGACTGTTCAGGCAGTAATTGTCTCAGTCATTTTTTTTTTTTCATTTTGGAAGCTGCTAACCTGTACTTTTGGTTCACTCAGGTAAATATGTTTTATTCCTTCTCAAGTCTCTGATAGGGTTAAAGACCAGATAGTTCAGTCTTACAATTAAGCTTAGTTGGTTATGGGTTAAGAGGGTTTTTTTGTTGTTGTTGTTTGCTTGTTTTTTGTTGTTTGTTTTTGGTTATGATGTTTTTAGATCAAGATAGATGTTTTAAGTTAATAGAGGATGAGATGAGATAGATATTGATTTTCATCCAGAAAATTAGACCCAACAAGATAGGAAAGATGTTTACTTCAAGTTTGCCAAATATAAATAGCCAAATCACTATGAATGTAAAATTTATATAATTCCTGATTGTCTCATGGCTCTTCCTGCTGTATGTAGTTTACTTTATTCATGAATAATAATATAAATGTCTATGTTCAAAAAGAAACATAATTTAAAAAATGGAAAAAATTCCTCTACACCAACCTAAGTTCCCAGTACCAGGGCTGGGTTGCATCGAATTAAGTTGTTGGCCATAGGGGTCTCATGGAAACCTCCTGTAACCCAGACTGTTGCCAAAACAATAGTTTGTTCTCCACAAATCAACATCAAACCCCATTGCTGAAAAAAACACTGATGCAACTCAAAGAACATAGAGAGGTCAGACCCTCTCCCTTCTGTTTTAGTGTCTTTGATATTGGCAGGCACACCACAGGCTACCAAAAAGAAACATCAACATCAACCCAGCCACAACACCTTTAATATACAATCTATCCTGCCTCCAAAATTTGCTAGGGCAGTAGTGGCACAAAGCTTATAGGAGTAACCAACCAATGTCTGATTTAATTTAATCCCCACCCCAAGAGAGAGAACCCATACTGGACACTTCTTGGGTGACCAAAACCTAGAGACTAGATAGCCCAGAGACCTAGGATAAAACCAACTACTGTTATTAATTTTAAAAGAAATCATCAAAATGTCCCCTAATGATATTCTACTGTACTCCTGGATCAGTGCCTTATTCAGCCATTGTCAGAGAAGCTTCTTTCTTATGCAAATAGGAATAAATACAGAGAAACAAGCCAGATATTGTGGAAAGAGAGATCGTGGAACACAGGTTTAAAAGAGTGGTCTCAATCAAATCCCACCCTCAATGTCAGGCAACTTCTCAGAAGAGGAGGGCAAAGGGTGTAAAAGATAGAGGAGAAGGAAGACACCAGGAAACCAAGGCCCTCTATATCAACTGAGCAATGGTCACATGAAATCACAGGGACTGAAGCAGCAATTACAGGGCCTTCTGGCTTGTCCAACTTCAATTTGGTGGTATTTTTTTTAATCGTATTGCATTTTTTTTTGCTTTGTCTTATTGTTACCTCTCTTAGAAGACTGTTCTTTTCTTTTCTTTTCTTTTTTTTTTTTTTCATCTTGGAAGTATTTTATCTGGTAATGTTCTTTTTTAAAAATGTATTTTATTAATTTATTCATATTAATCTCAAATGTTATCTCATCCCTTGTATCCACCCATTCCTCCCTCCCTCCCATTTTCCCTTTACCCTCTCCTTCTATGACTGTGACTGAGAAGGACCTCCTCCCCCTGTTTATGTTCATAAGGTATCAAGTCTCTTCTTGGTAGCCTGCTGTCTCAGGACTGTTGTTTTCTAATGAGAGATAGAAAAAAAAAGATAGATCAGGAGAAGATGTAGGGGGAAACTCAAAGGGAGACAAGGGCACTTGTAATAATGATATATTGTATGGAAAAATAATTTTTTAGTAAAAACAAAAAAATAAAATACATAAAATAAAACCAACTTTCATTTTCCTAGCAGCTAACAGTTTCCAATGTCTCTTTAGCTAAGGGAAGAACCTTGTGCTCAATCCTCCTTTCCATTATGGGGTTTGACCCAGTTTGAGCTCACACAGGTTTTGTGTATGCTGTTACAAGTTCTGGGAGTTCATATATGTAGTTATGTGTGTCCAGAAAGTACTGTTTCCTTACTTAAACTATCCCTGCTTCTGGTTCTTAAATTAACTGCCTTGTCCCTAATTATTTATAAGCCTATAGAAAAAGCAGTGTGATATGTAGGACCCATTTAGGGGCAAATATTCTCCATTTGAATTTACATAGGTGTGATTCTGGAAGCTTCAACAGTAGCAAGTTTCCACATGACGTTTTTTGCAGTCTTCAGTGTTATTTACTCTTCCCAATTTCCTTAACTTTTCTGTCCTCCCACAGCTCGATTTATCCCTTCCATTTTCATAATTCTGTTTTATACCAGTGAATTTCATCTTCTCTCCCTTGAACTTACCTCCTCTCCATATGGATCCTTAGTAATTTTCTGTCCTTTATGGATATTTCACGTGAAATACACACATCTCAAGATTCAAAGCCAGCACAACGAGTGAGGGAAAATGTGATGTTTGTTGTGGTATGGGCTACCTTACTCAGAATGAGTGTTTCTATCATCATTCATTTATTTGAAAATTTCATTTCATTTTTGTAAAGTCTTTAATACTTGTTAACTGAACATATAAATTTACATAGTGTGCCACAACCTGGCAATTTTTATTTACATATAAGTTATTTTTAACACTTAAGTCGGTCACTTTTTTTTTTCTTGCTAAAACCCCATCGCTGATTTTATACCCCAAGTCTGTAGGGAAACAAGGTTCACTTTATAGCCATTTTTTCTTGAAATGTATTTATAATAGCAAAGTAATATTCCATTGTGGCAATATACTGAATTTTCATTATCCATTCATCAGTTGATGGGCATCTAGGCATTTTCCATTTCTCTGGCTATTGTGAAAACAGCAACAATGAACCAAGATGACCAAGCATATCTGAAATATGATATAGAGTTCTTTGGGTATATGCCAAACACAGTATAGCTGGATACCCAGTACTTGTGGTATGTCTATTTTCAGCTTTTTGAGGAACTTTCACAGTGATTTCCATAAAGGCTGTACTAGTTTATATCTCCATAAGTAGTGAATGAGTGTTCCCATTTCCCTACTATCCATACCAGTATTTGTCCCTTTTCTTTTTAAAAACATAGTCATTCTGACTTTGGTAAAATAAACCCTTTATTGAAGAAGATATAGAAGAAGGAAAGGCCATGCTCCTTTATTGGTAAAATAAATATTAAAGAAATATCTATTCTATCAAAGCAGTTTACAGATTTAATGTAATCCTCATCAAATTTCAGTACAACATTTCACAGGAGAGAGTGAAGCACCAATATTAAATTTCTTATGGAAATACAAAAGAGCCAGGAAACATAAAACAATGTTGAGCAATAACAGCAGAACTGCTGGTGGTATTACCAAGCCGGATTTCAATCTGTAGAGCTACACTAGTAAAAATAGCATTGTACCAGTATTTAAAAAAAAAGACTTTTGTCCAATGGAATAAAGTTGAAGAAGAACATATGAACTCACAATATCACATCCACCTGACTCGATCTTTAAAAAGTCACCAATACATACACTGGAAAAAAGACAACATCTGCAACAATTTATGTTTATCTGACTGGATAACTGCATGTAGAAGAATGAAACTAGATTCTTATCACTCACACTGCACAAAACTCAACTTTCTATGTGCCAAGGATCTCAACATGTACCCCCGTACCCCAAACATGATAGAGGAGAAAGTAAGGGATACTTTTGAATTCATTGACACAGGAAGGGACTTCCTGAGCAGGACCCTGAGTATAGCCATGAAGACCAACAATTTATAAGTAGGACCTCATAAAATTAAAATGTTTCTGTACATTGGAAGACACCATCACTCGAGAGAAGATGTAAGCCTACTGGATGGGAAAAATCCTGACCAGTAATATATCAGACAGATTTATTACCTAGGTTACATAAAGAACTAAAAACACTAAACATCAAGAACACAAACAACCCAATTAAAAATTATACATAGGACTAAACAGAGAGTTTTAGAAAGATGAAATATAAATGGCTGAGAAATATTTTTTTAAATGTTCAACATTTTCACCCACAAGAGAACTAACTTAAGTTGTCACTGTCAGTGACAACTTGTTATCACTTTCTATATGTATGGCATTAAAAGTAACACTCTTCCTTTTGTTTTGATCAACCACTCAAATAACATTTTAGCAAGGGACTCATTTAATAAGACTGATATTACTTATTACATACCTCTCTTATGCCAGGCATGTGTGTGATATTTATTATCTCCTTTAGAAACCATTCATTGCCCATTTCTCATTTAATTGAGTCTAGCGGAGCTAGAAGAACATTTGATATTTCATCTTGGGGGATCTATATATATGAAATAATCTTTTACTGTATTACACCTCTAAGAGAACAGAGACAATTTGGAAGAAATTTAGAAACCTTTCTTAATGGAGATCTGTTGAATAACACTGATTAAGTCATGTTTACTACGTGACCACTGTTATCAATTACTGAAAGACATCGATCCTTTCATCATAATTTTTTAATTTGTTATTGATTCTTTGTGAATTTCACATCATGAACCCAAATCTCACTCATCTCCCAGTTCTTTAATATCTGCCTCCATCATTGCAACCTCCCCCACAGTAGAAAATACAAAATAAAAATAGAAAATCACTGCCCCTCAAAACATCTCCCTGTGGAAGCTGCAGAATGTCACAATCTACCCTTTTGTAGAGCCCACATCTATTTGCTCTTAACTGTTCCTCATACATAGCTATCCCGGTCTAACGTACTTATTGCATTTCCTTTGATTGTCCTTTCTCATTTTCGAGACATGTTCTTCTGGAACTAAATGGTTTAGCTAGAGTAGCCACTCAATGAACTCTAGGGATCTTTCTATCTTTACCTACCCAGTGCTGATCATTTCATATGTGATTACTGTACCCAGTTTTTTCTTTTTTTCTTTTTTATTTATTTATTTGTTTTATTAATTTATTCTTGTTACATCTCAATGGTTATCCCATCCCTTGTGTCCTCCCATTTTTCCCTCCCTCCCCTTTTCCCCTTATTCTCCTCCCCTATGACTGTTCCTGAGGGGGATTACCTCCCCCTGTATATGCTTATAGGGTATCAAGTCTCTCTTATATCTGCATACTAACCCAAGGGGCATATCCCACAAAAGCTTTCACTTACCAGGAAACTGGGACAGAGGGGAGGACATCCTACTGGGACTCTAGATGAGAGAAGCATGGGAGAATGGCAAAGTAGAAGGATCCAGAGGGTCCTAGAAACCTACAAGTTGTGCCCAGTTTTTTCAAAGCAGGTGATCAAGTCTTTGTGCCTATGCGGCAAGTACCTTCACCAACCGAGATATCTCTTTAGCCCTTATTTATGAATTTAAAATAACATAAAAATATTACATCGTGCCTTAATTTCTACTTGTTTTTCTTATAGTAATACCTGGGCAGAACTATTAGTGTATTTCTTAATGTTATTAAAATTATAATACAATATATAATGTATTATATATGTACTAATATGCAATATAATACATAATAAACTTGTTAAAATGCATATTGATAATTGTGAGTGTTTGAAACAGGAAAAAATGTATGCCACATTTTCTTGATATGCTCCCTATCTCAGACTCACTGGCTAAAACTTTCTGTCACCTCCATAAATGCTACAGTGGAAATCTGAGTGGTAGACTATGACTGTTCATTAATATTAATAACCTTTCATGAGGAGATATGAAGTTGTCTTCTATGTTGACCTAGAATTTGTTGATGCATTCTTTTGCCTGATACAGTATTAGTTAAAGTTGTATATACCAGGCTAAGGAGATGGCATAAAATAATTTCTGTGTAAGCGTGAGGAACTGAGTTTAGATCACCAACACTTAAATGCATGAATGGCGATGTGCGATTGCAGCCGTGGCACTGATAGACAAGACAAGTGGACACTATGACTCTCTGACCACTCAGTCTAGCAGAAACGGCATGCTCCACACTCACTGGAACACCCTGCCTCAACACATGAAGTAAAATTACGGACACCCAGCATTGACTTTCACACACCACACACACCACACGCACATACACACAAATAACTTCTATGAAAAAAATATGTATAGTTTTTGTTTTACTTGTTGTGGATTTTTAAAGATTATAATACAATTACAACCTTTCTTCATTCTTTTTCTTCTTCCCAGACCCTCCCACGTACCCACCCCCCCCCCCGCTTCCTTTCAAAATCACGGCCTTTTCACTGATTGCTATTACATGCACGTATCTGTTTGGTCAATAAAATGCTCCTTGTGTGTATGTATGTCTTCGGGGCTGACAATTTGACACTGGACAATCAATTGGGGTGCTGTTCCTTAGGGAAGACCACTGATCTTGCTCGAGCCCCAGCTTCCCTCACTTGCCTATAGTTCTTTGAGTAGCAGTGAGACTTTATGGGCTTGTGTTTTACTCCCATCTCTTGACCATAATTTTCCATAAGTCTAATTTGTCATGCTTAAGTTTTGTGGTCAGGTTAGGGTAATTATTATGATCAGTTCCTCCTTTCCATCATATCATAAAAGGAGCACAAATAAGAAATAAGCCTTTGCTAGAATTTGGGTTGCAATATGAAAAATCTGTTCTATTATGATTGGCAAGGAAAGTGTTGTTATGACTGAAAATACTAATTTGCCCTCTCTAGCAGAGTAAGAATTCTTCTGATCTATGACATTCTCATTAAATGAGGTTTTGGAGAATGAAGGAGTAGGTGTTTTATTCAAGCATCCTCTGACAGCAACAAAGATTGACTGTGTACTTAGGCAGTCTTAAGCACCTATGGACAATTTTATCTTGTGACCAGTTAAACATCAGATCTCATGTCCTTTTCTTGTGGATTCTTTGGAGTACCTGATTTATGTTTGTATGTTAAGTCCTTGTTAGATTTTGGTATTTATTGCAAATATCTTTTTTTTTCCCCAGTCTGCCACCCATCTGTTAACTTTGACAATAATTCTCATTACCCAGATATATTTAATTATTATGTAAATTTATTGGTATTGCTACTTATGGCCTGTAACTTTGGAGTCTTTTAAAATAAATCAGTCCCTGCCATCAAAGTTAAAAAGAAAAAGGAAAAAAATAAACTCAATTAGAAGGTTACCTTCTAAGTATAATGTGAAAAGGAAATATGTTATTTTTTTTCCCTGACCTAATTTTTGAAGTACCCATGCATTACCCAATAATCATTGCTACAACAACCTCTATCATATGTTTGGTTCTTTCATAAATGAACATTTTTTAGACTCTTGTTTCCCTTTAATCTCTCTCATCTTCATGTTTTGGTCAGAGCATCAATTCTACGTTAAGCTGAAATGATAGCATACATCTTGTTCTTTTCCACCTTCCTAGATACCTTAAAATTTCAAGTACAAGTTATCCCTACATTTTTGTTCGACTATTACTATTACTGTTTGTGTGTGTGTGTGTGTGTGTGTGTGTGTGTGTGTGTGTGTGTGTAAGTAAGTAAGAAGTCATCCTACAGTTGCCTTCTTCAGGTGGAGCCCACATTTGCTTTTTGAGGCAAAATCTCTTACTAGAATTTGGGGAATACAAAATAGACTAGTCTAAGAGGCTAGCACACACCAGTGATCGGCTAGTTCTGCTCCCCCAGCATTGAGATTATAACTGCATGTCACTATGAACAGCTTTTTATATGGGCCCTGAAGCTTGAACTCAGTTCCTCATGCTTGCATAGTAAGATCTTTACCAAATGATCTCTCAATTCCTTATCACCATTTTAGAAAAACAAGTTAACAACATCCTATTTCTTGTTTTTAAGAGGAATTTTTAAAAATCAAAATGTATGAATTTCATCAAATCATTTTCCCCCACATTTCTAAAATGAGCATATGGGTTGCCATCTTTAGTGCTAATGTACTAAATGATGCTTGATTGCTACTGAGAAACCCAGGAATTTCTGGAATAAGCCTTTTTTTTTTAATTTTTAAAAAAGAAGAATGCTGTTATATTTGGTTAGTTAACCAAGAATTCTTGCATTCATTTTATAAATAAAGCTCTTGTATTTTCTTTCCTCATTATGATTTTATCTGGCTTTCGTTTGGGGGTTACTCTAGGTTTTTAAATGAAATGGCTAACTTTTAAAGATTTTACATTTTCTGAAATAGCTTATATATGTGGTACTGAAATACTCATTTAAATTTGCCAAACATGCCCATGCAACCACCTAGGGCTGAAACATCATGTGTTTTATAGATAGTAGTTTCAATAGCAAAATAATGTGGGTGATTTTGTTCATTATAATGTTTTTAATGACTAAGTATACCTTTTCTAATTTTTTAATTTAAATTTATTTTAAAAAATTTATTCACTTTACATCCTAATTGTAGCCCCTTCTCTCATTTCCTCCCAGTCCCACCTTCCCTCCCTCCTCTGCCTTTCCCTCTCTCCTAGTCCTCAGAGAAGAGAAACCTTACTCCCCTACTAACTGACCCCATTCTATTAACTCTCATCAGGACTGCCTGCATCGTCTTCCTCTGTGGTATGGTAAGGCTCCCCGCCAGAGAGAAGTGAACAAAGTATAGGCAAGAGAGTACATGTCAGGGACAGGCCCTGACCTTAATAGAGAGGACTCATATAGAGACTGTGCTGCCTATCGACTACATTTGAATGGGGGCGGGGCTAGGTTCTCTCCATGGACAGTCCTTGTTTGGTGCATCAGTTGCCATCGGCCAACCTGGGCTCAGAGTTGTTGGCTCTGCTGGTTTTCTTGTGGAGTTCCTGTTTGCTCCAGGGGTTCTTCTCGCCCTTCACTCATCCATAGGACTCTCTGTTCTCTGCTCAAAATTTGGCTATGGGACTCAGCTTCTGCTTTGATCCCCTGCTGGGTGGAGTCTTTCAGAGGACGACTATGGTAGGCTCCCATCCTGTTCCCCCTCTTGAAATGCTTCCAGTGTATATTTTATCTGCCCTTCTGAATGAGAATTAAACATTCTCCCTAGGGTCCTCCGTGTTGTTTAGCTTCTTTATGTTTATGGATTGTAATATGTTTATCCTGTATTATATGGCTAATAGATGCTTTTAAGAGAGTATATACTATGCCTGTATATACTTCTGGGTTTGGGTCACTTCACTCAGGATGATCTTTTCCCTTTATTTATTTATTTATTTATTTATTTATTTATTTATTTTTATTATATATTTTTACATATACATTTATATTATTACACATAAATAAAATAAGCTACGTACAACAAGAACCATGAAGCAATCAGGAATTATATAAATGCCACATTCATAGTGTTTTGGCTATTTGTGTTTGGCAATCCTGAAGAAAACATCTTTCCTATCTTGTTGAGTATAAATTTTAGAATGTAAATAAATATCTATCATATCTCATCTCTATCAACTTAAAACATCTATCTAGACTTAAAAGCATTTTAACCTCTAAACAACTAAGCTTAATTGTAAAACTAAACTATCTGGTTTTCAATCTCATCAGGGACTTGAGAAGGAATAAAAATTGATTACCCGAGTGAAACAGAAGTACAGATTAGCAGCTTACAAATTCAAAAAAGTGACAGAGACAGTTTTCTGCGTGAACAGTCACCCAAAACCCTTTATGTTGTTGGAGCATTATCTTCAGCCTTCAGCCCAATATATCTGACAGACATATTTGTGAGGCAGGAACTATTGAGGACTTGCTTCCCTATCTTGCCAGAGTTTGGCCATGTACTCTGCCTGCATCCAAGCTTGCCCATTTTTAGGCAGAATTCTGTTTGTGGCAGAAATGAGGACATTTTGCCCAGTGGCTTGTTTGCTGCATTTGAAACCATCTCCACAGGGAGGTTCTTTGATGCTCATCATTTTCTTTGAGGTAGGCTCGGTTTTGTCAGGAGTTAATCTGTCTTGTCAAAGAATCTTTAAAATAATAAAAACAGCTTTCAATGCTTATTTTCATTGGGAGTTGGTTATAAGTTATTATTGGTCTTATTCAGAGAGAATACTAGTTTGGACTCAGGGATATCTCTCTTTTCCTTTATCTTTCTTTCATAGGTATGGAGAGAGGGATTGAAAAGAAAGAAGGGGGATATAATAGTATACAGCGATGACAGGACAAAAAGTAGATTATTGCATCTACTTCTCAACTTAAGGTCTTAATTGTTAATCACAACTAAGGTTAATTTTATCTCTTTGATATAGAATTCAAATTTAAGATTATTCTTCACACACACACACACACACACACACACACAGTATAATTTAACAGAGATGTATAAATCAAAGAAAAGAAGTGACAACCACAGTCTTCCGAGAGCACTAGCCTTGGGTTTAGGGGTAAGTATTGAGCATTCCCTTTTTAAGCTACTACTGTAGGTCATGGAGGAATGCTGGTGGAATATGGAAGTTGTGCTTGGTACTGTGGCAGAAACTAACTACATAGTCATGAAACTCATATTTTCCTGCTTTCTGAATCGCCTGTTTTGATTGTCTTGTTCATCTCCACTGAGGTGAGGCCATATGAACATTGTTTCCTAAAGAATGGAAGCTGGCAGGTGTCACTGCTTGGCTATGGCTCTTGCATGGTACAGCCTCTCCATGTTGACCCTAGTCTTGCTTCTATTCAGATTCAGACTGTTGTA